>NW_004567122.1:38397627-38400357 GCF_000260355.1 Condylura cristata | reverse complement strand
GAAGAACACTGCTGAGGGGTGCAGCGGGCAGGTCAGGAGAGGCCTGCCGCTCCAGGTGTGTCACCTCCGGGGCAGGGATCAAATTCGCACTGAAGCAGCTGCGGCCAGCTTGCAGTGTTGAGTCCTTACCCATTGCACCACCAGGGAGGGCCCCACAACTCTTTTCTAATCCTCTGTTAACAGGCACTCAGGTTGATTCATATCTAGCTATCGTTAAGTAAGGCCACAATAAGCACGGGGGAGCATATAATTTGGGGGTTTCATATTCTTCAGATAAGATACCCAAATGAGGGGTTGCTATGCTGTACAATATTTCTATTTTTAGTTTTTTAGGAACTGCTCAGAACACTTTTCAAAATGGCTGCACCAATTTGCATTCCCACCAATACAATGGGTCCTTTCTCCACTTGTTGCTGGGGGTCTTTTTGATGTTATCCATTCTCTTGGGTGTGAGATGACATTTCATGGCAGTTTTGATTTGTATCCCCCTTATGAGAAGTGAAGAAGACTGTTTTCTTGTATCCTGTTGGTCATCTTTGTATTCTCTTTGGAAAGACAGTCATTCAGATCCTCTGCCCATTTTTTAATTGGGTATTTTTGTTGTTGAAAAGTTGGATGAATTCTTTGTGTACCTTGGATATTAAGCCTTGTCAGTTGTATGATGTGTAAATAACTTTTCCCATCCAGTAGGATGTTTTAACCTGTCAATATTTTATTTTGCTTTATAACAGCTTTTCAAAGTGAACTCTTAGAATATAAATTTTAAAATTAAAAAATGTTTACGTAATCCAGTCATCCCACGTTTGGATATCTATTTGAAGCACATGAAAACATGAACTCCATAACTAGATGCCCCCCAGCATTTACGGTGGTATTATCTGCACTGGCTAAGATGTCAAGCAAAACTAAAGCCCTGCCCTGTCTCCCCCTCCAGTCTGGTGGACTGGATAACCAGTTCCGGGAAAAATATTCTCTTTCCGCAGATGGTCACATGGTAGAGGTCAGACTTGTCAAAACTTCCCTGACAGTCCCTGGAGGTTGGGCTGACTCTTCAGTTGCATGCCTGTGTCCCCACAGGTGGCTCCTGGAAGGACGTCGGGCTCTTTCCGGAGCACTGCTGTTAGTAAACATGACTCCACACCACTGTCACCACGACACACACAATTCAGGGCTTCTCCAAAGGAACTGCCCACATGTGAGAACCTGGGCAGGGTAACTCCCGCCCAGGGTGCCTGACCCCCCCCCCCCCAGGGACACCTCCCTGCAGGGACAAGGAGGGCCCAATTTGCCTACTGAGCTTCAGGGCTCCTGGGACTTGCCCAAGAGCCAGGCAGGTTTTCTTGGTGTTTCAAGGAAGCTTAGGGTTAGAAAATGGGGTGGGAGAGGGGAGGCACTGAGCTGGACAGTCCGGACCCTCATCCCACTCCAACCAGAGCACCCCTGTCTTCACCTGGTGTTCAGTGAAGTTCCTCTTTAAATGCACATTTCCTTGGTTTTAAAATGCACATATTTCTGCTTGAGCCAGAACTCACCTGGCACGAGACCTTTCTGGATCACATCTTCTGGACCTGCGCCTGGACACAGCTGCCAGCCACGTTCTTGCAGATGCCACAGGAGCTCCACCCAGCTCTCTGCTGATGACCCCAGGTCCCTGCATGTGCTGTCCGGTGCTACTGAGGCGGCACTGGGTGTCCCCAGCTGTGTCCCCCGAACCCCTGCCGTCATCTTCCTCGAGGTTCTGATTGGTTGTGGGGCACCCAGAACAGTGTATTTTGTGAAGTTTCACAGGGGCTTGGAAAACAGGTCAGACCCCCTGTGCTGCCCACAATGGCCACAGCCTCCAGTCCGGCCACGCTCCCAGTCAGCCCCCGACTGTTCTGGGCAGGCTACAGTGCCACTGATTTTGCCCCATGTTTTAGTTCCTCGTAAATCTCAAAAATTAGAACCCAAAAGAGCCATGGTCTAGGGCCAGGTTGCCAGCGGGAAGCTTGGGCAGCCTGAGTGGTTGTTAGACACTGGGCCACCCCACACCTGCCGGGAGACAACCCCCAAGCCGTGTGGCCTGGGAATCTCAGCAAGTTCCCCAGGAGTTGTTCCTGGCCCCACTACTCCCACTCCTGCAAAGAGGAAGGAGACAGGAACAAATGTAAAAATGACTCATCACTGGTCACAGCTCACAAATGTAACAGATGAGTGGATCAGGAAGCTGGAGTATATACATAATGGAATATTACTAGACTGTAAAAAATGCTGTAATCGTGCCATTTGTAACAGCATGGACGGAACTAGAGATTATCATGCTTAGAGAAATAAGTCAGGTGGAGAGAGAAAACACCATCTGACTTCATTCATACTGTGGTACCTAAAGAAACAAATGAAATAAATATTTTTAGCACATCTGTTCTATTTTTAAAGTATATGAAAATACAAAATGAAACATAAATGTATTTGGAGCTTTTGAGTCTTCAAATACATACGTCAACTCTTTTTTTCTTAGGGAAGTCATAGTAATGAAACTAAATCTTACGCACTATTAAATTTACCTTTACAAATATTCCCCATGAGGGGTCATTACCCACTGAGATCTGCCTGTAGGCCACATACATGCTCCTAAGGAAGGGCTCATTTAACTGCTCTGAAACACCTGGCTCCCTTAGTTTATAAGCAAAGTTAAATCATATCTGCTCATATGCTCCACACTGAGTAGGCTCCTGCTTTTTTTTTTTTTTT
>NW_004567122.1:38395597-38397527 GCF_000260355.1 Condylura cristata | reverse complement strand
TAAGTCACTGGACAGAAGTGGCAGAACTGGCTGCAGACTGAGTCCCCCTCTGTGCAGGACTTAACCCCAGGCCTTCCCTGCCACCCAAGGAGTGGAGGTTGCCATGGGAGCCCCAGAGGGCTGCCCCAGGAGTCAAATCTCTGCTACTCAGAAAAGCTTCAGCTTATAATCCATGAATGCTGCTTTTGACTTGACCTGTGTGTATGTGCATGTCGTCTAGGATGTGTGTGTGGTGTGTGATGCTTGTGTGTGGTACACGTGAGGGAGGTGTGTAATGTGAGTGTAGAGTTTGCATTGTGTATGGTGTCTGTGTGCTTTACGGGATGGTGTGGTGGGGGCGGGTGATGTATGGGCAGGGGCAGGGGCGGGAAGTGACCAGACTGACATGCACATGGACAACTCCCTCTCCGTCCTCCCCTGCAGGCTCTGTAAAAAGGCCAGAAAGACACAGTCATGACCAAGGTGTACAAACAGAACCCCACTTTATTAGCAGTTAGTTCAAGATTGTACATTAATGGAGGAAGGTTCCCACTTCTAACACAACCCAAAACGGCTGTTCGAGAGCCCTGATCAGGTGAGCTGGGTAGCACCGTCTCTCCCCCGTCTCCCCACCCCCACAAGGGCAGGAAACCTCTGCCTGCTCCCCTAACGTGCCCCCCACCCTCTCCGGTCAGCCCTCTCTCCCCAGGAAATGACATGAATTTCATGCACAAATTACAAAAGGAGCCCTCTTGTGATAATAGAAGCTAGCAATCATAGAAAGCCCTCTCCCCCCTCATTCTCAGGGTTAGAGGAAGGAAGGAGAAGGTGGGATGAAGGGACTGGGAGAAAACAAGCCAGAGCCTTCCCAGGCCCGTGATGCTGACTGTCCTGCAAAGTGCAAGCCAGTCCCTGCTGGGAGCTGAGAATGGCTCCGGCCACCTGAGCTGGCGAGGGCAAGCCCAGGGCACCTGGGCCTCCCCCCAGAGCCAGGGGGTGTCTGGCCCTCTACCTCACTGCCACCACAGCAGCTTCCTTCTCCAACTTTTTTGAAACCCTCTGCGGCCCCAGCTGCCCCTTCTCTAAATGAGAAAGCAAGCCCACAGGGGTAACTGTCCTGCAGATCCAAAAGCACTCGCTGGGAGGAACCCTCAGAGCTCCACCTCCACCCAAGTGCTCTTCTCCTCACACCACAGTGGGGGAGACAGCTCCCCATGGAGGCCCTTCTGTGCGGAGCATCTCAGGAGGGCAAGCCCTGCTCTTATAAACGCAGACTCTGGGGCTTCAGAAACCACCCAACAGAGCGGTCTGTGGTGCAGCGCCAGGCGTGAGGGGCAGCAGGGTCTCTGAGCAGACCCTCACCCCACAGGCCCACCCGGCCTGATGCAGCCTCAGGCCCACCTCCCAGCCCCTCCCCCACCCCGGCTGGCCCCCCAGCGCCTGTGTCTCAGGAGCCAGGGGCTCCCCCTCGCTGGCTGGACAGTGGAGGAGTCTTAGGCTGGACTGCAGCTGTCAGGTCAGCACACAAGACAAAAATCCCACATAGCCGCAATGCCCCGAGACAGAGCACCGTGTTCTGTGACGGGGAGGAACAGACACCCGAGGGCGAGGCCTCCAGCCGGCCCACTAGCGTCCTGGCGCCACAGAAGCCAAGTGAGCCGACCCCATCTCAGCGCACTGGCAAGAACAGCTCTGCCTTCTGGTGTACATTCTTTTACTCAGTATAAATAGTAATGCTGATTTACTTTTTAAAAATCAAAGTGAGCAGAAGAAAAGGGTTTTTAAAAAGAGTTACAAAATGCAACCTGTGCACCTTGATTGGATCCTGATTCCCAAACCAGGTGACGAGTTGTGTGGAGGGTATGGAATCCGAATATAGATGGAACAGCAGGTATTAACGACTTGGGTGTGATATTTGGCCGCTATGTGGGACTCTCGCTCTCAGGAGACA
>NW_004567122.1:38391211-38395448 GCF_000260355.1 Condylura cristata | reverse complement strand
GTGTGTGTGTGTGTGTGTGTGTGTGTGTGTGTGTGTAAGTTTTCTGGCCAACCACTGATAGTGCATTGGTGACCTCTAAAGATGTTACCGCACCCACTGACCCTGTTTTTCTCCTGTGAGGGGCATCCATGTGCTCAGCCACAGAGCCCCAAAGGGGCATCTCTCTCTTCCTCCCAACACCTGCAGGTCCCAACTGTGGGTGTCCAACAGACAATGGGTCGTGGGAAGGGGTGAAGTCGTCATGACCAGACACATAAGGACGTGTGGCAGGTGAAGTGCCAGCCCCCCAAGAAGAGCCTGGACAACAGTCCTCAGTATATTCTCTGCTCCCACAGGGTTTCCAACCTGTCTGCTCCCTCCCTGGGCCAGAAGCAGAGAGCTACCTGGCAGATGTCAGAATGCAATTTGGTAGGTCCTCAGGCGTCACGCAGCCCAGGCCTCGCTGACAGGTGGACAGAGGCCTGGGCTCTGCACCCGGGTCGCCCACGCTGGAGCCGGGCTCCACAGTGCAGGCGGATCTTCACAAGCGTGTGAGGAGGTACTGGGCTCCCTATGCACTGTGAGCTGACCCTACCCAGGTTCTAGGCTTGACAGCACTGCTAGGGGCACTCCAGGAAAGACCACTTTCCTCACAGGCAGCGCGACCACAGGAAACCATCCAACCATTGAGCTTCTGACTTTTGTCTCCATCCTGATGGAGAATGTGGGAAGAGAGGATCGGTTCAGAGCTGAGACAGATCCAGGCCCTGCAGTTTGGGAGGACCGCGGAGGCAGGCGAGCGAAGGTAGGGATGTAAATGCAGATCTGGAGCTGAGAAGGCTCGAAGGCACCCTGGCTAGCAAGGAGTGGTTTGTCCCCATGTCCTGGAATGACCAAGGGTGTGACCGAGGGAGGGGCAGGAACCTGGCACAGGTGGGACCCAGAGACGGGCTCAGAGGCAGTGTGGCACTGGAAGAAGAGCACAGGACTCTGACTCAGGAGCTTCAGGTTCAACTCTCGGCCCACTCCCAACCAGCTCCATGCCGCTGGCCCAGGCAGCCTCTTTCGGGACCTGTTTCCAAACCTGTCAGAGGACCCTTCCAGCCGCAGGATGCTAAAGCTTCTGAACAAGACAAGGCTCTCCAGACAGGAGTCCCTGGGTGTCAGCTCGAAAATGAACTGGTGGTGGGAAGGGGCTGGGGAGAGGCACCCCGGCCTTATTACTTCACATTGTTAAAAAGAGGGAAGGAGCAGATCCCAACCAGAAACAGCCCAGGGACCCTGCTGTCTGCAGGGCAGCCTGGAGCGGCCGTAGGGGTCTCGGTGGGCCTCCCAGCGCCCGGGCAGCTCCCAACCTAGCACCATGTGAGGGGAGGGGGATGGGCCAGCTGTGGGCCCTGGGTCCTACCCCAGCCTGGCTGTTTCCTTTGGCCAAAATTGCCCTGGGTTCCTAGGCTTCACGCAGCCGCATTTCCTGGCGCGAGTAATCTTCCCTGTGCACCTGTCACCACCTCTGTTCACATGGGGCAGCCCCAGGACAGCCACGGGAGACGGACAGAGGTCTCCAGAGGACAGTTCCACTCGGCCTCCAGAAACACACGGAGACACACCTCCCCACCTCTTCACCTCCCGCTCCGGCACTGGGACACGACACACTGCCACCATTTGTACAACTGAATTAAAAACAAACCCAACCAAAAAAATATAATATATATATATATATACACATTATATATGTGTGTGTATACGTGCGAATATACACATACATATATACATATATATAAAACACAGTGCGACCCCAGCACCCAGGGTATAAACTCTGGCACCAGAAAAAAAAAACCAAAATATTAAAATACTTTAGCTTCTTAGTATTGGGGAGGTTAGGGGGGGTCTCCAGGAACCCTTGGCCACAGGTTGCTGGAGCACAGCAGTGGAAATAGTCTCACCCGCTCTGCCCAGTGCCGTGGGGGCCACGGCCGGGGGCCTGGGGACACGTATGTACATTGGAACGTGTATACTGGCAGACTCCTGAACCGCCTAAGTCTTTTACCACAGGAAACACCACACACGTTGTATCCCAGGGTGAAAGGGGTAGGAGGGAAGCCTGGATCTCTAGGTCCAAATGGCATGGCAGTACCCCAGGGCCTGGGGAGGCCTTGAGGACCGGGTGGATACTGTCGGAACCAATGACTCCCTCCCCAAAAGGGAAGGTGAGGTGGGAAGGTGTGAGCAGATTTGACCTTCTTGGCAGGTGGCCACCATCTTGGTCAGTCTGATGCCTGTCCCAGGTATCCAGCTGACCCCTCCAAAGGGTCTGGCTCGAAATGGTCAGGGAAATGTCCAGTCTCTCTCCCTGGTTTGGCAAAAGACCCATCTGGGCTTTTCTCCCTTGCTGTCTGGAGGACAGGGAAAACATGGCAGCTAATACTGAGGGAAACCCTGCTGGGGCAGGGGACAATGGGATGAAGGGAGAGTAAGGTTGGTAGAGCACAGTGAGGGACAGAAGAGTCTGACGGACTTCCTCCTACCAGGAAGTGGCCTCCCACCAACAGGAAGTGGCCTCCCATGAA
Organism: Condylura cristata; assembly: GCF_000260355.1. Lineage (NCBI taxonomy): Eukaryota > Metazoa > Chordata > Mammalia > Eulipotyphla > Talpidae > Condylura > Condylura cristata. Next base: position 38,392,899 of record NW_004567122.1, on the reverse strand, counting down.
AGGCTGTGAACAGAACGGACCTCCGGAGGCCCCACAAGCCGCAGGCTCAACACTGGATGACCGGAGGCGCTCGTGGCCCTGCCCGGGCCTTAGCGGAGTATTGCTCGTAAGTGCTCGGCCAGCCCAGACCCGGCTCCCCACTCTGCCGGTCAGTCTGGCTCAGCGTGCGACGGGACGTCCCTGCCATCACAAGCATTCCTCAGGCTGTGGTAGCCATGGCTACCTGGTGTTCTGGAGGTCCTCCCGCAGCCAGGTGGGCAGAGTCTGGCCCATTTTGTACAGCAGCTTGGAAAGCTCAACATTGTGGTCCCGGTAATAGTCCTTTAGGAAGGCGCGGGACTGTAATAGGAAGAAAAGGTCGACGTTGTCACATGTTGGGTTGGGAGTGACCTTCCTCTTTAAAAACACCATTCCGTTGCCATTAGCCCATACACCTGTCACTAGTCACAACCTCCGCCAAAATGAGAGCCTCCAAAAGAAAAGTTTCCGATGCAGAGGACCACCAAATTCTTGGGAGAGGGAGAAAAGAATGAACCAAAAACAGGGCCAGCGGGAACAGGGAAGCGTGAAGGTCACTGTGTGCTGTCACCCCGGGTCCTTTTCACCTTCTCGCCCATAGAACACCTTCTTCATCGCGTGGGTCCAAACGCACCCCAGAGGCCCCTCCTCACCCCTAGCTTCAAGCAGCACCCCCATGCTAGCTCCTCAGCATTGAGCACACCTCTCCCTGCTCCAGAGCTTTGTGCCTCACAGCTGCCCTCTGATGTGGGGGGCCCACCCCCTCCTAGACTAGAAGCCCCGAAGGCACAGAGCATGTCTGGTCATCATGAGAGCCCCGGAGCACTCAGCCTCAGCAGAAGATAAATACCCATCTGACTACCTCAGCTCCGGCCCATCGTCTCCAGCCCCTCTTCCCACAGGTCCCAGAAACACCAAGGCCATTACCATGCCCAGAGGAGGGTGAGGCCGAGGAAGACAGCCCCAATACACAGACCCCTGCATCCACCCAGCAACCCTAGGGTGTACCACTTACATCCAAGTCCATCTCAGGGTACTTCCGGCCCTTGCTTTTGCCCAGACACTTGGTTTTTCCTCCTTCAAGCAGCTGGCACCAAAATCCTTTCTTTGGATCAAACCTGCAGAGGGGGTAATGTGCGTGGGTGGGAACTGGCCTGGCACACCCCTTCCCAGGAACATATGCAGAGCCCAGGAGACACCCAAGTAATACCCCCCACCACACTGGCGCCATCCATGTGTGAGGCTGATATCAACAACTCCTGGCCCTGGCTTGGCCCCAGCTTCCACTAGCCAAACTCACCCTTCTTCCCAACAGGGGGCAGCTCTTGTCCCTGAGCCCCCCACATCCCCCACCCATCTAAGTGAGGACACTTGCCCCTCTCGCTGTGATGGGAAGCCTCTTCTGAGCACTTGCTAACTCAGAACTGAGCGCCATTTTTCTTACCCAAGAACCAGGAGGGCGGGGATGGAGGCCTCAGGGGGAGTTTAGTGGAAGTCCTTTTGTTTTTTAATAAATTATTTATTAAAAACACAGTACCTGGCCCTCCCTGGTGGTACAGCAGGTTAAAGAACTGCACTAAGAAGCTAAAGCCACTTCAGCATGAGTTCGATTCCCGCCTGCCCCGGAGGAGATCCACATGGCGAGGCAGACCTCTCCTGACCCGCCTGCT
>NW_004567122.1:38389253-38390961 GCF_000260355.1 Condylura cristata | reverse complement strand
AAACAAAAACACAGTACCTGCAGCTGCACTTAAGTATGTCCACCACTGGAGAGTTTCATTTTGAGGAGTAAGTTTCAGAAATGACAGTGCAAAACTACTTTTACTTTTCAAAGTCATGCTGGGCCTTCAAAGACATTTTGGGGAACTAAGATCTGGAGCTGACATGGGCAGGGTCAGCATTGGGAATGCAGAATTCAGTCTCACATCAGGAACCATTAGGAGATGCCTGAGTGTGAGGGCACAGGAAAGAAGATGCGTACAGCAGCTGAGGAAGATGGGGTTTCTGCACGGGACACAGGGCAGGCCCAGGTGGAAGAGGGGACACGCGGGTGGTCATGGCGACTACTGTTCAGCATCAGCCTATGCCCGGCACTGAGCCAGACCTTTCACTCAGTGCAATAGCTCTCAGGGTTTAAATTAGCCCCAACTTAACAGCTGAGAAAAGTGAGACTTAAGGAATGATGACACTTGTCCAAGATCACAGAGAAAGACCTGAGTCCCTCCCACAAAAGTCTCTGAGGCCATAACCCATACTTTGAGCTCATTTCTGCCATGACATTAGAAACAGTGACTTCCCTCCTCTCCAATCAGCTTCCACGATAGTGAGAACATTCCTGCTATAAAGCTTTCTAAGAAAGTGGCCGAGGGAGGTGTCTTTTTTCCTTTTGATACCTCTCTCACCCAGGTGAGTAGGTGACATGCACTGAAAGGCAGCCTTTCCCCAGCCCTGGCGACTACAATACAATTTAACACTTACTCATATTGAGAGGGCACTTCTGTAATTATATATAAGTCACATTCTAATAGAAACTTGTTTGTGGGAATTGGGACCACCCCTTGCTGGTTTAGCTTACTTAGATAAAACACTCCAAAATTATTCAGCTCAGACTGAAAGGAATATCCAGGGGCGGGACTGACCAGAGTGAAACAGATTCATCACCTCCTTTATTCTTGAGTTAACACCTTTATAAATATGACTCAAGTCATACTAGTATTTGCTTTTCTACGAAACTGCCACTGAACACACATACTATCTCACAGTTGCTGACTCTTAATTAACCTGTGTCTTTTATAATCACTCAACCCTTGGGCTTCTTGGGCTCAGGTGCCTGATCAGGAAAATCCACATTGAAAGACCAAGGTAACACTCACGCCAAGGTTTTGTGGTAATCAATGGTGTTTGTCACTCCAAGGAACTTTTGCACTGTGTCCATCACTTTGGCAGGTTCTGTTCGCAGCAGCTTGCCATCCAAGACTAGAATCTGACAAGAAAGAGGAAGGAGAAGAGGGATGACTCCAGTGGCAAATCAGCCCCGATCTTCTGGGCCAGCAGCCCAGAGGCAGGTGGAACTGATAACAGAAGGGGGAGCCTGCAATTCTGCAGCATCTGCTTTCTCTTTCTCCTCTGGACGGCAGGAACCCCCAAGGTTCGGATTATTGCCCTGCCCCCTAGCAGTTGCCTCTGACCAGTGCAGCCTTAACTGGAGTTGAGACCACCAAAACCCTTCCTATTCCACCTACCCCCAGGATATCCCTCTCTGGCTGGCTGTCAAACTTCTGGCCCAAACATCATTCTCCTTAAATTCCCCCCAAGAAGTTCCCTAAAATGCCCCATGTGATGCTTAGTGAAGTAAGCCAAAAAGAAAAAGAAAAATACCAGATGGTTTCACTCATAGCAGGAGCATAAAGGACCGGGGGGGGGGGGGGG
>NW_004567122.1:38371989-38389153 GCF_000260355.1 Condylura cristata | reverse complement strand
GGGGGTGGAGTGGGGAATGGGATCAAAAATGGTGGAGGGAGGGAAATGCACTGACTATGGTGATGGCACATGGGTGATTTGGTGATGGGAAGCCCATGGGGATTACAACTGAGGTGGAAAAAGGCTCAAAATGATGTAAAAATAAGCTATTACATTAAAATTTTTAAAATGCCCCCTGTGACCTGGTCTGCCTATTTTTCCAACCAGGTTCTCCCCCTTCCGCTTCTCTGGGTCTCCCTCCAGGCACAGAGCCTGCTGTGACCGGACCAGAACCTAGGGAATTCTCACACATTAGCCTGGGTGAACAAGACTGAAACACTGGAAGGTCTCGCAGGCCTAACTCACTGACGACAGCATTTCTGGCCCTGTGACAGGTAGAAAAGACTTTGGGGTTCTCTCTGAGCACACAAGCCAGGACAGGCAGCTACCTGGTTGGCATGGAAGGCGCTGAGCCAGCGCTCGATGTGGGTGGCGTACCAGCCCGGGACCAGGCAGCGGTTCTGGAGGGCACGGAGCTTCGGAGATGCGTCAGGCCCCGCTGTGATCACCTCGTGGAACGTGTACTTCAGGGCCACTGGGTCGTCATGCGCTCTCTGATGCTACAGGCAGAGCAGGGAGCAGAGGGTCAGCGCGTCCCGGGAGAGTACAAAGGAAGTCTTTCTGAGGGCTTTCTAGGACCGGAGGTCATGGACTCTGGGCAGGAGCCAGGAGCCTGCAACTCAGCCCTCATTGCCTCTCATTGCTGTGTGGTCTCAGGGAGTCACTGGCCCCCTGGCCCCCAGTTTTCCCATCTTTGGGAGTCAGAAATTGGACAAAGTCAGTTCCTAAACGGCAGTCATTCACTCATCATCTCTGTGGTTGCTGTTACATCCACAAACTACCTGAGTGAGCCAATATCAACACAATTCTCATGACACTGACTCACCTTTCTTACTCAGAACAGTTTATTTTAAAATAAAACTTACTGTTGCCTCCATAAATGAAAAGCTAAAAATCCACTGTCATACACACAGAAGATAAGCATTCGTAAATTGCATAAGAGACAACAAGAAATAAAGCAGAGTTCTCAAATGCCAGCCAGACACAGATGCCTGCTGCAGGCCCCTGCGCCCCGAGTGTGTGCTGCCTTTGAGGTAAACAGAGCCGGCTGCATTAGCAGGGCCTTGAGAGCCATTTAGAACAAATAGATCTTCTGCTTCACAGAATCAGGTGTTAAGGACTAAATATTTGCCTCCCCCTCCATGTTCCCACATTGAAGCCCAGATGCCCTCAGTGTGACAGCATCTGAGTGGCATTTGGTAGGTAATGAGGCTTTAGATGTGGTAGGACCCTCACAGTGGGCTAGGGAGTCCAGAAAACCTGTGCACTCTGCCCAATATGGATGCAATGAGACTCCCACCATGAACCAAACCAGAAGGAACCTTGACCTTGACCTTGGATTTCTAGCTTCAAAACTGAGAAATAAATGTGGTTGTTTAAGCCACCCACTTGGTGATATTTTGTTATGGCAGCCCTAGGAAAACCAAGAACAAGGTTGGGAGAGAACTAGAAAGGCAGGGGGCCCTGGTGGCACAAGGGGTTAAGGCTCTCTCAGCATTATCAGAGATTGCCAGACACTGCAGCATGAGTTTGATCCCCAGCAAGAGAGGTGACCGACATGGCCCAGCAGACCACTCCTGTCTCACCTGCTGCTCCCCTCAGCAGTGTACTTCAGTAAATCTGCCTTTTCTGCTCCCCATTCTGTCTCTGGTGAATCTTCTCACCCCCATCTCTGTACTCATGGCCTACAGCCCAGTTCTTCTATGCATAAATAAAAAATAAATAAATAAATCTTAAAGAAAAAAGAACTAGAAAGGTAAACATGCCAGGTGTGAAATGACCTAAAATAATTCCACGGCCCTCTGGCACCTACAGAATCCCCATCCCCCAAGTCCAGAGAGTAGAAACCCCTGCCCACCAGGGGGCAGCCCTCAGCAGCCTCCACACCCCACCAAGACTCATTGGTGGCTGGGGCTAGGACCATGTCGTGCAGAACAGCCTCCCAGCCCACCTGTCCCAGCTCCCACCAAAACAGGCCAATGTCCTTCCTCCCTTCCAGTGCCTTTCCAGTTCCTCTGGTGGGCCTTAGTCTCCCTTCTTATCCTTCCTTGACATTGGACATAGAGGTCATGGATTCAAAAAACCTGCAAACTTGCTGAGCCCTGGTTTGTTCTTTCCTTGACTGTGAGAAGGGGACGTGCAGAGACCCCTCTGCTTTCTAAAGAATTTTCTAAAGAACAGTGAGAGGCAGACGCAGAGCAGTATCATTGCGATAGACGGGGACTGCACCACGACAGCCCCCCTCCCCCATATAAGCAGACAACTGGCCATGCTCAAGGCCAGGAAGTGGGGCAACAAGACAGAAGCGAAAAGACCTTAAGTGTTGCTGGCTTTTGTCTTCCAGAGACAAACTCCAGAAGAATGACATCAGTAGTAGACAGCAAGTGAAAGAAAGAGGGGTCCCTGGCTCCAGGAGGAAGAGGGGAGCTATGGCTTGGGAATGGGAGTGACTACAGTCTGCATGCACCCTACCTCCCGCCAGCCCTGAGAAGGCAGTGAGGCCCCCCCAAGAGAAAAGGGACATCAGATGAGCAGGATCCAGGTGTGGCATGGAGCTGCCGGAAGTAGGCCGCTAGCCTTCCCAGACCAGCTAGTGACGAGGGACCACAAGCCCACGCTGGTGTATAATCCCAGGAGAACTGTTGGGCAGAGGAAGAAACCCCCAAAAAGCTGGTGCCTAACCTTTCCTGCAAGCTCAGTGAGTGGCACTCAGAAATAGTTAAGTCAAGACACCAGAGCGAAAAGGCAGTCCCAGTTCTTCCACAGAAGGGTCTTGACTCTCCTCGGCCATGGCAGCACCCTCCTCTCCTGATCAGGTAAGAGAGGCCTTGTATCTGGCCCTCTGAATCCCCACCCCACCAGGGCCGCAGGGAGATGGCCAGTAAGCATGAGCCTTGGTCACTCTGTGTTGAATCTAGGTCTCGTCAAGGTGGAACCAACTCCCGCCAACACCTAGACCCTCCAACTCCAACTCTGTCAGAGTCAGAATCAGAGGCAGGACCCCTACAAGTGAGACGGTGGGCAGGCAGCTGCTGGGTGCACTGGGTATGAGTTCCTGCCTGTGTCCTCAGCAGGCCAGAAGCAGCGTGACAGATCCATGCTAACCCACACAGGGCACCCAGCTCGGGGCTGAGCCATGGCAGACGCTTAGGAAACACGTGCTTAATGAATCCGTGAACGGCTGCGTGGCAGGGCCTATGCCCCCACCCGGGCCCCAGCCAGCCCCAGCTCACCTGGTACCAGGAATAGGCCCGGTCGGCTGGGTTGATGAGGATGGTCAGGACCTTAGCCTTGGGCAACAGGGCAGCTGCCCGCCGGGGTGCCACTTCTGAATCAAAGTAGTTGGCGCTTTTCTCAAAGTAGAAATCAGAGGTGGTGTTGGAGGGGATAGGGAAAAACTCCATGTACCTGCAGAAAGTTGAGAGAGGGAGGCTCACAGGTTAGACTCACTAGAGCCCGAGGAACACAGCAGGGAGGGCCAGGGCCCCAGGGGAAGCTTCAGAAAGCTAGTAGCACACGGGCAAGCTAGTAGCACACGGGCTCCCAACCAGACAGGCCACTGCTGCAGGTGTGCTTCAAGTGAGGCCCTTGGCATCTCTTTTTTCTGAGTCCAGTCCCTCACAGGGGAGACCAGGCGGCCTGGAGATCTACAGACTCGGGGGGTGATACCAGCTGAGGGACAAAGAAAGCGTTGTCTCTCCAACGTCAGCGGGATATTCCCAGTTAAACTGAGAGGGCCTAACTCTGTCTCTAGGGAACGAGCTGGCACTGGGCTCCACTCTGATCTGGGAGGGGAGTGGCCAACAGAAGGGGACACCCTTCACCTCCCCAGTGCACGGCTCCTTTCCTGACTCAGCGTGACATTTTCTAGACTCCTACTGTGGACCAGAAGACAAAACTGGGGTGGGGGAGAGGCAAGGGAAGGGAGGAGTCACCTCCTGGCACACAGCCCCCTCCCCAGCCTCAAATGGGTGAATCGCCAAGCTCTCTGGATGCTCACCCCCCTCACTGGAGTGCTCACCCACACCAGTCCCTTTCAACCACCTCTGAGCTGTCGGCCCCTCAGACCCTCCATGGCATCTACTCAGGCACAAGAGACACACAACTTTGGGGATGCTGAGGAGCCAAGGCCACAGGCCCACCCCACTTATGGATATAAGAGCCCTACACTGTACTGGGAGACAGGGGTTCTCCAGGATGGAACTAGAACCCCTTTATGACAACCACTTGGGGCTTGTGAGAGTCCTGAACCCCACCCGAGACTTACCCACAAAATCTAAATCTTGGAAATGGGGCTGAGGAAATGCTCTCCATCTCATCTTTCTGGAGGGTCTTTATAAAATAACATTTGGCTGTCCACAACCCAGAGTTTGCAATACTTAAGCTGAAAAAATGCCAAAAACAGAACCTTCTTCCTCACGTTTATAAGCGCTGACATCTGGTAGCAAATCTGACTGATTAATCTTAGTGTAAATCTTCACAGTTTTTGCTAAGCATGTTAATATACTTGCTAATGGGGTGCTGCCCCGGGCCCTGCAGCAGGTGTTCGTAAGTGTGCGTCATGCTGCACCCCAGTACCACTCTAACAGTCACGATGCACCGACTTCCAGCAGCGCACTGGCTACTGTGGGTTTGAAACAAGAGCCTGTGGACATATTAGTGATATAGATGATAGACAGGCAGGTGGGTAGGTTAAAAAAAAGACAATTCCTCCTTGCTAAACCACTCACACAAAAATAAGAAATAACAGTAGCACACATACAAGGTCAGAAAGTACACAGCAGAGGACAACACGAATCGGAAGATGGGAGTGCTAAAGTCCCGTGCTGGCTCCACACACACTGGTAACTCTGGCAGGCCTGCTGGGAAGCCGCAGGGTCACAGCCGCCCGCCCGGCACATAGGCCAGGGAGAGGCCTCACAGGGCCCACGGAACTCCTGCTCCACGCAAGCCAAGCACAGCAGGAGGGCCTGCTCCTGGGTCAGAACTTTTGGAGTCAGTCCCTGCTCTGTCCTCAATTCTCAGGGCCAGGGGCACGTCCCTGTCCTCCTCTGGGACTCCGGATGTTTCCCTGCAGTCCACACAGGGGCTGGACCTTGACTTCCAGCAGCTTCTGACTCCAGGCAACAATGTAAAGCGGCAAAGGCCTTCCTCAGTGAATGTCCTGCCTGTGACGAGGCTTCCCACCATGCCTCAAGGGTCAACAGACTTTAGCCCTGTTTACAGGAACTTCAGCTGGGTGTGAGTGAACACCAGCTGCTTCCTGCCATGACCCAAGCAGAGATCCTCCTGGACGGCTCTGCCACAGCCGTCCCATCTCGTTGTAGGTAAGAAGGTCCACTCACCAGTCGATGCCTTTGTGATAGTTGTGGCCATTAAAAAACTGGATTTCCTCAAATGTCTCGGAGCTGGGGTAGTTGCTGCTGAGGTCGGGGTGCATGCCCAGGAACAGGTAGAGGGCTGTGGTGCCTGCAAGACAGAAGGCAGCTGAGCACGAAGGCGACATCTAACGTTCTAGCTTTCCGGTGTTCCCGGAGAGGTCCTGGGCAAGTCCCTATTGTCCGAGGCTGTTTCCTCAGCGATACAATGAAGGCATCAGACAACACCCCAGTGGCAAATACAGAGTGTTTCTGTGGTCACCCCACCTGACTCAAACATCACTCATCAATCAGCACTCTTGTTACTAAACAAGGACGTGGCCCTCCAATCCGCAGCATCATACTCCAGCAGCCACATACACCGACCTGTGTCTCCTCATGCTCCTGACTTCTTGTCTCTTCACACTTCCTGCCAGCTCAGAGCCTCTGTCCTCTCTGAAACTCAAGTGCCGTTTGGAGAAAAGGGCGCTCCAGACCCTCCTGTCGGCTGGCATGAAATTCTTGAAGTGCTACAATATGTAGCTCAAATGCCTCCTCTTCTGAAGGTCTCACTCACTCAACTCCTTGCCCGACCTGACGGCTAGGACCCACCCCTCCTTTAGAGAGCTCCTTTCCTGCATGTGAGTCTAACCTGTCTAGGTGCTACAGTGAAGAGTCTCAAAAAAGCAGACTGTAGAGTTTGTTAATGACAAGGTACAAGTGTTGGGCTCATACAGACCAGGATTCACACCTGGATCCGCAAGGTATTAGGGGCAGTCCTTACCTGCCCTGCTTTCTGTCTGCAGTAGCAGTACCTATTCCTGCCCTAAAGGGTGTGGGGCTGGGAAATACTTTGCAACCAAGTCACCACTCCTCCCACCCACGCCTCTGGCAGACAAGATTAATTGATCATGGTCCTCTACATGGAACCAGTTTTGCCTGGTACTGCTCAGACCTGCCGAGTAGCTGCTCCGGGCCTCCTGCCTGGATGGGGAGACTCTGAGAACACAGGCAGCGCCCCCGAGGCTGAGTTCAGACGGAATTCTATGCCCACCCTCCTCTACCCCTTCCCACATCTATATTCCAACTTTACCGTCCCTTCCTGGGAGAGGTGGACAATTATTAGGGAGTGGGTCCAGGGTCAGATGGCCCCAGAATTCTGGGCTGAGACTGTAGATGGGGGAGGCTGGTCACAGTGGAGGGACCTGCCTGTTTTCTGAGGGCCAATGATGAGAAGCTTTGGGAAGCGGTCACATGTCTTCTCCTTAGACCAGATGTCTTTGTGGCGCTTGTCCTCACACGGGTCCTAAAACAACAGTGGAAGGGAAGTCAGGGAGGCCGAGGTCCAGTGAGTGAGCGCCAGCACACGTGGGTATATGGTGCGGACACCCTGTCAGGCACAGTAACTACGCATGTCCCTGTCGCAGCCCCACCTCAGCCGTAAGTAGTTTAGGCTTGGGTACTACCGAGTCACTATGGCCAACTTAACTATGGTTTTCAGCTTAGGATTTTTTGACTTTGTGATGGTGTAAATTTTTTTAAAGGTTTATTTATTTATGTATATAAGAGCTGGGGTACAGGCCAGAGGTGCAAGGAGTAAGAGGATCCACCAGAGACAGCATGGGGAGCAGAACAGGCAGATGTATTGAAACACACTGCTGAGGGGTGCAGCAGGCGAGTCAGGGGAGGTCTGCCTCGCCATGTGGGTCACCTCCCTGGCTGGGGATCAAATCACTCTGCAGTGGATGTGGATAGCCTCATAGTATATGTTTTAACCTGTTTCGCCACAAGGGAGGGCCCCTGAAACTTAGTGTTTTGAATTAAAGCATTGCCTTTAACTTCTACTACAGTATTCAGTAAATTACATGAAATATTCAACACTGTATTATGAGTAGGTTTTGTATGAGGTGATTTTATCCAGAGCTTTACGCTAATGTAAGTGTACAGAGCATGTTTAAGGTGGGTGAGGTTAAGCTCTGATGACCTTTAGATTAGTCATATTAAATGCATTTCTAATTTGCAATATTTTCAATTTACGATGAGCTTATTGGCACAAAACTCCATCATAAGTCTAGAAAGATATGTCAGTGAAGTCACATGCCACAAACAGGCCACGTTCACATCCTGCTTCCAGTTTTTGACTACTCCCAGGGTCAGATATGCCCAAGAATGGCACCTAACCCTCCCTGTCCATGGCTCAGCGTCTGTTGGAGTTAGGGGGATGCAGAAGCTGGTCCGGAGTCTCCACAAGGCCCAGCAGCAGCCTTCTCTACGTGCTATGCCACGTTCACTGGTGCCCTTCAATGGTGCCTTTTCAGAGGCTATGCAGAGGCATCATGTGGTGCCCAGGGGGGAGATGTGTGCACAAGAAGAGTGGATATGCCCATGCTGATGAGCCAATGTCTACACCTACATGTAAGTCTAAGTCTAATGTCTACACCTAAGTCTAAGTCTAAGTCAGGGCGAGTCTGAGGCAGGAGGGCCACACCCATGTCTGAGTGCTAGGGAATCCACCCCAGACCCCATGCCCCCTGGCTCCCACACCCACCTGCCAGAGAGGGTCCTTCTCCTCAGAGAAGATCTGGAAATACTTCTGAGCCAGCTGCACAGGGGGTAGTGTCTGCAGCCGGAGGTTGGTCCAGGAGTGCAGGAAGTGCACCAGGTGCTTGAAGGTGTATAGGCCCAGGCGGTCATTGCCATAGTTGGACAGGTGTGTCATGAAGATGCTGATCTGCACCAGGGCGGGTGGGGGAAGTAGGGGCTGCTCAGCTTCAGAGCCCCCTTCGCCCCACTTCCAACCCTTCAGCTTGCAGGGCCCTCAGATGACCAGTCTGAGGGTCACCTGGGTCATCAAAGTCATGGCGTGACCCAGGCAGGGCAGGGGCAGTGGAGGTGGGTGTGCCAGCCGGGCTATTCCAGGCGGGATGGGAAGTTGCCCTGCAACACAGTGATTTGGGGGTTCTCTGGGGCTTTGGCAACAGGGTGGGAGGCAACGCATGAAAGATAAGGAGCACAAAACCACTGACACTGAATAATGCCACTTAATATCTAGTTAACATCATCGAAGCATGAGAGATTACTCCCACTTTATAAACAAGGAAAGAGTCCCAGGAAGCTCACTTAATAGCTTAAAATGTGTGTTTATATACTTATACAGAGATTAATTTATTATACTTTAAAATCTTAACATATATACGGATATGAATAGGTAATACTCACATAGACCTTCACATATCCATTACGTGTGCATGCATACATCTATACACACACACTGATAACCCACCATATATACATACAAAGATTGGAAAAGCATCCAAACAAAAATAGTAAAATTAAAATTATTGTAATGAAGAGGGAAATTAAGAAGGGGAAAAGACATCTCAGACTTGACCTAAGTCATGCAACAGAGGGGAGATGGATCTGGGCCTGGAGCACTCACAGGGTTGAGGAGCACGGTGAGGAAGAGCTCGCCCCCATTGATGATCTTGTCCAGCTCACCAGAGCCCCCTGGGTACTCGTTGTAGAAGATGGTATGTGTGAAGAGGCCACAGGTCTGCCGGGGGAGGACCTGGAGAGGGAGTGGGAGGACAGAGCTGGCATCCCCAGGCCTGGATGGCGGAGGGCAACCCTATTCAGAGGACGCCAAGTGTTGCCTCGAAGAGCCCACCTCGAGTGGGGCTGCACAGCCCCAGCAGCGAGGATCTGCGAGGATCTGCGGCCTAGACAGGTCTCCATGAGCCGTGAGGCCCAATGCATGTACTCCACTGCTGGTCTCTGTGCAAGGACAGAGGAAGGACAGGCAGGGACCCCTGGACTGTCTACCCAGCGAGGGTGCTGGCCTTCTCTAAGCAGCACCCCCAGCCTGACCCTGCAACCACCCCTACAGCTTCAGGGCCCCATCCATCAGCCCTCCTAGGATGCACCGAGTGAACTGCTTGCTTCCCTGTCTCTCCTCACAAAATTGGGCCCCAGAGAGCAGGGAACTGGCCTGCCCTGTCAGACCCTCATCCTGGAGGTAAAACAAGCGCTTCATGCTAAAGAGGATGCAAGGACAGCCAGGCAGACCAACAAGTAAATGCATCAGACCTGGCCTTCCCACGGCTACCTCCTCCAGGGTGATGACCACTCATCCTCCCAGGGGCTCAAGTCAGAACCTTGGAGTCATGCTCAATTCCTCTCTCCCCTTCAGCCTGCATCCAGCTTATACCAGACAGATTCTGCTGGCTCTAACTCATAAGGGAGTGAAGGATTTGATCATGTCTCCACACCGCACCTTGCTCTGAGCCACTGTCACCTCTGAACTCTGCACTGGCCTCCTACATGGGCTGACTGCTTCTCATCTTGGCCCCTACAGTCTGCCCCACACAGCAGCCAGAACGACGGCAGCACATTAAAAGCAAGAGTCAGGTCACAACATGCTATTCTAAACCTCCGACCTGAGACTAAAAGCCACAGTCCAGGGCCCAGCCAGGGAGGTAACTGACATGGCGCAGCAGACCTCTCCTCACCACCCGCTGCTCCCCTCAGCAGTGTGTTTCGCTCGATCTGCCTGTTCTGTGCCCCGCTCTGTCTCTGGTGAACTCTTACCCCTACGCCTCTGGCCTGTACCCCAGTTCTTGTACGCATAAATAAGTCTTTTTTTCTTTTAAGCCACAGTCAATAGCTTTAGCCCCACACAATCTGGCCCACCGTCCTTGGCCTTCTCTCCCACAGCCTCCGTGTACATGCACACGCTCTTCTCCAGCCTGGCCGGCCTCTTAGCTGGCCCTCCAACGCTCCCATACAAGCCTGCCTCAAGGCCATGGCACATGTTTCTCTGCCTTGAATGCTCTCCCCCACAGAGCAGCATGGCTCATCGCCAGGAAGGGCCCCCAACCACCTTGAAATAACTCCTCTCCCGGGCACTAAGCACCATCAGACCACTACACACTTGGCACAATTAAGAGCACACACACTGTCTCCTGCCCTGGAATGGTGCTTCTGCATGACCAGTGCCCAAAGGACAGCCACACAGACGAAGTTCATGAAACTGTTCAAACAAGCAGACAAGTGACTGGCACAAAAGCTCCTTGAAAGAATGCTCACCCTATCACCAAAGCTCAGAAGGCGCTCAGGAGAGGGGCAGTCCACAGCCACCTTCCCTGCAACAGAGCTTCAGATGCAAGAAGGGCAGCAGAGACTGCCTTAACGTCCCAAACCAGCCCCCGAAGCCAACATGCACGCACCCGGCCAGGGCGGCCAAGGCCCACTCACCATGATGCCATTGTGGATGAAGCCACGGCGGTAGCGGGCCGGCTTCAGGTGAGGATACTCCTCCGTGCTCGTCACGCGGATGCCCCACACCTGCTTCCAGGCCTCATACAGCTGCACGTGCACAGGGTACACACCCGAGTGGTGAGGTGCCACCGCGTACCCCATGTCGGTGGGAATGCCATGCTCCTGGGGAGAAGAAGGCCAGGGCGGGATGAGCCTGGGATTCCTTCCACTCTGGGATTTACCTCCCCTGTCAGGAAGGGAGGTAAGCCGCAATACAGTGTGTCTGTGCTCTCAAAGCACAGGTGGGGAAACTGAGGCCCAGGGAGGGCGCCCTGGGATCTCAGGATGAGGGGCTGGGCCACTCTTGGCGCTGTCCGTGTGCCTGCCTTCTAGCGCCTCAAACGAGAAACAAGGAACAGGCTTTTCCTGCCTCTCTGGGCCGCCTCTGCTTGACGAGTGAGCCCAAGCTGAGCACCCAGCCTTGCCCCCGCTCAGCTGGGCCTCTTCCCCAGCCTGATGCTAAGGGTTCGGGCTTCAGACACAGGCAGGCTTGGGCTGAGCCCGGCCGCACCCCTTAGCTGGATGTGGCTGCCCTGAGCTCCAGCTTTTTGTCTAAAAGTCAGGCTATCACTACCTGACTCTGGGGCTCTCTACGAGACGTGAGAGAGACAGTGGGTCTCAGGACATGCATAAAAAGCTGACAGCTCCAACTGTAAAAGCAGGAGGCCCCAGCTCAGCCCCCACCCGGCCCCACGTGCACACGCCCCTCCACCCCCCACCCCCCGACCCCCACCCCCTGGTCTGCCTATAGGGAATCTTACTCACGACAGCGAACTTCTTGTTCAGGGCCATCTGCTCAGCCAGCACTGACTGGTTGTGGAAGAGGTGGGGCTGCATGTGGCTCCACATGTGGGGGAACCACCAGAACTCCTTCACATAGGACAGCAGCAGGTCATCGCCCGCGTCCTCGGCGTCGGTACCTGCGCGGCACAGGCAGCTCAGCCCAGCCCGGCCGCCAGCCAGCGCAAGGACAGCTCACAGCAGGCCACAGCTGCCTGGACTCCAGCACGCGAGGCGGCACCTACAGGGCCCTGGCTGGGGTGGCCTGGAGTGTGGCCTTGACTCACTGGTTTCCCCACGTTCTCCCCTCTGGGCCCACATGTGCCGCGTGGGGTTCTGAGGCAAGGATCTCAAGGCTCTCCTGTTTTCCCACTGGGCCCTTTATCTTCCACTTACTGATGTGCACAAGCTCTTTGTATATCCTCGACATTTAACCTCTGACTCATGCCTATCACTACAAACACCTCCGATACGCTAAGGCTGAGAATACTAAAAAGTGCAGAGATGGCCCAGAGGGGTTTGGGTGGGGGTTGGGGGCTATCTTGTACATCTGGCCCCCAAACTGTAGGCTAGCTGGTTTTGCCCAGACTCAAGAGTAGCTGCCATCCTGTGCCTGTGCAGCAAGTGGCCAGGGGTGCACGCTGCAGTGAGGCACCCTGAGGGTGTCCAGTGAGAGCCAAGACTGGAAAATCAACTAGGCAGTGGTGACCGCTGATCTGGAAACAACTACAGGGTGTTTTTACATCCTACAGTATGCATTTCTGGCCTTAAAATTAAACTCATTTTTAAAGCATAAAAAATACCAGTAACATTAAAAGATGGGATGGGGCAGAGAGAGAGGGAGAGGTGAGTGCAGCTTCCGTTCCCTGATGGACGCACTGGGATTGTTGGCTCAGGGAGGCCACGGGGGTCGAAGACAACCCTACAGCAGGCCACCAGCCCCTGGTCACACCCTGACACTGTGCTCCAAGGGCCCTGCGGTTCAGGATCCCTTGGAAGATGCTGGAAGCACAGCCAGGCCTTACCTGTGTGGAAGAATTTCCCTGAGTAGCCCATGTTGAAGGTGAAATTAGGGATGTGTGTGCGGAGTTCATTCTGTGTGTCAAACAGGGCCTAGGAAGGGCAAAGGGAGAAGAGTAGTAAGAGGAAGCCAGGAAACCCCCCTCCCACCCAAGGCCCCAGAGGGTCTGGCTGCTTCAAGACTACAAAGACTGCAGGCCTCAAGGAGAAATAGAAATGCAAGACTGTGCTTGACCCCAGGACTGTGAAGGCGGCAGCAGTGGAGCTCGGAACCCTGCGTGGGGCCCCTGGGGGGCGGGAGGTTCTGGGTGAAGGCAAGGGTCCCACAGGCAAGACGCCAAGCTGTCACCCCGTCCGCAGGCCCTGGCAAAGGAAGGCCCAAGCCCTAGCCTGGTGCTGCGGCATGTCCTACCAAAGAGTCGTGACTCCTCTGGGCCTCAGTAAAGTGTGCTTGGACACAGAGGGATGGAGGTGTGGCTGGGGGTGAAAACACTCCTGTGCTAAGAAAACTACAAGTGCCTGTTATGTCGTGAAAGCACTGTGCAAACTCACACTCCTGGCCCTCCTATGCCCCACACCCCTACTCCCCTGGCACCTCACCAAGGCCACGCACGCCTGGTGGGCAGGTAGGCACCAGCTGTGCAGCCTCGGTCAGGTGACCGCAGCTCTCTGAGCCTCAGTGTCCTCCTCTGAGAGACGGGACTCGCAGCAACACCCACCCCACTGGGCTGCTCTGAGGACCAGGTGAGGTAGCCCAGAAAGGACTGAAAGTAGAGTCAGGCACTGGTTACAACGTACTGCATCACCCAGATTGTGCAAGTTCCTAGTATAGCGAGCTTCATGCTTACAGAGCATGTGCTCTGTGGAGCTGGTGTGTAGGGTTAAGAGAGAAAACAACCATCTCTGCCCTTCCTGACTGGGGGACATTTATAGCAAGCAGAAGCCTGGATGGTGTTGCGCTTCCTCTGCCCTCCTGCTAGGGAGAGCTGCCTCTGTCTCCGGAAGAGACAGAAATGGCAGAGATTTCTCCATTATCCTTTCTCTAAAAATGGGGGGAATAAAAACCAAAAAGGAGAACTCCTGGGCTTGAAGGGACGTGGTGAACCCACAGTGTTTGTTCCTTGTAGAGTCAACAGTGGCCCAGTCTCAGGACTTGCCCTGGGCAAAGACCTAGGTGACCACTGGGGAGGGGAGGTGGGGCCACCAGAAAAGTGTCCCACATAAAAACACAACAGTCCACTTTGCTGGAGGTTGGTCACAGCATTTGTGTAAAGCCTCAGAGCTAAAAGGCTCAATGGGAAGCACCTTAAAACTCCCCTTCAGGGCCCTCCCTAGTGGCATAGTGGGTTGGAGCACAGCACAGCAGCCGCTTCGGTGTGAGTTTGATCCCGGCCCTGTTGGTGACCCACATGGCGTGGCAGACCTCTCCTGTCTCGCCCACTGCTCCACTCAGCAGTGTACTTCATCGATCTGCCTGTTCTGCTCCCCACTCTGTCTCTGTGAATTCTCTCACCGCCCCCACACCTCTGGCCTGTACCCCAGTTCTGTATGCACAAATAAATAAATCTTTAAAAACAAAAAACTCCCTTTCAGGGACAGCCCAGAGGGGCTGACTCACAGGAGGAAGCTCGATGCATAGAGCGGCCTGCCAGGCCCTCACGCCGGCTACCCAAACCCTCCGCGCCAGGAAACCTCCCATCTACTCCATTTCGTCATTTTACCACGGAGGCGCATTCAGTCATTCAGGGTCAAAGTAAAGCCTGAATGCAGTTCTTGACTCCTTAGACAGTGCTGGGGCCCCCAGTGCCAGCCGCCCTTCTCTGCACCTGGATGGGTAAGGAAGGGCAGAGCCCACCACTGCCTAAGGCAGAATTCTGCACCCACCAGGGCTTCATCAGGTGGACAGAGAACAGCCTCGAACACAGAATCACTCAGTGAGAAAAGCATTCCTTCTGGAAGTCTCTTCTTCAATTGTCTTCCTCACATCAAAAAGAAGTCTCACTTCTGTGCTATCATGCCTCTGAAGCTTGCTAATGCACAGAGAGGCCTGGGGCAGGGCATCCACAATGGAACCCCGTTTTGTTTCACTGGGCCAGATGTGATGGCTGCCCTCAGTCACAGCAATGCTGACTTCTCCACCGATGCTAGCAATGCTTCCCATGCAAACAGCTTTGAGTGAAACAGCAAGAAGATGAAAACTATTTGAAAGATTGCTTAATAGTCTTAACTTACAGAACTGTCTTTAGCAGTGAGGGCTGACGTGTCTAAAATTCTGTGGTTTGCAAAATGCTTTTATATAAAGTTTAGTTTGGTAAACACTTTGTGATTTAAATACATGCATTCCACTCTATCAGCTAAAATATGCCTTCAGCCTGACTCAAGCTCTAATTCTTGTATGAAGAGTTGTGTGGGAGCTCTGGCACTGACATAAACATTTTGGACAGTTAAAAACCAGGCCTGGATGAAAAGGCAGATCAATGACCCTACTCCTACATTCATTTCAGTAAATGGGTCTCTTCCTCCCCAGATACATTCTGAGCACCATACTCCAGATGCGAAACTCCTCCAGATTCAATATGTCGATAGAATTTTGAATGACACTGGCCTCTAGTAAGACAATGAGTAAAGACAACTGGCCAAGGGAAAGGCTGACAGCCTAGGCAGATGCAGGAAACCAGGCCAGAGGAGGCCGGGCAGGCTGACCCTGCCGGGCGCTGGGACATACCTTCACGTCCTCCACCTTCATGCGTGTGCCCTCCTTGCCCACAAAGATGTCGTCGATGTCCACCAGGATGTAGCGCTCCAAAGGCAGCGACAGGCGCTTGCCAGTGAGGAAGGCCACGGCGTCGACAAAGACGAGCTTGTGCAGCCAGAAGTTGAGGTTGTTGCCGAACAGCACGCGCTGGATGCCGTCGTGGAGGCCCAGGTCCTGGACCACCGTGGCGTGCAGCGCAGCGTGCAGGCCAGCGTCTGCGCCCAGGTGTGGGATGGACTCGGACGAGCGCGTCTTGGCCAACAGCACCGGCTCATAGGTGGAGTGGTTCGACTGGAACACCGTCCAGTCCTCGCCCGGCAACACACCCTTCTCCACCTCGCTGGGCCTCGTCACGTAGAGCAGAGGGGACTTGGGGTTGATACTGCAGTCCTTCAGGCCCAGGTTCGAGTGCAGGAACAGGGGGAAGCCCTTGAGCTGCGCGCTCAGCAGGCTGTTCTCGTTGGCCTGTGGGGGCAGTGGGTGTCAGATCCAGAACCCCAGCGGCCACAGGCTCTCAGGAGGCGGTGGAGGCATGTCATTAATGTTCACCTCGTGGAAGCTGCCCATCCCCCCGACTCTGTGCCAAGCTGTGGAAACCAGTTCCCCGACCTGAGACAACACCAGCCATGCAGGACGCGTGCACCGAAGCCAGGCTGTGTGTGGTTGTGCGCTGCCCTCGCAGGGGTGCCGCTAACCCTCACAGTGACCCAGGAGGAGGTGGAGCTGTCGCTGCCACTTCACTGAGCCCAGAGACACAAGGTCATGGCCCCAAACCACACACTGCAGCAGGTAAGGGCATGAAGTCCACCCCTAGACCACCTGGCCTTGGGAAACCCACAACCTCTCTGTGCCTTAGTTTCCTCTGCTATATGTGGGAAAGAATGAAAACTACCTCGTGGGGGAGGGTGAGTGTTAAAGCCAGCAAAGTACTCAGAACAGAGCCAGTCATTCTGTCCTCACGCCAGGCTGGAGGGCAGGATCCTTGGTCACGGCCCACACGAGGGAAACTGGCGTTAGGGGAGTGCCGCCCCAAGTCACACAGGGGTCAAGAGGACCCCGATTTGAGCCAGAGGGTCTGAGCCTGGGGTCCACAAACCAGACCTGCCTGAGGTTCCAAATGGGCTTATGCCACACAGCCCTGTCTTCAGGAGAATCTTGGGGAAATGCCAGTGCAGAAGAGATCAAAGAGGTCTCCATGGGGGCTGCAGGAACAAAGACACTCAGCATTCCCACCTCTCCACATGCTCCCGGCACCCTAAGGCCAGTCGCTCCCTGCCAGGAATCTAATTCTCCATGCCCTTTTCCTTCCAGGGTCTGCGGCCTGTTCCTTGGGGATCTGCCAGTGGTACCCACAGTCCCCTCCCCCCTCCCGAGGCTCACAACCCTTGCACCTTCATGCCATCCTTCACTTTCCTAGCCACCTACTTCTAGTTATGGTACAATTTGTTCTTGTCCCTGTGCCAGTTCCATTCTGCCTTGGCCTGGCAAACTCCTGCTCATCCTTTAAAACCCAGTGCATCATACCCTCTCCTCTGCACTGACCATGCTGGAGCCACAGCCTCACCCTGAGGTGGAACCTGTCCAGGGGGTCTCTCCCACCCCTCTGCACCCTGAAAGCCGGCGCTATCCCACCAGCCTGCACCCTCTGAGGCAGGCGCTGCCTCACTGCCTTTGGGATCCCTGTTACTCAATCTAGGCTTTACACCCAGGGGGATCAAACACATGTTTGATAAGTGGATTTTTTAAAAGAATAAAAGGGGCCCTCCCTGGTGGCGCAGCGGGTTAAAGCACAGCACTGAGAATCTGAAGCCACTTCCGCATGAGTTCGATTCCCGCC
>NW_004567122.1:38339276-38371784 GCF_000260355.1 Condylura cristata | reverse complement strand
TTTAAAAAAAAAAAAAAGAATAAAAGGACCGCGCCTGCTCCCAGCACCTGGTACATGAGCACTGTTTAATACAGGTTTCATTAGTTCACCCACAGCTGTTTACCACACCAGGCACTATGCAAAGCATCAGGACACAGTGAGAAAACACAGAGCTGGCCCCCACCCTCATGAACCTTAAAGTCAAGCGAGGAATAGAGACATCAATCAAAACCATGAAAATAATCATAAAACCTCAAAGTGGCAGTGGACTATCACAGTTCCGGAAGAACCGATAACTGGGTACGACTAGCTCACTGTACTGGCGAAAGGCTCTCTGGGGGAAAGGGCTTTGGAACTAAGACTTGGAGAATGAACAAACATCAAGTAAGGGAGAGGTAAAGGGCCAAGTTCAGCACAAAGGCCCTGAGGTGGGAGAGGCCTGCAGGGTGGTCCAGAGGAAGAGGACGAGATGAGGCAGAAAGGTCAGCTATGGGCCAGAGCTGCAGGCCACTGGAGGCGTGAAGTGGCCTAAACAGCCACCAAAGACCCATGTAAGGGTTTTGAACAGAGGACGACAGGTTTGAATGTGCGTTTTTAAAGGCTCCATCTGGCTGCTGAGAAGGGAGCCAGCGGGCGGAGAAGAACAAGGACAGAGGAAGGTCACCAAAGAGGAGCGGGAAGCAGGTCGCCGCAGGGCCCAGAGAGATGGCCTGCAGAGGGCTGAGCGGTCCCCACGCAAAGCTGCCTCTGATCAAAGCAGGCTGTTTCTCGTCTCTTTGCAGTTCCCATTAAGGCACCACAGGGCCCTGCCTCGTGAACTGTGACACGGAGCCTGCTTCCCCAATTCCTCACTCACTAGGCGCGCCTGCCAGCTGCCCCTTCTGTCCCGAGCCAGCCTAAGGGTCACAGAGCCCCATTCCCAGGGGCACCAGCTCTGGCTCCAGAATGGTTGGGATGGGAATGGTTTGGCTGTGTGAGAGCTTGGTGGTGGGGCACCAACCTTTTAGGCCAGGTCTGTCACCTGATGTGTCCTGCGAAACTATACTGACCACAGGCCAGGGGCGGGGGAGGGGGGCCTTGGGGACAAGGACAGAGGATCCCATTTCAAAGCTCCGACCCGGAGTGGACTGCCAGAAACTCACTGTCCAGCCAGCTGCCCAGCTGGAAGACGTCAAAAAGGGAGAAAGCCAAGTGCCTGCTCTCCCACCCGAGTTGGCAATGAAAGGAACCAGCTGGGGACAGGGATGGAGTATAAGCCTCACATGGCTGAGACTGACCCCCATCTCAAGCTCGCCGCGTCGGAGGGAATCCCTCGTCCTCAGCATGAAGGCTCTGCTCAGGAGACACCAAGCTTTCCAATGGGCTCATGCAAGCCAAGGAAAGAAGCCTTGGTCCAAAACTCAAAAATCTGAAGGCCTAGATGGGTCTAAGACAGGAACCAGCTAGATGACCTTGGTACCCCACATCTGTTCTTGGGGTCTCAGTTCCCTGTCTAATCATTTTGCTCACCTGGGATTAGATCAGCAAGCATGTGAGCTCTGATTTACAGCTGTCACTGACACCCATTCAAAACTACTGGAACCTCCCACCTTAGTTGATAATAAAGTACCTGCTTTCCAGGGAGAACTACACACAGTCAGGTCTGCGGAGCAATGAGCTCAGGGCCAGCACTCTGGAAGGGCACAAAAGAGGCCAGGGAGCCACAGCCACCCTCTGCCGGAACATGCTCGGTCCCAGGGTCCCTGGAGTTGTAAAGTCAAATGGGGTGATGAAGACCTCAAGTACCTCCCGGGCACATGCTGGTCTGAGTCAGACAAAGTGCTACTGCCTGCGGTGTCTGCTAGACGTGGGAATGACAGAGCATGGCAGCTGCCATTTATCAGGTAGCTGGTACCAGGCCTGCACTACTGCTTCCCACTGGGTCGTTTTTGAGTTTTTGCATGGCCCCGCGAGGCAGGCACTGTGATTCGACACCACATTACTAATGGGCCGCTCTGCAAAAAAAATCTGATCTGGGTTTTCCAGACTCTGCTCCCATACTGGCCTGGGAACCCAGCAGCAGTGGGACTGCAAAGGGAATCTCCAGGTCTCTGAAGTGTACAAGCCCTCCAGCACTGGCATGCCCGAGCAGAAAGAGCCTGAAAGTGCAGCCTGACCACCAGAGGGCGCCCGTTTGAGCAGAAAGTACCAGGCCTCTTAGGCTACAGAAGAGGCCCTAGGATGGTGGGGACCCCACCATGGGACTCTGCATGCCTGGCCTCTGCAGAGCCAAAAATTGGGGCTGGGCAGGATCCAAGCCCTGTGGCACAATGTGCCAAAGGCCCCATCCACTGCCGGGTCTGCAAAAAGTCAAGTTTTGTGTGCTGGATGTGATCTTTGATAGAAATTCTCCTAAATAAAGAGTATTTGAGGCTCCTGGACACATCATGCTGTGGCTGAATCAAAGTCACCCAGAGCCAGACTGACTGGGCTTAGTTCGAGATCTGTACTAACTAGAGGGGTAAGCCGGGCAAGTCCCTAACCTCTGCCTCAGCCTCCTTCTCTCTTAAATCTGCATGAAACTCACCTCCCCTGGAGGACAGGACTGTAAAAGGAGCTGCGGCGCAGCTGGTGGTGCTGGGAAAGGGGGCACCCAAGAAATGTCCGCCACAGTGACGCTTCTCGGGGCGTGGCTCTGACTCAACGTAATGAGGCTCATGGCAGGAAAGGGAGCAGAGAAAACAGAGACAGAGGACAGCCTGATCTCCAACACTGTGGCCATAAACCAGGTCTGCACATCCCAGAGGCTGCTCTGTGGAGGAAAGATGGCTACAAACAGCCCAGCAGCAGGACTTGTCAGGGCCGGCCTTGCGTTTCTGGGCCCACACAACCTTTGCAGTGGCAGAGCAAGCTGCTACACCTACGTGTGAAAGAGCATGCTGAAGGAAACCCTTCGCTTGATGAGTTCCTCTTTGAACCGTGCCCAGGGCCTGGCACACAGGAGTGCCCACAAGCAATGGGGACCAGTCACGGCCACTTCTGCCACATTTGCCCCTCTCTGCACCGGTGCTGAGCAAGAACCTGCTTCATGAGCTGTGACACAGTGTCCCTCGGAGAGCCACACGCTCTGCCCCGCCCCCACACTAACAGCCCTGGCCATCCTATCCAAAACAGTATCAAGGCCACAACCCCTCTCCCTGTGCCCTTCCCCTGTTTTATCTCTCGTAGTCATCACCATCTGCCATGTCATACGTTTACTTATCCACTGTCACCTGCCCCACCCTGCTGCCCAGCGTGGTGGCTCCACAACAGCAGCGACCTGCACGTCTGTCCCGGTGCCCAGTAGAGGACCTGGAGCAGAGTGGGTGGGTGCTAGTGAACACCTCCTAAATAAAGAAATGAACTCCCTCCAGGGACCCCCAAAGACCTGGCCATGTCTGCACCCCTCTTGTGGGCAGTTCACTGAGGACCGCTGGACGCTCAGCCCAGCCAGGCCAACCGCCCTCCCCAGCAGGCTCGCCGTGCCACTTCAGCAAGATCCCCGCAGCCGTTCCGGGGACACCACAGCTCGCCTCTCCCCACCGAAGCCCTCCTCCTCTCTCAGTGCAAAATGGCCTGACTGACAGGTGCACACACCCCCACCCCAGCCGAGGGGACAGGGCGCCAGGCCCAGAGCTCCAGCGCTCTAGTTCTGAGCTCAAATCCCGCTCTCCCCTCCCTGGCTACACAGCTTCACATACCAACTTAACCCTGTGAGCCTTGGTCTTCTCTTCAAAGTGGGGACACACTCCACCCTTAGAGGCACTGTTCTGACAGGCTTCTGGGGACCTAGCACATGTGTGCCAGACCCCAATTCCTTAGCCATGCTCCTGACAAAGTTAATACTAAGCGCTCAGGAGGCGCCAACACCATGGTGGCAAGCTCTTCACATCCACCCCTCGTCTGACCTCACAACTAGCCCAAGTGGGAAGCACTACCCTCGCACCCACTTTCCAGGTGAGAAAAGTCAGACAATCAACCAGCAGGATGGAGAAAGGTGGAGAGGCAGCCAGAGCGCTGAGCTGCGTGGGGCCCGGCCCCTGCCTACCTTGAAGAAGCCGATGATGCCCACGCCGTAGGCCACACAGTACTTGTCCAGCAGCTCCCGGTTCCAGGAGTCCAGGTTGACGTACTTGAGGATGTTCTCATAGATGACAAGGGCGAAGCGGCCACGGCCCTTGTCGGTGAGCGTGGGCATGTCACCTTTGCCCGGGGCAATCTCAGTGCGGTACTTGAAGCGACTGGACTCCAGGATGGCCACCACCTCCTGGCCCAGCTGCGAGTACAGGCTCTCCACAAACACCAGCACCAGCGGGTCCGTGCGGGAAGGGGCAGCCGCCTGCATGGGCTTGAGTGGCAGCAGGCGGCTGGGGGCCACAGGTGGCGGGTCCCCGCTGTCAGGCTCGGCAGCTTCCGCCGAGGGCTCCAGGCCCCGCTTCCAGCCATACAGGTAGTAGGCCGAGACAAAGACACTGAACAGGCAGAAGATGAACAGCAGGAACAGGACAGCCTGCGGGGACACGTGCCGACATAGCCTGCGGAGACGCGCCAGGGAGGGCATCCTGGCCCCCGAGACCTGGGCCACCGGAGGCTCGGCCTGCCCTGGCCACCCCAAGGCCCAACACAAGAGGAAACCCAAGAGTTGTCTACTGACCAACAAATTCACAGAGACTTAGCAAGCAAGGTCCTCAGTGGGCAGTGGGAGTGGAGGATCCGGGCCCCTGGCCCTTCCTCCCAGCCAGGGGCGCAGTCCACAGGCTGGTTGCGCTCCTTCCTTCCCCTGTGCCCCTTTATGTCACCATGGCAAACCCCCACGTAGTCCTGTGCACAACAGAAGTGCCCCAGGGCGTCAGGGCCTCCTGGGGGGGCAGAGCAGCAGACAGAAGAGTACTGGGCAGGCTGCAGGGTGCCACATGCTGCTCACTCCGCGGGGCCTCGGGCCAAGGCTGTAGAAAGGAGAGAAGAGTGAGAAATGAAGACTCAGAGTGTGGGCTCTCTGGGTACCCTGACTAGCTGGGCCCACATCAAACACACTTTCCCAGCTGGGGTTTGAAACAACTCTCTGAGCCTCAGCTTGCCCATTTGTGAAAAGAGGGTGACAATAGCACCACCTCCCCGTAAGCTGAGGCAGTAAGTCCAAAAATGTGTGTACGTCACTCAGCACAGTTCCTACATGGTGTCTACCATGGCAGTTGCTATTTGTTATCAGAGTCCAATATTCAACCAAGAAAACTCCAGGAAAAGGACAATAAACATTTGCGAGACTTGGGAGCTAAAAATGGGATTCTAGATTAGAACCTCATCATCTTCCCTACGCACTGCCCTCTCTGGTGGAGCCCAGCAGCCCCATCCAGCAGGTGAGAAACCAACACTCGGGCAGTCGAGGCTCAGCCCAGGGCTGTCAGAGATCAGTACCTTAGCTGTGCCAGAGGCCCCCCTCAAGCAGTGGCGACTTCCTGTGTGAAACCACAGGCTTCGGGCCAAGGGTTAACTGAGTAAATGTGTCTGAGGAAGCCACACTCGAGAAATGGCTGTCACCAGTGCAAAGGGCATCCCCCACTCCTGTACACCTGCCCTCAGGTGCACACGCTGCCCCACACAGCTGAGGACCAAGCCCCCACCCTGATGATCAGGAGACCACTAGGCAACTAGGGAAGAGAGAGACATCTCCCCACTGTCCACCCAGGCAGCCAGAACTCAGATTCCCACATCCCCCACCCCCCAGTCTGACCTGCCCAGGGCATGCCCTTGCATCAATCTAGTGGGGGAGCCCCCTATCACCACACACACTACGCAAAGGCCCCCAATTTCCTCACCCCAAACAACATCCTCACCATGGACCTCCAGTGTCCCTTAGACCTGAGAGGAAGCACGGCTGACTGCTAGGAGAGACAAGGGCAGAGGCTGCTGGCACAGCCAGTGGGCATGTAAATCTCGGAGCTGGACTTGGGGGTGAAGAGCTTCCAGATCCCTTACAGGGACAGCCCAAGACCGCCTGGTCTCGCCTGCAGCAGGCACAGCACAGTGGAGGACAGCCACAGTGCTGCGAGGGCCTCTCCTCCAGGCAGTGACTGCAGAAACCTGTGAAGATTTCCCTGAGGACAGGAGCCAATGCTGTTTTCGACAGTGAGTGCCCAGTGACGGGGGCTCATCTTCAGCAATTAGAACTCAAGCTTGAGAGGAGACCCCAAGCAGCCATTTATGGTATGTCGAAGACAAACCTGACTGACGCAGGAATATAATGACCATTCAAGTGGAAATATTTATAAAACAGTCTGGATGATGACCAGAAACTGGTACTAAATCCAAAAACTCCCTTATCTTTGAGTGATTTTTATTTTCCCCTTTTTGTTTCCTAAATTTTCCACAATAATCACTAGTTATTTTTGTGAAAATATGAAAAAAGGACATTTAAAAGATGTATGCAGAAGTTAGGGGCAGGCGCCCTCCCTGGTGGCGCAACGGATTAGAACGCAGCACTGCAGGCTGGCCGCAGCCGCTTCGGTGTGAGTTCGATCCCCGCCCCTGAGGTGACCCACATGGCGCAGCAGACCTCTCCTGACCTGCCCGCTGCTCCCCTCAGCAGTGTACTTCGTTGATCTGCCTGTCCTGCTTTCTACTCTGTCTCTGGTGAAGCCTCTCACTGCCCCTATGCCTCTGGCTGGTACCCCAGTTCTGTATGAATAGATAAATCTTTTTAAAAAATAAACACTTATGTAAAACCCCTTTTAAAAAAAAGTTAGTGGCAGGACTGTGAAACAAGGAGGCATATGGGATACCAAGTGTGCCCTTAGCTCTTCATGATAGGCTGTGTGATCCCGAGCACACCCTGTGCCTCTCTGGTCTCCTGCCAGACCATCTCTGGGGGTTCTCCTACCTCTGAAATTCTACAGTCCAGTCTGAATATGTGGCAAGACCACGGGGAGCCCGAGGCAGCCAAGAAAACAGGCAGCTACAATGCAGGAAGTAGCAGCCAGATGGGGGTATGGATGGAAGAGCGGGCGAAGGGAGCAGGTTTGACACAACTGAGGCGGTTAGGGGACCTGGGGAAAGCTTCATGGAGGAAGCAGAGCTCTTGAGGTAAGGGTTGATGAGGTGGGGGTGAGGAGGAGGGTGGGGCACAGTTTGGAGATGAGGGAGGGTGCAGGGCTTTCCCAGGCGCCCTGCAATTCCATGAGAGCAGGACAAAATGGGGCCAGGTTTCTGGCAGAGGCCAAGGGACTGTCCTGTTTACATGTCCCATTCCCCACTGATAAGGGCAGCCCTTCTGCCCTTGAGCACCGGAGTTCCGCCCTCTTGGTCAGGGCAAGAGCACCAGGTAGCGTAGGAGGTAGAGCTGCCCAGACCGTGCCCAGCCTCCTGCCAGTCACCAAGGCTTGGGGGTGCACACCACTTCCTCATCCCCCCACAACCTTGTCCGCTGCAGCTTTCCACATGTGTGTCAATGCAGCCAGGCAGCCAGGAGTCATGGACACTTGTGACACTCTAGGCATATTTTCCATAAAAAATATGCACATACACTGAAAGTGGAGCAATCCAGGGAGTTCAGCCATCTTTCCCCACATCCACTGGTGAAGAGTCTAATGGGCACAGGGACACCCTGGAGCCAGGTGACTTCGTTCAAACTCATTGCACACCCAACGGCCGTGTGATACCAGACAAGTTACCACAGCCTGGTAGTAGCTCACCTGGGAAACAGGAAAACTGGACATCTCAAAGCTGTGAAAGTTAAATGAGCTGATGTTTATCAAGTGCATGTACCACGTCAGCACACAGCACAGAACCCATGTCAGGAGCTACTGTCATGACCCCTGTTTATTTAACGTCCTCACAGAGTGGAGAACAACGGAGCCCAAAGAGAGTCAAACTCCATCCTCCCTCACAATTTCTCAAGTCCCTAAGAATTCTCAGAATCCAGAATCCCCACTTGTAGAAAGAATCCCCACTTCAGGGTGTGGGCTAGATGGGTAGTTCTGGCTGGTGACAGGGGAGGCAGTTAGGGAGAAGGCCACAGCAGAGCTCACAAGGGGGTAAAGGGGAGGGAGAAAGAGTAAACTAACTCTCCAGAGAATGTGCAGTGCCCTGGGGTAGGAGTCTGAGGATAAAGCAGACCCCAGCAGGGTCCCCATGGCAGCCCCCCCAAAACCTGGTACCAGTTGTTCAAGGCTGTCTACACCAACTGGGAGGCTTCTAGGCCTTCCGGAGTCATTAAGGTCTCCAGATCTGCTGGGGGGCTGAGGTCTCAGTGTGCGCCCCTCACCCTGGGTCTGTTAGTCTTTGCGGATTTCCCAGCTGAACACCAGCCTCAACAACCAATCGCCACGTCACCAATCTTGGCCACCAACTAAGCCTTAGCTAATGAAACCCCCTTTGTCTGAACTGACCCCTACCCTGGGGACACTCACTCATCATTCCAGACCCCAGCTTTCTGCAGTCATCTTCAGCTACCACCCTCTGGCCGAAGCAGGAAGCAGACATGTGTTCCTTAGCTTGCAGAGCATTTTTCTTTAATCGGAGACTAGTTATCAACATTTTAAAACAGGACCTTTCACACAGAAGAGAGAACTTCTAACTTCTCTTTAGAAAGAGCACTTGTGGGATACAGGTCACACATCCCCACCAGTCACCAGCACTAAGGCACTTACAAGGGCCCAGAGGCGGGCCACGCCAGTTCACAGTGTCCCTGGGCAGCTCACTGCCTTCACTTGACCTCCTGCTGGGCAGGTCCTCGGTGCTCCTGAGCACATGGGTCCTGGCAGGCCTCTGCATGGCTGGCAGCCTGCAGCCTCCCCAGTCAGGACCAGGACTGACTGTGCTGTCAGGCGCCTGGCACAGAGGCCCTCCTCAGTGCCCCTTTCCATTCCTCCTGCTCATGGGAGCCCTGAAGGGCAGAGACAAGTCTGGCTCCTCAAAGAAACATCCTTCACTCTCCCCAGGCATGGGAACTCAGGACAGAAATGAAGAGCAGCTGTTAATTATTTCCGACTTACAGATGAGGAGACTGAGACCCCGCAGTGCAGTGACCTGCCACAGTAACACAGTAACACAGTAACCCGTTGATTTAAACGGGTTTCCTTCCTGACCAAATCTGGTCTTTGATTCTTCTATGGAACCCAAGCATTTCTGTAATAAAGATAACAACAATAACACCACTATAACTGGCATCATTGTTATTTTTTTTACCGCTACTGTGTATTCAGCATTTACCAAGAGCCTGATGATGCTATCAAGTAAGAAACCTTACTCATCTCACTTGTAGATATCTTACAACGTATCATTATTCACCTTTACAGTTGAGGAAATGAGACTCAGAGAAGTTAAGTCACTTGCCCAAAATCACACAGCTAGTCAGTGGCAAAGCTGAAGTTTGAGCCCAGGCTCCAAAGAGGGAGGTGCTCTAGAGCCTGCATGTGAGCCTCGTCCAGGGTGGGGAGAGCACGAGGGGGCTGCAGCCACAGAAACTTCAGCCTTCAGCCAGGCTCCCACTGCGCACTCCCAGCCCTAGGCCCAGCTTTCCCTGCCAAGGTGCTAGGGATAATGAATGAGATGCTCTGGTTGTCATGGAGATGCCATGGCAACGCTGCACTTTCGGGAAATACCACAGTAACTGTGGCCACCACTCTGGAGCTGAAAGTCACTCCCTACCCCACCTCCAACTCCAACATGCTCTGGGTGCTCCCCCACAATCTGCTCTAGAGGAGGTTACAGGGTGATCAGGCTGCCTAGAGGGGAGAACCAGGGAGGGCCGGGTTGCATCCTGCATGGACAGCTGGCTCAAGGAGCGAGCCCCGAGGCCTGGAGATGGCGCTGTGTCTCTGAGCCTTTCACAGTGCAGTGCACCCTATAACCCAGCCAGCGTACACTAGGTGCCTAGGATGCGACGCGCAGCAGCTGGCCTCTGGCACTGTGCCACTTCACCATGGCATTTCCAGGCTCAGACTGGACCCAGCCTGCCTGGGCGTGAGGCTGGGCTCCCTTGCCCACTGGCCTTGCGAACTGGGAGCAAACTCTGTATGAGCTTCAGTTTTCCTAGGGTTTATGCCACTCTTGCAAGACTGCTACCAAGAAAAGCAGAGATGATCTCAGAACTAGGCACAGGTGAGTGATTACCCATTTAACAGATCCGGAAACTAAGGCTCAGGGAGGAACCGGCCCAACGCCACACATCAAACCCAAGGTGAGAAGGAGGGACACTAGGTATGGGAGCCCCACGGGACAGCAGAAGGCCCGTCCCCTGCTCCCTCACTTGAGACCACTGGGCACCAAGTACAACAGCAGACACTGAAGATATTGGCCTCTGGGCACAAAGGTTCTAAGTCTCTGGTGTGACGCTATCTCTGGATGGATGAATCAAGGAAGGCCCCTGAAGCAATGGTCCCCCAGCCCAGAATTTATCTCCTGCCGAGGTGACTCCTGACAATGACAAACACACACACACACACACACACACACACACACACACACACCCCAAAGCGCAGGCAAACATGCAGGGTGCGGACATGTACACATGGCGTCGTCACTGCCACCTGGGGGTTCAGGGAGCTGAAAGGAAGGGCAGGAGGAGCCCCGTAAGCAGGCTCCAAAGTGTGGGAGCCAGCCTTGGGGAGGGTAGTGGCTGCAGGCCAGACTCTGGTGGCCTACCAGCGATCCCAAGGCCTCTCCCCACAGCTGACCCAGCCCCTCCCAGCCTGTCACACCCCCAGCACAATCGCGCCACCACCCACTACCCAGCCACACCCCACAGCCACAGGCTGAGCCAGCCAGCCCCACCCACCATGTACAGAGCTGAGAAGAAAAGCCTCCACATTTGCTTCCCAGCTGTGCGGGAGTTTCTCCAGCACAATTACACCCCCGGGAGCCGAGACAAGAAGCAAATCCCCTCCTCTACTGGAATGTGCCGCCTGCCCCAGCCCCCACAGCTCCTGCAGAGCCGCCTGGCCCAGGGCCAACCTGCCCATCAGTCACCCCAGTGTCCAGCACTGCCACCAAAGACTATCAGCAATCCAACGCAGTCTTAGGGCCTCGGAGCTCTCCGTCCACCCTGCAGTGAGCACAGGAGACACTGAGACACAGAAGAAAAACGTGGGAGGGTGGGAAGGGTGCCCCAGGCCTGCCCCTCCCCCACCAACCTCAGCCCCTTTCTTGTCCCTTAAAACCTACACATCCTCCTCCGTTTTTTAAAAAAAAGATTTACTTATTTATGCATACAGAACTGGGGGGATACAGGCCTGAGGTGGGGGGGAGGGGTGAAAGGACTCACCAGAGACAGAGTGGGGAACAAAACACGCAGATCTACTAAAATCCACCGCTGAGGGGAGCAGCAGGCCGGTTAGGAGAGGTCTGCTGCGCCATGAGGGTCAGCTCCCTGGCTGGGGATTGAACTTGTGCTACAGTGGCCGCAGAGAGCTTCGCAGTGCTGTGATTTAACCCACTGTGCCACCAGGGAGGGCCCCACATCCCCCTCCATGCCCAGCCTCAGCCCAGAGTTGGGTTCTCTAAGCCATGGCCTTCAAGTGGAGATGAGCTCTCCTGCCCCCGCACCACCACACCATGCCAGACGTGCTGCCAGACATCACTGCCCTAGTCCACGACTTCAGAACAGCGGTCCAAAGCACAGCAGTCTCCCACAGCTAAGGCTCGTGACTCCAAGCACGAGACATGACCTGCCCGGAGCACATGTTGTCACGCAACGCTCGCACAGCACCATCACCTGCAGTGCCCTCAATTCACAGGTGAGGACACTGAGGACTGTGCCCTGTGACGAATGGCTGTCACTGTCTCGGCCCAGAGCTGCCAGGCTCAGCATCCCTCAGCCACAGACTCCCTCAGAATCCGCCCAGGTGAGTGAGACACACCCGCACCTGCGCTCTGCACCTCCCTCCTCCTCCCCCCTCCTCAGGTGTTTTCCCCCATTTTATATGTGCTTTCCCATCAAACACAGCCTCTAACCATCCTTCTTGGAAACAGACCCACAAACCATCTCTCCATCAACTAGCAAACAAAGCATAAAGCACAGGTTCACTCTCAGGCTCTCAACGCGGGTTTTGTTCTGGGTTTACTGGCCAGAGTGCCCAAAAGGAAACCTCAGAAGCCCAGACCCCACTTGCCGAGAACTTGTCTCTTCCAGCTGGGCCTGAGAGGTAAAAGTTCACCTTTGCAGAAGCTCTGATGAAAGGGTTTACTGAGCAAACAAACAAGACAGCTTGGGGGGTGCGGCAGACAGAAAGCTGGGCAGGTCAGGGACAGCTGCCCTCGGGTCTCAAGGCCAAGCTCCCCTTCTACCTCACTGAAGCTCCTGAGGCAGATCGAGGTGAGCAGGCCCGTCACCCACTGCTTTATTCATTAGCCATGAGCCACCCAACCCTCAAATCTGTCTGTGACAGTCAAACCCACCTGCAATTACTTTTCTTAGGTTCAGATCACAGGTCCCCAAGAGGAATGTAATGGTATCTCCTTGTACATACCGTAACCCCCACGCTGACAGCAGCTAGCACTGACCAAACTCGTGGTCTCTCACCAGCCCCACACCAGGCCCATGCTGACAGCTTTTCCTGACTTATAACATCCAACCCTCACACACTGAGAAGCAGCGTCACTGACGTGCACTGTACAGAGGAGGAAATGGAGGCTCAGAGAAGGTAAGCAAGTGACTCAAGGTCACACAGCTGAGCAGAGGTAGAGCTAGACTGACCCCCATGCCAGCCCACCTTGGAACACCAACTTACAGCCCCTATGAAGTCCTATTGCCGCATCATCCTGAGCCAGATTAAACCAGAGAAGCTTCCTGCAAGTAACCCACCCCAGACTCCCTAAACCAGGATGACCCAGCTTCTCTAGAAGTGGGAAAGCCTTCATCCCCAGGAAGGGACCTCGGCAGGAGCATCCTCACCTTCCCTGACTCAAGAGGTCCACACTGAGGGAGAGAGGGGAGGAAGCAGATCTTGCTAACAGGCCAACTCTGAGGATAGTGGTGAACACACGCACCTCAAAGGTCTGCTGCAAGCAACATACTGCACAAAGCATCTCCCAAGCACAATCTCAGGCTTTTGTCAATTATTCCCAGTGGCACAAAGAAGTTCACCATGCCCTGAACTTCCCCCTGCCTGCACCCTGCCAATGAGCTGGGTAATGCAGGTTCACCTCAGCCCCTAAGTCCCCACATGTTCACCCCAGTTCTCCAGACCTGAACTGCAGTCATAGCAAGGGGACTTCCATCTACCGGTTGCAGAAACAAAATGCAGGTGAGCCTGCCTGGTGTACCCGTCATTATGCCAGCTGCTCCACGGGCTTCCCAAGTGCCTGTGGTGGAAACCTGCCCCTGGGAGCTGCTCTGTCCTGCACAGCAGAGGTGGACTACCACGGAGTTTGTGACTTGCTGGGGTCAGTGGCCCTTGAGAGTTTAACGAAGGCTGCCAGTGGGCTTTCCCTGGGCAGATACCACATTCCTCACAAATTCAGGGTGGTGAGGATCAGCACCCCCCCCCCCAAAAGCAGCTCTCTCCCTGGGCCCTGTGATTCTGACCAGTCATGACTCCCACAGTCTAGACTGTGGACTGAAGCCAAAAAGGTAAACTCCGAACACCCTGGGGCCTCACTCTTCATCCAGCTCCCCACAGTGCCGTGGTCATCCTTTAACTCTCAGACAGGTTGGCTTCGGGTGGCTCTGCCAACCCTCCAAGCTGTCAGGAGAAGCCCAAGAGAAACCGAGCCCTCCCTTCCTCTCTCAGCTGCCACCATGTCCTCCGGCCTCGGCATTGGAAACCTGCAGAGCAGCCGAGGAGTGGGGACACTTGGAGGAAACTGCTGCTGCTCTTGAAAGGGGCAGAACCCAGTGTGAGGCCGGCCCCAGCCCCTGTGCCTGCCCCTCCTGTGCAGTATGAACACGCACACACTGTGCAATCAGCAGGCAGGGGACGGGCTGGGGATATGCGGGGGGCTAGGCCCACAGTCAGAGGGGGTGAGGCTGGGGAGAAGATGACAAGACCTACCAGAGCTCCGGACAGCAGCTGCTCAGCTCTGCTTCATGCCCAGTCAATAGCTCCACACCTCACTCACATAGCCACACCTAATCCCAGAGCCAGGACAAATGGCATTGCTGTCTCCCAATCCCCTCCCGAGGGAAAGGAGGGGGTGGCCCCGGGACACCCTGAGCCACCAACCACCTTCCCAGAAGCCTCCACCCCCACCCTCACCCCCCAGCAACCACCAAGTCCCTTGCCAGAGGCCACCGGTCCCTACCTCAGAAGTGCCTCCACAGGGCCTCTGCCCCACACTCAGGGATTCCCACAGTGGGCAGGGAGCCCCGGATCTGGACTTGCTTCCACTCTAGAGGAGAAATTATGTCCCTCTTTCTTGCACTTCCTCTGGCCCCTCTCTAGAAAGGAAGCAGCGAGGTGTGAAAGGAGCCCACACTGGCAGCAAGGGTGACGGTCTCTGGCTCTACCTGACTCCCTCTATGATCTGAATCTGGGCCCTGCCCTCTCCAGATCTCAGTTTCCCCATCTGTCCTGAGACCAGGAAAATCTGATACTCTCCACTGGGGCCAGCTGGTCTCTTTGACATTGGTTTTGGCCCCAACCCACCATCACCCCGCTGCCAGGCCCTTCCCACTCCCAGGAGGGTGCCTAGCAGCGTGGCAAGTGTAGGGGTCAGCGCCAGACAGCGCTGAGGTGCTAATGCTGAAAAGGGCCCTATAGAGCCCCAAGGGGAGTGGCTGCTGGGGCCAGCCACACTGGAGGCCAGGCCAGGCAGCCTGTGTCCGCCCTTCAGCAGCAAACATTAGAGTGCAAACTACAGGGTCTGTGTCTTTTAAGAGGACACCTCAGGGAGCACAAGGTCACCTGCTAATATCAGAATTTCAGTCTCTGGAAGCAGCAAAGGAAAAAAGAAAAACAGCTGTGTTTATATCTGTGAAGCTTAGGAAGGAGACCGGGTAGTGGTGCCAGGCGCCTCACATACCACAAGGGTGGTCTAGGGTCCCTCCAGCTGGGGCAGATTCCAGGACCTTCCACTGGGATTAGCCACCTCAGCTGACTCCACAAGTCTCCTGAGGCCCAGCCAATGGGCCCAGTGAGATCTGTCCAGATGGACGCCCCTACCAGGCTGCTGGGGAAAGGCTCCTGAGATCAGAGCAGAGGCAGGGAGGCTTCGAGGCAACTGGAGCCACAGAAGCACCCTCATTTCCCATGGGCCTGGTCAGCACACCACCAGGCCTGCTGCAACTAGGGAGGCTTCATGATGGCGCTCAGGAAAATGTCCCTCAAGACTCGCTGGGTCTTGTCAACACCACAGGAGCCTGTGGTGGTGAAGGGCTCAACATGCCTCCATGGGGTGCAGCTGGTGGGGGCGGGGTGAGAGGGCCTCACTTTCTCTAGAACACAAGAAGAGCAGTGACATGGAGCAAAGAGCCCTGAGCAGCCCACTTACCAGCGACTCCTTCAAAAGAGGTCTGGGAGCTTGGTGAGAGTCCAGAAGGTGCCTCGCAGGTGTTCCCAAAGTTTAAAGGCTCAGGGACCAACTCCCGGGGTCAAGGGACTAGAGCTGTGATCTGAGGCCGTGGCTGGGGAGGTAGGTGAGGCAGCAGGCACAGATGGTACGGAGACACATGCTCTCGGGGCCTGCACCTGCACGGCACGGACAGCAAGCTGCCCTCCCGGCAGCACCCAAGCGCTGCTCCTTAGAGTGACATCGAGGGGCTTCACTGGCCTCACTCCAGCCCAGCCTTGCACTAGCCTGTTCAGTGGCCCCAGGCAAGTGCCTGCTCCTTTCTGGGCCTTCCTTGACTTTTCCACCTATGCAATCACATGGTACCAGAAGGCCCCACAGGCCCACCTAAGCTAGATGATTCTGCAGGGGAAAGCACATTATACTAGCACTCTACGTAACTGTGTGGGGCCCTTTGCTAATAAGTGTTTGACACCCCCACCACAATGTGGAAACTGAGGCTCCGGCCAGGCAGTTTGCTCAAGCACCTAGTCGGGAAACCCTTAGCTGAGATTCCAACTGGCATCTGACTTTAATTCTCACATTCCATGGCATTAGCCACAGATAACCCAAAACCCACAGGCCAGCAGATGCCACTGAATCTTTGCGCTTCCCACATCCTCCCGGCTGGGGCTGATGTGAAAGGCGGCTGGTGGTGGCTGGGGCAGGCAGGCTGGAGGGGAAGCCGCGTGGGCGCTGAGGCTTTGCAGGCTGCCCGGCCTCCACGCAAGCCAGCTGTCCACCACCGTGGCTACAGCACCCTCCTGCCATCGCCATCATTACTCCACAGCTACCGCCTTGCCATTTTTAAATCATTATGCAGATGTGAAATTTTTTCCACAGACATTACTTTGACATCACATGGTTAGAACAGAGCAAGGATTTATTTCCCCTCCCCAAATGGAAGGAAGTGGAGTCTCCAGGGGAGTGACTTCCCCAAAAGCACCCAGTGAGACAGACAGGGTTTGAGAATGACCTTGACAGTTGGATCTTCTGCTTTCTGGGCCTGGCTCCGTCTCACAGCTCAGCCAGCACTGGAGAGCCTTCATAAGGCCAGTGACTGAGCTCACCACAGGCAGGTATCACACCTAGCACTTCACGTATTACCTCATTCAATCATCACCACGGCCTTGCAAATTCAGTACTGCTGCTGTATGAAAAGCACAGACTGTGAGGCTCGGAAATGTAGAGTATCTGGTCCCAAGCCTCCGAGCTCTAAGCGCCCTGAGCTGGGGCTCAAACTGAGGTTTATCTGCCTCCTGGGGCTGAGCTCACCCTCCGCACTGCGTTGCCCTGTCTAGAGGGGCAAGGAGACCAGACACACGCAGAGTGTGTGTGTTTGGCAGGTTATAGCGAGATTATGATAATAGGAGGACAAACAAAACTCTTAGAGAGACCACACGACAGCGGTTATTACAGACGTCCGGGCAGGAGGCCAGGCGTCTGAGCTAGGGACACGGGAACAAAGGGAGGTGACGGATAGGAAGGAGGCGGCCTTGCAAGACCTTGGTCAAGTGCCTTGCTAGCTCGGGATCTCAATTTACCCAGCTGTTAAGAAAAGTCCCTGGAAAACCTCCAGAGCCTCCTCCATCCCTAAAAACCCTTGGACCCTGGGAAAACAAGCAATGCTTGGTGACAGCCTGGCTGCCAGCCCTGGGGGACTCTGAAATGTCCTTGGCTGTCCTGGCAAGGCTCAACTACTGGAAAACAGGCTTGCAAAAACACAGGACTCGGCTGGCATGCCTGGGCACCACTGAGTTGTGGGTGTGTGGGGGCCACATGCCTCCCATTGTCAACCTCTCTATGGCTCCACTAGCACAGGCTGCACCAGCCTGGATGGGCATATCTAAGTGCCCAGTGGAATGCCACTCCAGGCTGTTCTGACCCTGCCAGCCCTCTCCAGAGCCCTGAGCACAACCGTCACTCACCCCCAAAGTCTCTCACTGACATTCCCTACTATGGTCAATCCCTGGGAAGGGGAGACAAGGGGACCTATGGGAGGCGTTAGGGAAAATGACCCAAGACCTGTATAAGGCAGAGGCTGCCCACCCAAGACCCTCAGCTGGGGGCCCACCAGTACTTGCTCTCAGTTCTTATTCTGGGCAGTGGTAAGAGGTTCCACGACTTCCCAAGAGGACTCAGCCCAAGTTTCCACACTCACAGCTACCCCCTCAGCCACACACCTACCCTGCTCCTGCGCAATACCCTCCTGTGGCTCCCACCGCCCACCCGGCAGAGACACTCAACCTAACCTGCCTCGAGGCTGCTGTGACTAACTGAGTGTAGCATGTGACAGG
This sequence comes from Condylura cristata, assembly GCF_000260355.1. NCBI lineage: Eukaryota > Metazoa > Chordata > Mammalia > Eulipotyphla > Talpidae > Condylura > Condylura cristata. Next base: position 38,354,007 of record NW_004567122.1, on the reverse strand, counting down.
GCCTTTGTCAAGTGCTTCTCACACACTTTCTCATTTAACCCTCATGGTTAACCCTGTGACACGGTTACTGTGACTGACCCGTTTTTACAGATGAGAGACTAAAGCTCAAGAGGTTGTCATAGCCCATGACCTCAGAGCCCAAGAGTCCTACTCACAGTCCTTGACCACTGTCCTCTATGGCTTCCACAAGTGCTCCCTGCCACACTCAGAAGCCTGGGGCGACCTCAGCACTTCTCTGGACAGGGGGAACCAAGGCTCAGAGCCAGGACAAATTCTGAGACCTCTGGCATCCCCTGAAGGTATCCCTGAGCCCTACTCTAGAGGCATGGGAGCAGAAGGCCAGCCCACCACCACAAGAATCCTCAGACTCTGCCTTTGGCTCTGTCCAGAGGAAGGGAAAAGCAGGAGGAGGTTTGCTGCATGAAAAGAACAGGAAGGCCCCAGGAAAGTCTTATTCTTACAGGGTAGACCCTTAGAGTTTAGGGGCCCTCAGGGAACCCTCTTATAGCCCCTACAGGAATTGCCCCTTCAAGAACAAGACCAGGTTGGCCCAGGACCCATCTCCACCCATGTAGCCCCTCCCCCATTGTAAGCTCCAACCTAACACATCTGACCTGGAATCCCCATCTCTCCCCAAACCTGCTAGTCCAGCAGATTCCCCTGCCTTGGTACACTGGCAACCCTGTCTTCCCTCTGGCTAGAATCCTGCTGTAGACACTCTTTCTCTTGCACCCCACACCCCTACTCCATCCACTACTCCATCCTGCATAAGCGAGCCAAATCCTGGGGTGCGGTGCCCACACTAAGTGTTCTCTCAGTCAATCTTAATCCACTCCTCATCCTTCTCCCCTAAGGAAACCCACCTGATCCCTCTCAAATGCAGGTCAGCCCTCCAGTGCTTCCCCTTTCACCAGACTAAACAGTCCTCCCAGAGGGCAGCAGGCCTTCCAGGGAGGCACCCCCTCCCTCCCTCCCTGCCCGCACTCCCCCTCGCCTGTCTTCTACCACCGCCAGCCTGTGCTCTCTATCTACCCTAGGCACGGAGCCCCCTACTGCTCCTCAGCTTCTCCCATCATCGCTGCCTTCCTCGAGGCCTGAGTGGCGGTTCCATGTGCCTGGAATGTTCTTCCCCACACATGTAGCAGCTCCCACCCCATCCCTGGATCTGCTGTCCCCTTACCTGAAACTTTGCACCGTCACCTGACACAGCCCCTCCTTACATCACACTTTCCACCCTCAACTGGCTTTATTTTCTCTCAGGCATTTCCCACCATATGACAAATCGCTAGTATCGGACAGGCACATGTTGGTTTGCTGGTTCCGCCCCACTGCCAGAACATCAGCCCCAAGTCCAGAACAGGGACTAGGTCCGCACCATTCCAGAGCTGGAAGACAGCGACAGCAGATACTTCATAAAGATGTGCTGGCTGAGGAGATGCTGCCATCCTCCTTCGGGCACACCTTTGGGTTCCTGCAGCCCCCCAGAGGAAGGGTTACCTGGACGGCGACCCATGTTCCTGCCACTGGAACCACATGGGCTCCACCAGAGGGTGCCTGAGAGAAAAATAAAGCCGGTTGAGGGTAGAAAGTGTGATGTGTGGGAGGGGCTCTGTTGTGTCAGGTGATGTGCAAAGGTTCAGGTAAGGGGACAACATGCCACCTGTGTGAGCTGAAACATGAGGACTGTCACGTGAACAGCTACCAGTCACACCCCCTGCCTGCCCCTTGGACCCGGACAGGCCTCTGCATCTGTCCCTCTCTGACACCTCACCCCGGCCTTTCAGTCACGGAGGGCATGCTGGGTCCAACAGTGGAGCCTCTGTGGCTCCAGCGCCAGGAACATGGGTCGGTTTGCCGCTGCCCTCCCAGCAGCCAGTGCGGCAGGGTCCTGCCGCTGACCCGTGCCCTCAGCGAGAGGAGGTGGAGGGGGAGCCCACACCATGCCTGCCCTTTTCCTGTTGTCAGCAGGAGAACCATCAGAAGGAAGCTTTGTTCTCAGAATAAAGAGCATGGTGGCCAGTGCCAGGCGGAAACGGGCACAGAGGCAGCTGGCCCATTAGAGACAAGGAAAAATAAAAAAGTGGAATGGAGGATGTCTAAGGGGTAATTTGCACACCCAACCGGTTTCATGCCTCCAGGGTGGCTGTGACAACGGTGGCTGCACTATTCCAGGCCCTAGGCTCGAGGTCGTCACAATCACCCAATTGTCCAAGCTGGGTGATCTGGCGCTGGCTCAGTAGCAGGAGGTGGGGACAGAGGCGCATTGCCTGGCCAGGGCTCTGGAAACCTGGGGGCCAGGGCCTGCTGTCCAGGCACACTCGTGCAACTGTCAGAGGGCCCCCTCCTATATAGCTCAGTCTGCCCATCTGTGAATGGCTTTCTGCACCTATACTTGAAGTGCCAGACTGCCTGCCACAGCCCCACACACGGGGAGCCTCTCAGCCTGTGGCCAGGCCACCGCCCACCCCCCAAGACAGTCCTCCAACCTATTTGGGAATAAGCCTTCTTTGTGGGGCGTGACACTGGGGTACAGCCCTGCCCTGGCTCTCAGCCTGCTTCCTTTCCTGGCATCAAGGTGTTCCTCTCCTCAGCTATTTACTACTAAGGAAATGAAGCAGCTCTGCACCTAGCCTAGGTAAAGACAGAACTGGAAGCTCCTCTGCTCCAATCCCTGGGACTCGTACCATCTCCAGTTATCATCTCCAAGGATGGCTCACAGATGTCAAAATCACCAGGAAGAGCCCAGCAGTTGTTGCACGGAGGGCAAAAGTCCAGAGAGGGAAAGGGGCATACTGATGTCGCACAGCATTGCTGTCATCCAGGCATCCTCTCTCCCAGCTTGGACTCCATGTCCCCAAAATATGTCCATTGAGGGCCCCCCCTGGTGGAGCAATAGGTTAAAGCATAGTGCTGTGGAGCTGTTTGCAAGCACAGCAGTGAGAGTTCAATCCCCGGGCAGGGAGGGGACCCACATGGCATGGCAGACCTCTCCTATCCTGCCCTCTGCTCCCCTCAACAGTGTATTTCAGTGGATCTGCCTGTTCCCCTCCCCACTGTCTCTGGTGAATCCTCTGCACCTCTGGCCTGTATCCCAGTTCTTATATTCATAAATAAATAAATCTTAAAAAAAAAAGGCACATCCACAGACCCATGGTCTGAATCTTCTGGGGCCAATCTGAGGAACCCAAAAATGAGGGTCAGATGCATCTTTTTATAAGCTTCTGGACTTTTCTTGTACCCAAAATAATTGCATCCTCCCAGCTATGACTTCTTCAGAAGGAGACATCTTAGCTGGGTCAAGGAATAGTAAGGATTTCAATTAAAAGAGTGAAATAAACCTTGGATGGACAGGCAGCTGGACAAAGGAGTTCATAGATAAAGCATGAACTCTAGGGAGAGAACAGAGCGAGAAAGGCCCAAAGAAGGAGATTCCTACCTTGCCCCTCTCCCATGTTCTCCCAAGATTCAGCTCTGGACTGCATACTCTGAAGGCTGATCCCTGACTCCTCAGAAAACTCCTCCAGGCCCCTAGAGAGTGGTCAGTTAAATGTTCCTCTCCTAGGTTACACTTTGGGCCATGCACGTGGACTACGTACCTGCTGCTTAAGAAGGCATGTGGGGCCCTCCCACATGTGCTTTAATGCTCAGAGGATTAAAGCACAGCACTGAGAAGCTAAATCCACTTCAGCATGAGTTGGATCCCCGCCTGTCCCGGAGGAGATCCATATGGTGCGGCAGACCTCTCCTGACCCGCCCGCTGCTCCCCTCAGCAGTGTACTTCGTCGATCTGCCTGTTCTGTTCCCCACTCTGTCCCTGGTGAATCCTCTCACCCTCCGCATCTCTGGCCTGTACCCCAGTTCTGTATGAATAAATAAATCTTTAAAAAAAAAAAAAAAAGAAGGTATGTGGGTCAGCAGCACAGCAGTCCTGGTTTACTGGAGAGAAGGGTTCCAGGCCCTGAGGGCAGGCAAACCGGGAGGCCTCTATTAACCTTCACAGAGATGGGGCACATCACTGTGCAGCCCTGTTCCTAGCAAAAGCACTAGTTATGCTCCCCCGTGTGCATGGACCTGAGTCTGACCACATGCTTTGATGGACAGACGCTTTGAGGGACAGAGATCAGTCCACACTCTACTCTTACCCTCAAAATCCCACAACCAAGACAGGCAAGGCATCACATTAAGTGGCTGGGGAGAAGGGAGTCCATACCCTCAGGGCGGAGTTGGGCGCTCAGATGCCCAAGGAGCCAGAAAGATGGTCAGAGTGTGAAGGTGCTGGCGGGGATGGGGCAAAGTGGCTAGAACAGGCCTTGTCTCGAAGAGCGGTCACTGGAGAATGTGGGCTCAAGGTCTTCTGAGCATCTCATATTTGAGTTAAAGCCAGGAGTTAGGTGCTTTGTTCTATTTACTTATTTTACGTAAAATGTCCTCTTGGCCATTAGCTAGTATTTGGCCTGGGACAAACAAAGTCTGCCCACAGGACAGATATGGCCTGCCAGTTTGAGACCTTTGTTATTTTTTTTTTAAGATTTATTTTTATTTGTTTATGCATACTAGAAGTGCATACAAGAGTTGTGAGGGGCAAGTGGATTCACCAGAGACAGAGCGGGGAGCAGAACAGGCCGACTGATGAAGCACACTGCTGATGGGAGCAGCAGGCGGGTCAGGAGTGGTCTGCTGCGCCATGTGGGTCAACTCCCTGGCAGGGGATCAGTCTTGTGTTGCAGTGGCTACAGAGAGCTCCATAGTGCTGGCTTTAACCCCTGATCCCTCAGGGAGTTTCTTTAAAAGGGACAGAAGAATCTTTGTGGAGCTCAGCAGAGGATGGCTTCCCTGCAGCTGAGGTATCGGGGAAGACTTCCTGGAAAAAGAGGCATTGGTGCTGTGCTACAAGGAGATGGGGGGGGGGGTTTATAACCACCACCACCCCCCAGGAGCCTTCCAGTCCCCAAAAGAGTCCTGGTCTTTGTCCCCAAAGCAAGCATGTCCCCAGGTGTCAGGAGGAGGGGCTGCCTGGCCAACCAAACCTCAGGACTGCATCAATCAGCACAGAACAGCAAGGGTTCAGTTTCATCCCTGGAGCCTGCAGAACTGGTCAGCTAATGCAACAGCTCCATGGGGAAGGGAGAAAAAGAGACAATGGAGGAAGGAAAAAAAAAAAAAAAAACATGGTTGAGAATCCAGTCCTGCCTGGCTAGGCCCAGCCAGTTACATAACCTGCCTCAGGACAAAGCCCCCCCAACCCCCACCCCCCAGCCCTCAGCCCCCCCTCCCCCGCAAGGAGCAGGGAAGGCCTTGAGCAGAGAAGGCCAGGGCCAGGGAACCCTGGAGTCACAGAAGGTTCCCCCTCCCTCCCTCTCCGGCCCACCCTAGTTCTCCAACCTTGCCCTGAGGCTCTCAAGTATGGACAGCAAGATTCGAAGATAAGGTACTTAACAGGATCACACAGGAAATTAGCAGCAAAACTGGAACTAATAATAAGAGCAGCAAACTTTACCAAATGATTGCTTGGTATCGGGCAGTGTGTTAAGTCCTTGGCATGGTTAAAGTCAGTAATACCAGAGTCATTCTTGTTATTCCCATTCTGTAGATGGGAACTGAGGCACAGACACAGGCACCCACCCAGTCACGCAGCTGGTGAGGGGTGAGCTGGCTTGAAACCAACGGCGGCTCGAGCCCACTCCTGAACCCCGGCACTGTGAGTCCTCTCTCTGTCTCAGTGCACACATGCAACCCCCCCCCCCCCCGCAACCCCATCCCAGTCAGCACATCCATGGTCACCCAGTCTTCTGGTTGAACAACCTGGTTGAACTGACAGATTCTCTCTGCAGAAACAGAATGCACAGAAAGTCTGCGAAATGCTGCACCTGGCTCCAGGGCCCACAGACCCCTACATGGGGTAAAGATCATGGGATAACCAAGAAAACGGTTCAGAGAGAGGGAACTCCCCCAAGCTCTCTAGGTCCCCTCCTATCTGTGAACTTGGAGCCCAAACACAGCCCCAGACATGAATCAGGGCTCAGGGCCTAGTCACCCCCAGGGTTGGAAGAACCTAATGAATCAAGACACACAACAGCCTTCGCCTCTGCACCTACTGGGAGTGATTCATAGTCCCAGCTGCTGGGCACATGGCGCACAGCTGGGCCCCAGCATCTGGGCGGGGGTGGCATCACCAGGGACACCATCCCAGCCCTCTCCCTACAAAGCAAGTCACCACCCAGTGTGCTCGCCTCACTGCAGACAGACCCAGCCCTGCCCCCACCCCAGCAGCTCTCAGGCATTCCCAACGGGAGCCTCTACAGGCCCTGCCCAGCCTCCACCCAGCCCACGCCCAGGAAGCCATAAGACAACAGCCCCTGCAAAGCCCCTGAAGCCCAGGGTCTAGCCCACATCTTCTGCAGCCTGGTGGTGACCCCTCAGGCAGTCCCTCCCATGCTTCCCAGAGCCTTAGTTTCACCAACTGTCAAATGGAGAGATTCCCAATCAAATTCTTCCCAGCTCCAAAGCCCTGAGTCTATAAACAACAGCATCTGCCAAACTTCAAGGAGCTGTGGGGTCCTGCTTCAGGAAGTTACATAAACATCCTCAGAGAAACAAAAGTTAAGCCTACAGATTCTACTTTTTTGTTTAAGGATATCAAGAAGTCTTTTTTATAGTCCAACTTCCCCCATCCCACTTCCATTGTTCTAAATATCCTCTTAGGACCTAGAAAATACATTTGGTTTCCGTCTGGGCTTGGGCTTCTTGGTGTTCTTCCTCTTGGAAGCCACCCCACCCCTCCTTGGCAGCTTTCTCCCCAGGACACACCCATGTGTGCCCCCAGCATTGCTCCAGGCCACCCTGAGGGCTACCCAGCCTGTCCAAGATGGGAGATGGGGCAGGAACAGATTTCAGAAAGGAACACATCTCTGGTCAGGACAGAAAGAGCTCAGTGTTCTGGTCCAAATGTAACCAGGTAGGTATGTGGCCTGGTGTGGGTGAGTAGCTGCTCCTCTCTGGGCCTCAGGTTCCCACTGAAGAGTGAAAGGGTCAGGAAAGCACTGGAGACACTAAGGCAGAAAGAACAGCTGGGTCACCTGTGGCCTCTGTTCTTGCTCCCTCACTCCCTCCAAACTCCAGGGGAGACCCACTTAATGCTCTCACTGTTTCTCCCACGCCGGCCATGGAACCGTGAACTCAGCCAAGCCTCCCAGACTCAAACAGCCGGCTCACAGAGCAGGGAGAGGGGCCGTGTCTGCAGTGCAGGCCCCAACTTGGAGGCTTGAGGTCTAACCACCCCAACACAATCCTACCCCTAGAAAGGCCTGATTCACTCATTTGGAGAACATATATGTGTTTGCTTCTCTAGAAAACAAGCTAAACTGTGCCCACTATACAAATGCTTCTAATGGACTCCTATCTAATTCCACAAAATTCCAGATCTACCATATTATAGCTAATGTGGATCTATAAAATGAGGGCAACGATGATACCTGACAGGATTATTCTGAAAATTATTCCAGATATGGCTGCATAAGCGCCCAGCAAGCACACGGATCAGCTCAGTAAACGGAGCAGGCAGCAGTTACTCATTAAAATACTGAGATCCTGAAAACCACTGTGCTGGTGACCCCTCAGTGGTCGGGATCCCAGGCAGCGCTGTACCAGAATGACACACACCCGGTCCCCAGCACATGCTTCTGCCCAACCTCAGCCTTGGCCTCAGCCCCGGAACAGATGACATATTCCTGGCACCCACCCTTGCCACCCAGAGTCTTAGAAGCTCCCCAGTCTTCAAGCTCCCCAGCACAGTCTCCTACAATCATGTTGGGGTTTTACTGAGCCCTTTCAGTGTGTCCCACATTATTTCCTGGGGATAGAGGCTATTACGGGCCCTCTCTGGTAGCAAAACCGGTTACAGAGCAGTAGTGAAGCTCACCGCAGCCATCTCAGCACAAGTTCGATCCCCAGCCAGGGAGCTGACCCACATGGTGTGGTAGACCTCTCCTGTCTCACCCACTGCTCCCCTCAGCAGTGTACCTCATCCATCCGCCTGTTCTGTTCTCGGCTCTGCCTGTGTGAATCTTCTCACTGCCCCTGCACCTTTAGCCTGTACCCCAGTTCTGTATAAATAAATAAAGTAAATCTTTAAGAAAAAGAAAGCTCTTACATGTTACAGATGGTGGCTCCTTGAAGTCAGGGTACAGAGACGCTGGGCTTTCCTCTGGGCCCCTCATATTTGCTGGGTGTCAGATGCTGAAAGCATATTCTCCTTGGAAAGCCCAAGGACAGGCCTCCATTTTTTTTAAAGTACTTATGTAAGTATTTCTCAGACTTCAGCATGCATCAGAATTACCTGGGAGGGCTTCTTAAAACAGTCTGCTAGGGGCCCTCCCTGGTGGCGCAGCGGGTTAAAGCACAGCACTGAGAAACTAAAGCCACTTCCGCATGAGTTCGATTCCCGCCTGCCCCGGAGGTGACCACATGGCGTGGCAGACCTCTCCTGACCCGCCCACTGCTCCCCTCAGCAGTGTACTTCATCGATCTGCCTGTTCTGCTCCCCACTCTGTCTCTGGTGAATCCTCTCACCGCCCCTGAGCCTCTGGCCTGTACCCCAGTTCTGTATGTACAAATAAATAAATCTTTAAAAAAAAAAAAAACAGTCTGCTAGGGCCCTCCATGGTGGCACAACAGGTTAAAATGCAGCGCTATGAAGCTATCTGCAGTCACTGAAGCTCAAGTTTGATCCCAGGCCAGGGAGGTGACCCATAGGGCTCAGCGGACCTCTCCTGTCTCGCCCACTGCTCCCCTCAGCAGTGTATTTCAGTCAAACTGCCTATTCTGATCCCCACTATCTCTGGCAAATGCTCTCATCCCCTGCACCTCTGGCCTGTACTCCAGTTCTGTATGCATAAATAAATCCTTTAAAAAAAAAAAAAGAAGTCTGCTAGATTCTCTTCCCAACACATACACACAGAGTTTCAATTCAGCGGGCCTGGGGTAAGCTATACAATTTGTATTTCTAAAGCGTTCCCAAGCAAGGCCAATATTGTTTGTCCAGACACCAACTTTAAGAACTTAACTTAACTCGGGTGAATCAGAGAGGGCTCTGGTGAGCAGGTGAGGCTAATGCTCCTGTAAAAGGAGAGCAGGGGCTGCTGGGATGAGAAGATTAGACATCAGGCAGAAGTCACGGCACATGTCATATGATGACAATACTTGTTTCTCCTCAGCTGGCCTCGCCTGGGCAGGTCGACGTATGCAAGGCTGGCATGCAAGGCTGGCGGTGTGAACCAGAGGTGGCTGCCACTACCCATCAGCCAGGGCAAACACCCTCTCCCTGCCCCTCCCCCAAGGCCTGCCTAGACAGGCCATCCCCCCACCCCCACCCCCAGAAACTCTAGGAAGAGAAGCCCCACTTCAGGTCTGAAGGGGCCAGAGTCCCCCCACCCTCTCAACCCCATGGGCTCCAGGATTCTGCTTCACAGTCCCGTCCATCTTGGCCAACTCAGATTATATTTCCTCATTTCCAGTGCTTACCATAACAAGTCTGTCTGTCTGGCCAGAACAGCCCCTCAGAAACAGCAGACCCTGACTAATCCCAAATCCGAAACAACTCTCCAGACTGAGTAACCTCCTTACTAAGCCTTAGGTGCTACATCTGCTAAAAGGGGGATCAAAAAATCCAGCCCACCTCCTACCGCTGCTGGGTAGTCAGCCCTGCCACCATCAGCAGTGGCAGAAACATTACCCACAGAGAACACCTTCACTAAGGTGAACTGAGCCTCTTCCCTGCAGTCTCTTCCCAAACATGTGAGTTGGGGACATTATTACCCACTCTGTGCAGATGGAGAAACAAACGGCATTCCCCAAGCCTCACTAGCAGGAAGAGAGCTGGCAGAGATCTGAACACAGACCCTCTGGCTCCAGAGTTGGGCTGCCAGTCTCTGCCGTTGTCCTGTCACCTGCGCGGGACCTAGCCCGGGTCCCTCACTATGACCCTCTTCTCCCCTTCCCTGGCACCTGTCCACAGGGCACACAAGTGGGTGCCCCATCCTAAAGGCAGCCACAGGACCCACCAGCCCAGCCAATTCAACATGGCTGCCCAGAGGCTGGGCCAGCAGAGCCCCAGCACTTTAAATCTAATGAGAGGAGAGAAGAGGAAAAACAGGTGTGACAAAGAGGAAATCGTGACAGTTTCCTGGATGAGCAACTCCCACACCCCATGCAAATTGCCCTCTCTCTCCTGGCCTCTCATCTTAAACAAGTCTTCTCAGGCCATCAGACAAAGTTTGGAAACCCAAACTCCAGAAACCTTTTCCCAGCACCTACGAAAGGGCAGCTCGGCTTGAAATAAATAGCAACAGTAACCATTATATTCCTGAACAAATTCTGCTTACAGCCTCTTACAATGGGTCAGACTCAGAGCTGCTCAACCTTCCTAGCAAAGTAGGACGATTACTATCCCCATTTTGTAGCGGAGGAAACCTATACCTGGAGAGATTTAGGTCACTTGCACTAGTTCCCACTGCTGATGGTGGCAGAACTGGGATTTGAACTCAGGACTCCTGACTGTCAATGCCACCCACCCCACCTCAGGTGCAAATGGGCTACATGGAGCCCCTGCCTCTGGAACAGACAGTCTGAAGATGAGATTCCCCTTTGAAGAACCAGAATTCACAAACAGGTGTGTGAAAGGCCCCGAGGAGGTCCTATACACGCAAAGCAAAGCAGGAAGTAGGCAAAGTCAGCTCTGAGGAATTAAGAGTGCTGCCCAGAAGTGACACTAGAGCAGGAAAGACAGGCTCAAAGAGAGAGAAAGAAGAGGCTGGTACTGCTTGAAGGTTGCAGGGGAGTGAAAGATAGGGTCCCAGAGTCTCAGAGCTGGGCGCTCCCATATCTGGTCCTCAAAAAAAAAAAAAAAAAAAATAGCATTTTGAAATGAGACTAATCTAATCTGGAGAAATAAGACAGGCAGGGATAAAAACAGGAGTTAAGAATTTGGGGCTCCTCCGTGATCCCTTTGATGACAGACCTAAGGCCACCAGATCCAAGATAGGCCTCCAGCTCATCCATTGAGTCACACAGCTCAAGCTGATGTTGATAAGCAGAGCTTCGTAACAGCCCCACACGCAGAGACTAGAAACCTACAACCTGCCTCTCTGCCCTACTCCTCAACCCTCCCACTCCTCATTTTCAAACCAACCAGCCCTTTCCTCCAATCCCTGCTGAAGTCAACCTGATTCATGACAAAGTCTATTTCCTCTCCTATGAGGAGACACTGAACCCATTTCAAAGACTGAAAACGTAAGCAGAAGGTTCCAGTTCTCTGTGAAACCAACCACACACTGCACAGCCAGGCTCTGGCAGCTGATCCCGACATCCCAGGGGGCCCCTGAAGGAGGGCTGGACTAAGTGTATTCCATGGGCCGAGGACTCCGGCAGGCAGAACACTGCAAGCCGGGTGTGCAGAGGGCTGCCCCAGATGTGTGGGAAGGGCACGGCCACTCCAAAAGGCTATGAGAGCGGGCAGAAGAGTAGGTGGAATACCACCCCAAATGTTGAGATTCTAGGGGGAAAAGGGAACTGAAAGAGGTCACCAGGCCTGACCCTCCTGTCTGTGTCCTCTGCACCTTCTCAACTCTCTGGCGCCTCTGCCTACCGTCAGTGATGGAACCTCACTGCCTCCCCAGGGACCTCATCCCTGGTAGCTTCCCTGTGATCCCTGGTGCTATCTCTGCCTCAGGAGCCCACAGGGTAAGACCATGCCCTTTGCCCAGAAAGCCTACAGGGACTTGACAGCCAAGGCACTGACTGCGGAGGGCCGTTCCCCCAGCCCCAGGCCAGCTGTGATAACAGGATCCTGATCACCAAGATGGCTACAAAATCCTACAGCCTGCTCTGACTTCTCAGTCCTACACTCTGAGTCAGGGCTTGGTCAGTGTTCTGCTGGACCACAATCAGTATCTCCTCTGAGTTCGTTCGACCATTTGGCCTGGGTTCAAGTTCAGTCTCTAAGTGACTTGACCCCTCTGAGCCTCCATTTCCCCATCTGAAAATGGGGCAGAGGTGGGGTTCCAGTAACAGCAGCTACTTTACAGGGGTATTGTGCGATCTCAATGGGGCATCTGTAAGGAGCCTGGCACAAGGCACAGTAACAGGCATCGACTCAACGAGCTACTTACAACCCTCTGTCTTCTCTGCCTGCTACGGAATAAAATCCCAACTCCTGAGCAGGATACGGCGAGCGATCCATGACCTGATCTGATCTCCCCCTGCCCACTTCCCCACAGCCTGCATCCTCACAAACATTTCCTCCCCCAGGAAGCCCTGTCAAGTTAACAACCAGAGGAGCTTTTCCCCTCCACAAAGCCCATCTATCGCTGATCACATCCTGCCTCTTCACCTCACTTGCTCCTTCCCCGATTCAGATCAGCAGCCTCTCCAGTGAGAATTCAGCAGCACCTCACCCCAATCCTGTTCCCCAGCACCCTTGTCCACAGACATTTTCCATACATATTTAACAAATTACTCTAGCGTTCCATTTCCACTAAAGAATGTCCAAGTCCTCCAAACAGCCTGGATATTTCAAGCCAGCAGAAAACCAAATTCCAAGCCAGCAGAAGCCAGCTCAGTCTTTAGGGACTTACAGGCCTGACTGTGGTCCCAGAATATGGAAGATGGGTCAGACAGGTCCAAAGCACAGGGTAGAGAGCACACTTGGCTGGAAAGGCTAGAGCCTATTTTCGAGTTCCTCGGATGTAGAATTTCTCAGCTGCCCCCAAGGGCAATCCCCAGATTATGATTTCATACTCCTGACCACATCCTAAATTTGGGATTGCAGAACAGCTCCTTGCGCTTCCCTGTTTGACGATAGTCTCACTGTCCATCTTTTCTTGCTTGCTGGCTCCCGGCCCCTGACCTGTTGATTCGCCAAGGGCTTCCTCTCCAGTTGCGATCACCAAGATAAGGTACCATTCTCCTCTCCACTCAAACACCTATTTATCTGAGTCCCCTCAAATTTCAGGGGATTTCCATTCTTGTTCCTGCAAGTTGACAATAAGCCTTCAGCCCAGGTGATCTCCCTCTTCCCAGAGCTCAGGAAATGCCTATTAGGAGCAGTTAGGAGAGTAAGGTGTAAACCTGCCTCTCCTAAGAACTTTCATTACCTGTGCCCACTCCATTAAGATGCTTTCTAGTAACTAAAAACTTGGTTTCTACTTTTAAAGAAATGACTCAGGCCCCCAACCAGAGCCTGACCAGCAGTCACCAGGTGGTATCCCCACCAAAAGTCCTGGGTGTTAAAGCCAGCGGGACCCTGGGCAACCCCATACGTTATTCCTGGGGTCTTCACTGAGAGGGCACACTGTGCCCCAAGCACAAGACCACAAGAACATGCATTTGCCACTAGGATTCCACAACCCTGCACTGCCTCAAAGCCCATCCCACATGACCGCCAGGCCCTTTGGGGCTGGGACACCTATCGCAGCCTGTCAGATTAGCAGTGAGGACCCTGCAGATGAACCACACTGGAGGCCACCTAGGATACCTGTCTCTTGGCCTTAGGTCTCCATGGCCCCAAGGGCTCCACCTGGAGGCCCTACCTCTGCCCCATGCTGATCTGAAAGTGACCTGGTCTGAAAGGACATGAAAGACTGAAGTCCCCTGGGTGCTGGGGAGAGGCCTGCTGACAAAGCCACCAGCTGCCCCCAGCCAGAGCCAGGGAGAAGGGCTCCTCCCTGTACACCAGCACCGGGAAAGTGTTCCTGCCATGGACTCAGCCAACAAGACTAGAACCATCACAGCACTCCAGGCCCAGGCTCCCACTGACTTTCCCACCTCTCCAGTTGCCCACAGTAAAAAGAGGCCAGGCCCAACCTCACTCACCCTCCACCAGTACCAAGCAGGAGGAACATCACAGGGGGTAAGGGTCATGGGGACTGAGGGCAGGTATCTCATCCTTCCACCTGAAAATGAAACCGTGAGCTCAGCCAGCAGCAAGACCATACAGAGTCCTACAACTGAGTCTCAGGTGGGGGGAGGGGAGTCATACGGATCTCTACCACTTCCTACCTGTGCCCCTTACCATGCTGTGCCTCGGTTTCCCTCCTACAATGTGGTTACAACTGTAACATGGAAGAATTAAATGAGATAATAAGTGTAACAATCACCGCAGTGCCTGACTCACAGTAAACATGCAATAAATACTTGTTGAATATAAACATGCCACCGTTTCCTGAAGTACAACTGTTCCCCTTCCCTCCTTTTACTGGCAGATAGTATAATTTCCCCCATTTCACAGATGAGGAAAAGAACCAGCCCCAGGGCACACTGCTAGGAAATGACAGATAACGCGGGTCAGAGTAAACCTCATACCAGGAGTAACCGTGCCCCGACCACTGAGATTGCTGGAAAGGGTGGAGGATGGAGGGGGACAGCACTGGGGAGTGATGGGGTGGGGCTCTCTCTCCCCTGGGCTTGGCCTGGCTTCTGGCAGACTTGGCTGCTCCCATCTGGGAAAAAGCCAGGAGGCCAATCCCCAGATTCCTGATCGGTCCCACAGCCCGACGTTCTGGGGCGCCCCCTCTTCCCGCCGTCCCGGAGTATTAAAGCAGCTTTCAAAGCAGTGGCTCGTGGCCCCGGAGAGCCACGGGGGAGACGCGGAGTTAGAGACCAGGCCGCTGGCAGCCGGTGGAAAACCGGTCGAGTGGCCTGACCCTTCGCGAAGCGGGGAGCCGGCCTCTAACCCGGC
>NW_004567122.1:38326818-38338636 GCF_000260355.1 Condylura cristata | reverse complement strand
CCCGGCTCCCGGCTCCGCGCCGGGGCCGCACGCAGCAATCCCCATCTCGCGTCGGGCAGGACTGGAAGTTGGGGCGCGCCAGCTCGCCCCCCGCGGGTCCGCGGGGCACGGAGGGCCCCCAGCCGAGCTCCTCCGACCCTTGTTGGCGCCGGCTCCTACCTTCCCTAATCGTGGCGGTGGGAGCGGGCTCCGATCCCGGGCTGGAGGGTGGGTGCCGGCCGAGGCCCGGGCAGCCAGCCGGCGTGCGGAGAGCGCCCTGAGGCGGGGGCCGGGGCGGGACCGGGCGCTGCTATCGGGGCTGGATTTCTCGGCTTCCACCCGGATTCTCCCTCGGCTCCCGGCCGATTCGGTGCTGCTCGGCGACCACGTGACGCGAGCTGCCTTTGACCCCGGTCTCCGAGCGGGTAGGGGGCGGGGGCCGCAGGGGGTGTCAGAGGTGGGACCCACGAGGGCTGGGAGAGACAGCCGGGCATCCCCCAAGGTGGCGACCCGGGAGAAACAAAGCCCTGGGGAAACCAACAAGTTATTCAGGGTCAAAAAGAGAACAGCGCTGGGGGTCGGAGAGGCTTCTCAGAGGAGGAGGAGACAAAGACCCATGCCCACTGCTCCTCACAGGGCTCCAGGAGCTCCAGCCCTGGCCCAAGAGGGGCCCCCAGGCCTAGCTGCCACTGTGTGTGTGACAACCCTCCAGGGTCTTCTTGGCCAGCTCTCTCACCACCAGGTCTCTGCTGGGGTCACCCAGCAGGCCTGTCTGAGCCCGCCCACCACTACCACCACTTTTGCTCTGCCTCTTGAAAACCCCTTTATTTCCTGTATTATGATGAGCTGGTTCTTTTACTGGATTCATCATTTACAAGAAAGTAGTCTCCCCCAACAAGTTGTTCTCAGCTGAATCCTCCTGCCAGGCTAACAGGGGGATGAAGAGGTGGGTGACCTTGTGCAAAAGGCTCCTTCCATTGAACCCCATTCCTATCCCCTGTGTTACTTTAATTATCTCAAAGGCCCTGCGAGTTAGGCAAGAATATAGTGGTGATTTTCCTTAACAGACAAGACAACAAGCCCCAGGGAGAAGAGAGGATTTCTGAGTCTATTAGGTAGCTGCCAGCTAGGCCAGAGCCCTAATATGACTGCTCCAAGCCCAGGGCATTTTGCCATCCATGAGTCAATCTGTAAAACTGGGGGACAAGGGGGTTTCTGACTGAACTTTAAGGAGCTCATTAGCAATGCAGGTCACCAGGACCATCTTCCCCAAAGACAATGATTCTATGAGTATGGGGTAAGGCTGGAGCAAATTTGGAAACAAAATATTGGTGATTTCCTTAGCATCTAACAAGCTCAAGATTAACTACAGAAGCAAAGCTCAAGAAAACATACAAATGACAGGACAGAGCAAAGGGAGACAGACACCAAGCCTGATGCATGAGAACAGGGTAGACTCATCCAGGTTGTCCCAAAGGGTAACTAACCTCCTTGTGCTGGTGGGTAGGGTTTGGACCAGCTCACTTATGTCTGGAGGGAAGAGAGGGTATGAAAATACTGAGGCCTGAATAAGGAGAGATGTGCCTGTGATAGCTTTGAATGTATGCAATCAGATCAGACCCAGCCTAGTGATGGCCACAAGCCCAAGCCCATGTTCAAGGAGAGGCTATGGCTTCCAAGTATATACTCCAGCCACCTCACAGTCTGACCCGGGAGTCAGTATCCATTATTCATCAGCAAATTGTCCTCCATGATCTACATTCCTGTGGTCAGTGATCTAAAGTCCTTGAAAGTAAGCTGGGCTTTGGAAGGCCAAGCAAGCCCCATGAATCTTACTCAATCTTACTCATGCTGATCTCTGCTTTAGAAGACCATGTCCACACATGGAGGCCTCATGAGCATCCTCTCTGTGCTGGGTGTCCTCCTGGTATGGGAGTACAAAGGCCTGCACTCTCAAGTGTCCAGGCCAGTTTGGATCTGGGCTGCATATCCCTCATGTCCAGGGGCTGGCTCAACTTCAGGCCTGCTGGGGGAGGCCCAGGGCAAGTGCTGTGCACACAGTGAAAGAGAAGCCCAGTGAAGGGGTTTTAGGGGGAGGCAACCTATGAACAGGGTCGGGAGGAATGGGGTGAGGGTGGCCAGCACAGGGAGATGAACATTCCCAGCACAAAGAACATGCTGTGCAAAGACCAATGGAAAGCCAAGTGTTTCAAGGGAAGTGGGGATGGGTGAGGAAACATGAAGAAAAGAATGAGAAAAAAAAAAAAAAAAAAACAAAAAACTGGAGGGGAGCAGATTCTGGGTGACCTTGTATGAGGGAACACATGAACCAGACATTATCCTGACAGTCTGGTGAAATGAGTTGGTTGTAAACAGTGATAAGAGCCATACTGTGGGAGGGTGGAGGGGAAGGGAGCCCTCCCTGGTGGAACAACAGGTTAAAGCACAGCACTATGCAACTGTCTGCAGCCACTGCACCCTGAGTTCGATCCCCAGCCAGGGAATTGACCCACATGACGCAGCAGACTTCTGCCTCACCCATTGCTCCCCTCAGCAATGTATCTCAATCTGCCTGTTCTGCTCCCCAACTCTGTCTCTGGTGAATCTGTTAAAGGGCAGGGAGAGAGGGGCACCAGTGAACCCCCAAATCTGCTTGCTCTAAATAGGTTCTGTCATCCGCCGCATCAAGACAAAACAGATAAGACTTTAATGAAAAGGAACTTTAATACAGTGAGTATACAGTACAGAAGACAAAGAATATAATTTCCAAATTAAACACCTGAAGTTACCCATCCCCTCGTGGGCAAAAGTCCACCCAAAAGGGATTGGCCCAAAGCAAGGCCTGAAAGCCCGCTACAAGCCTAAAGCACCTTCTGGCATGACCCATGGAAAAGGGTCAGAAATGGCCAGACAAATCTGGAGGAAAAGAGCACAATCAAAATCAATATAAACACTGCCATAGTCAACCTCCCCATGGGTCTCTCACCGACATCTCTTTCAACTAGCCCAGGGCCAAGAAAAAAAGTTTCTTCACCTGTCTCCCTTTGCTCCATGTGGCTTCCTGAGGTCTCCTGGCTCTCCATCCTGCTTCCTTCTCTTCAGATTCCTTCTTTTCTCTCCTTTTCTCTGCTCAGCTCCACCCTCCTGGGTGGGGCAGGGAATCTGGAACTTTCCCTTTTCCTGGGGACCACCCTGTTACAAATTCTCTCACAAACACACCACCACCCCCACTCCCTACCCCCCCACCCTCACACTTCTGGCCATACCCCATTTCTTATATGCATAAATAAATAAATTTAATTTAGCTTAATTTTACAAAGAGTGTGGGCTTGGATTTGAATCTGACTCTCCACCTTACAAATTGTGTGATCCTGGGCCAGTGTTTCAATCTTTGTGTGCTCAGTTTACTCATCTCTACAGGGGGGAGAATAGTGTGTACTTTTTTTTTTTTTAAAGATTTATTTATTTATTTATACAGAACTGGGGTACAGGCCAGAGATGCGGAGGGTGAGAGGATTCACCAGGGACAGAG
Organism: Condylura cristata; assembly: GCF_000260355.1. Taxonomy (NCBI): domain Eukaryota; kingdom Metazoa; phylum Chordata; class Mammalia; order Eulipotyphla; family Talpidae; genus Condylura; species Condylura cristata. Next base: position 38,335,125 of record NW_004567122.1, on the reverse strand, counting down.
TGGGGAGCAGACAGGCAGATGAACGAAGTACACTGCTGAGGGGAGCAGCGGGCGGGTCAGGAGAGGTCTGCCAGCCATGTAGATCTCCTCCGGGGCAGGCGGGGATCGAACTCATGCGGAAGTGGGTTTAGATTCTCAGTGCTGTGCTTTAACCCGCTGCGCCACCAGGGAGGGCCCAATAGTGTGTACTTTATAGGACTTTTGTGAGAACTAAGTGAGTTAGGATTGTAAGCCCTCCGTGTAATCAACACTACATAAATGTTAGCTTAGCCTATCAGTCATTATCCTCTGGGTATCAGGTAAAATTTCATTTTCTCCTGGCACGTTCTTTAGGCCCCTAATCCAGACTTCTCCCCAGATACCACCCTTGTTAGCAGCATGTAGGTTCTGTAGACAACTGCATTTTTCTCATCACACGGTGCCAGGAATGAGGTAGGGAACCAGCGCATCTGTTGCAGACTAAAGATGCTAGAACCATCACCACACAGAACAGGACTTGTGCACCTCAAAAGACCCATCAACGGGGCCCTCCCTGGTGCAACAGGTTAGAGCAGAACACTATGAGGGTATTACCGCCACTGCAGTACAAGTTCGATCTCCGGTTAGGGAACTGACCCACATGGCACAGCAGACCTCCCCTTTCTCGCCCACTGCTCCCCTCAGCAGTGTGCTTCAGTCAGTCTGCCTATTCTTCTCCCCACTAGGTCTCTGGTGAATCCTCTCACCCCCCCACACCTCTGGCCTGTTCTGTATTTATAAATAAACAAAATCTTTAAGAAAAAAAAAAAAGAACCATCAATGACAGTTCATTTATTTATTCACTTGATCTTATTACTATCTTCTCTGGTCCTCGTCATGCCATCCTGGTGGAGGAGAGAAAGTAGAGAGACACATACAAGACGCACATGGTCCCTGTAGTGCAGGGCCATACAGTCTGGAAAACATATGACACAATGATACTGTGATGTTAAAATGGCCCATAACCATTTTGTTTCCCCCAGGTCTTTGGAACAAAGTGAAAAATAACTGAAAACAGATATGGTCACCTACCTTAGCCAACATCCCTAGTTCCCAGCAGGGTGGTCTCGAGAGCAGGCAGTCCTGTCCCAAGAGCATTCAGGCCATTCTGTCTTTCTCTGCCTGGTGATCTCCTACTTGGCCTTCAAGGTCCCACTACAGTAGCACTTCCTCCACGAAGTCTTCCTGCTCCTGCCAGGACTCTACATGGACCCAGTCATGGCTCTGATGATCTTGTGTGAATATAAAGGGATTTTTCAAGGGCAATCCAAATTTCATGTCATTTGCTTCTTTAAAGAAATAATGAGTTTGTAACTACATGTGATTTCATGTTTGGACCACAGTGGAGACAGAAGATAGCTTCTGTCAGACCATGTGACTTGACCTGTGGATTAGAGGGCATGGTCACCATAATTACAGCACTGGCCAGAAGGTATAACAAGTTTCCTCTCTTGCTTTGTCCGCACGCATGTGCACACACAAAACACAGCCCTTGGTAACAAGTCAATCCAGGGAAGGAGAAAAATCTGTGAAATGGGCAGGTTGTCCATGCTTCAGGTGAACAGTGGATATAAGTGTTCTGGAAACCAAGTACAGACAGTCTGGGGTTGGGGATAAAGGCAATTAGCAGCAATTAATTATCTACTCTGCTGATGCCACCTGCTTTCCATTTATTACTCAGCAACCCAGGGGGCACGCAGCTCAGACAGGTGAGGCATCTTCCCTCAGGAGCGATTAGAGATGTTTTCCAATCCAGGCCCACTCAGCTAAAAGACCATTCTTGTCACCCACCACTTACCACACCTCACAGGAGCCAATGGTTTGTGTTGTGCACCTCCTTCCCTGGACCCCTGGGGTCCCCACCCCCTCCCCTGTTGCACAGCCACTGTCAAGTTGCTGCTATTGGCAGAGACCTTGCAGCTGGTCTCCAAAGCAGTTTCCTCAGCAGAACCAAAGGATGTGTGCAAAGTCCTGCCTCCCCCACACCATCATCCCTCACCCTCAGAGGCTGCCTGCCAATGGCTAGTCAGCTAGGACCACTCCTTCCATGCACAGCACTTGTCCTGGTTCTTATAAGTCCTTCCCCATTCTGTAAACCAATCCCCAGGGACTCTACAGCAGTCCTGAGAAGTAAACACAGAGGAGGTTTGTTTTTTGTTTGTTTTTTTTAAGATTTATGTATTTGTGCATACAGAACTGGGGTACAGGCCAGTGGCTCAGGGGTGGTGAGAGGCTTCACCGGAGACAGAGTGGGGAGCAGAACAGGCAGATTGATGAAGTACACTGCTGAGGGGAGCAGTGGGCGGGTCAGGAGAGGTCTGCCACGCCATGTGGTCACCTCTGGAGCAGGCGGGAATCGAACTCATGCGGAAGTGGCTTTAGCTTCTCAGTGCTGTGCTTCAACCCGCTGCGCCACCAGGGAGGGCCTGAGGAGGAGGTTTTTTGGTTCCCATTTATCAGAGGAGAAATGGAAGTTTGGTCAGTCTATAGAAGAGCCCCTAAGTTAGCAAAAGAACTGAGAGGCAGAATAAACTCACTCTTTCAGAGTAAGAGTCTGAGGGCCCTCCTGGTGGCACAACCAGTTAGGATGCAGCACTGCAAGCTAGCAGCAGCCGCTTCAATGTGAGTTGGATTACAGGCTGTGGTAGTAACCCATATGGCACAGCAGACCTCTCTGGCCCACCCACTGCTCCCCTCAGCAGTGGACTTCATCAGTTGGCCTGTTCTGCTCCCCACTCTGTCTATGGTGAAGCCTCTCACCGCCCTTGCACCTCTGGCCTGTACCCCAGTTCTGGATGCATAAATAAATAAAAATCTTGGGAAAAAGAAAAGAGTAAAGAGTTCTCCAATTCCCTGGAGGGGTCAGATTAACCAAGAGGTATGGAAGGAGGTCTTCAGAATCCTCCCACAGAGAAGGTAATGGCTGCTTGCAAAAAGTGCAAGTCAGTTCATTTCCCTGTTTATGATGCTCATTGTGATGCACTTATTACAACCTGACAAAAGAAAACACAGGTAAGAGTGGTCTCTGAGGGTACTAAGTTCAAAGTCCCCGAGGGCAAGACAGGTCCCTGGTCCGGGACAGCTAGGCGATCAGGGCGGCCAATGCAAAGGGCCGGTGGCTGCCACTCAGAGGACAGTGCCCTGGGCTTGCCCTCACCCTGAGCCATTTCTCACTCTCCTTTACTCGCCCATGGAAGGAACTATTTTTCTTTTTTTAAAAAGATTTATTTATTTATGCATACAAAACTGGGGTACAGGCCAGAGATGCAGGGGCAATGAGAGGATTCACCAGAGACAAAGTAGGGAGCAGAACAGGCAGATCGACGAAGTACACTGCTGAGGGGAGCAGCGGGTGGGTCTGCTGCGCCATGTGGTCACCTCAGGGGCGGGGATGGAACTCATGCTGAAGTGGCTTTAGCTTCTTAGTGCGTGCTTTAACCCGCTGCACCACCAGGGAGTGCCCAGAAGGAACTACTTTTAATATCACCAAAAAGTTTACAGTCGGCTCCTCCCTGGTGGCACAGCGGTTAAAGTGCAGCACTGCAAGCAAGCCAGCTGCTTCAGTGTGAGTTCGATCCCATGTCCCGGAGGAGATCCACATGGCATGACAGACCTCTCCTGACCGGCCCACTGCTCCTCTCAGCAGTGTACTTCGTCAATCGCCTATTCTGCTCCCCACTTTGTCTCTGGTGAATCATCTCACCACACCTGTGCCTCTGGCCTGCACCCCAGTTCTATATGCATAGATAAATAAATCTTTAAAAAAAGTTTACAGTAATCAAAAAAGTATATTTGGGGCTCAGATTTCTCCACAAGCTTGCCATTAATTCTAGATCACCTTCACGGCTCCCTGGGAAACAGGCACCATTACAACTTCCACTTTCTAGGTAAAACAAAACAAAAACAACCCCCCCCCCCCCAGACTTAGCACCTCAGCACCTGCAAGCAGAAGGCACCTCCCATGATGCAAGGAGGGACGGTCCAGGTTCACCTGGCCTGGAGGGTGCTGTCCATATCTCCTCAGTTCCCAACATTCCCGCACACACACACACCCAGACCACTTTGCTCATGTGCATTCTCCTCCTGGGCTTCTCGGCTCATTACTTCATGATTCCTGAACCAAAGCAATTCACCTCCCAGAAGTGGAGAAGCTGAGGCATAGGGACCTGCCCCAGGACCAGGGGCTGGCAGCAGAGCTAGGATGACCTGCAGAGGCAGCTCCATGCCTGCTCCCCCTCCCCCAGTCTGTGTGAGTGCAGGAAGCTGAGGAAAATGTGGCTGCAGAGGGTCGAGGACCCCTGGGCTCAAGTCCACCACCATTCTTAGGCCCTTGCAGTGAGTAGAAGGGAGAGGAGAGGGGAATGTTGGCCCAGTGGGGAGTTGGCTCTGGGACTGGCAAAGTGGCCAGCCTGGTGTCTAGGGCTATCTGCTCCAACAGGCATACGCATTCTTATCATTCCAAGGCCCCTCTTCACACGACCTGTCTGAACTAGGTCTGTCCTGAGAGGGAGCTGGGGCTGGGGGAGGGAAGAATGAGGGAAATGGCAGGGATCCTTCCTATAGACACACAGCAGCACAGTCCCACTCATGCTCACAATCATGCCATACACCCCCACCCAGACATCCTTCTCCCCCAATCTGCTCTCCTCCCAGTGCTTAAAGCGCTCTGCTTAAGCTGTTAGAAACCAAGGTCAGTTCTTTCTTGCTGTCACTTAACTAGACTTCAATTGTTTATTTTAGAATGGGGGTAAGTGTGCTTACCTCACAGGGTTGCTGAGAAGATTAAATGAGATATTAGGAAGCCACTCAGCACAGTGCTTGGCATAGCTAGAGTTTTTGTCATTTTATCCAATACTCCCCTACATTTTGGGGGGGAGCTCCCCTTCTCCCTTATAGACATATCCCCACCGCCCAAAGGCCACCTCCTAGGCAGTCTACCATCAGCTGGCCACCCTCACAGTCCTACCACGTCTGTGCCCTCTACTACCAGCAGCCAAGGGCCCTTGAGGCGTGGGTCATGTGTGCCAGCATCTTCCATTCCCGATGCCTCACCACATCGTCACAGCTCAAGCCCCTCTTCCCCTTCCATCAGCTTCCAGCTCCAGGCCCACCTCCCCTAGGAGACCTTCCGTGACGGCTCTCTGCTCTTCCTCCTGACCTGCTAAGGCCCTTGGAGTGAGTCACAGCCACTCAGTACTGCCTTGGAATTCCTGAGGCGGCTGGTGAGAAAGCCCCTTCCTTCCTCCTCCCCAGTCTTTACAAACTAATAAAAGCATTTCCAGATAGATTTGGAGCACTCTAAGTCCACCTCCTGCCCCACACGGCAGCACCCTTGGTCACCCCCACACATCTTCCTGAGCTGAACACAACAGGGTTGGAGACTACAAGGTGATGCAAATCACCTCACTGGACAGACACAATGATCTGTAAATGGGAGACACCAGAGGACAAGCACTCCATGATAGGGGGCCCAGGAATAGTTCTGACAGGGGTGAGAGCAGGGAGGGACAGCTGGAGCTGACAGAGCCTGCTGGGGAGTGCCTGAAGCCCACCTAGAGAAGCAGCTGTCGAGGTAGCCTGTAGGACAGAGGCCCAAGATGGGGAGGGTCAGGTCTGGACTCCACCCTCCCCTTCCATGGGGAGGCCCAAACAGCTGGTTCTGGGAGGCCTGGACTATGCTCTGGTGGTGGAAGGGAAGCCAATCCCCTTGCAGCAGCCTCAGTGGGGCTAAACCCCCACTCTTGGGCTACAGGATGCCTGCTCTGTGGGGGACTGGGCCAAAATCTCCTCAGTTCTTCCAGGATCTGAGAGTCTGTGTCCAAGATTCCAAATCAAGTGATGCCAAGACCTGGAAACTGGGTGCTAAATACTGTTCTGAGGACTTGGAAATCCCACAATTTTATGGCATTTAAAAATGTTATCATTCTTGGCCCTCTCTGGTGGTGCAGTGGGTTAAAGCACAGCACTGAGAAGTCAAAGCTACTTCAGCATGAGTTCAGTCCCCAGCCCTGGAGGTGACCCACATGGCACGGCAGACCTCTCCTGACCCTCCCGCTGCTCCCCTCAGCAGTATATTTTGTCATCTGCCTGTTCTGCTCCCCACTCTGTTTCTGGTGAATCCTCTCACCGCCGCTGATCTCTGGCCTGTACCCCAGTTCTGTATGCATAAATAAATAAATCTTTTTTAAAAAATTATCATTCTTAAGTTCCAGAACAGCTCTATCCAATAGAAACATAACACAAGTCACCCATGAAATTTTAAATTTTCAGTAGCCATATCACAGAGAAAGTAAAAAGAGACAGGTAAAATAAATTTTGGTGAAACACTGCATTTAACCCAATGTACTTGACAATACGCTGACATGTGACTAATGTAAAGCAATTATTAATGAGACATTGTCACTCTTTTGTGCCATCTTCAAAATCCACTGTGTGTTTAATACAGTATGGTCCCTCTAGTCATTTTTCAAGTACTCTAGCCACACATGGCTGATGGCTCCAGTGCTGGACAGCAAAGCCAGAAGCCTAAAATTTATGACTTAGTATTCTAAAACGCTAGGACACTGTCCTCTGAGAGTCCAGAATTCTGTAATGCTACAGCTGGGGATCCACCCAAGTAAAAGGTTTCCCCAAGTCAGCCTCAAGTCTGCTTGTGGAGAAGGCTTCTCCCTACACATCTTTTGTGTGGAAATTCAAGCTTCTGCAGAGCCCCTGGAGGCGAGGGAGCAAGGAGCCCCCCTCAGCTGTCCCCACCATCTGGCGGGGCTGACTGAAGACAGGCGGGTATGCCTACATGCCCGCCATCCGGCCTGCTCGTCACCTCTCCATCCATGCGCACAAGCCCAGAGGTGAGATGCCTGCCACGATCCTCCCAGGGAGAGGACACAGCCCTGCCTCCCCCACCTTGGTTTCTGTCCACTCAGTAGAGCATCTGTGGACTGTCGCAGCAGATGGAACTGGGGAGAGTGCTTAAAACCCAAATGGAGTCCCCTGAGGATGGAACGGTCTCCATCTGATGAAGGCTGAAGCCTGGGGGCCCACAGAGGGCAGAGTCTGTCTGTGGGAAGTACTCCCTGAGGCCATCCCCTGTAAGCCCTGAATGATGCAGATGGGGAAAATGAGATTCAAGAACAGAAGGGGGCTCCTGAGCTAGCAGCCAGGCAAGAGGGGTGCACCCTGGCTAGTCACTGGTCTCTCCTTCCCACTCCCTCACTTCTTTTCCTGTCTCTACAAGCACTGCAGACATCAGGGAGCTGCAGGAAGACCCTACAAGCAGCTTGCATCCAAGCGGGTGATTCTGGACTTTTGTAACAGGCCCAAAGACCTTTGTCCCAGGCACCTCCTTGTCAGGACTCACAGGTCCAGCAGGTGACCTGGGAAATTGGGGACAGGCAGGAAATTGGGAGCCCAAGGGGGGTTGGGAATGGGGAGGGACCCAGTGAACAAGGATCAGCTTCCACACCCACTCCATCATCTAGCTCTGTGTTTCATTCTGCAGTCCCACTTTTTTTTTTAAAAGATTGATTTATGTATGTGTACAATTACTGGGATACAGGCCAGAGGTATGGGGTGGGAGGGGGGATGGGCGGTGCGATGATTCACAAGAGACAGAGTGGGGAACAGAACAGGCAGATTGACTGAAATACACTGCTGAGGGGAGCAGCGGGTGGGTCAGGAGAGGTCTGCTGTGCCATGTGGGTCAGCTCCCTAGCCAGGGATTGAACTGTACAGTGGCTGCTGACAGCTTCATAGTGCTGAGATAGAACCCCCTGTGTCACCAGAAAGACCCAACCAGTCCACTTTTTACTCAGTTCAGAAACTGAGGCCCAGAGAGCAGGCTACAGAGCCGGTTAGAAGCTAGGTCTAGGTCCTTGGGGGTATCACTGGCTCAGCATTCAGGCAGGAAGCCCCCACCTTGCTCCATCCCAAGCACCCAGAAACGCTAGCATTAAGTAGACCAACATCATGTGGTCTGCTCCCAGACCAAGGCTGCTCCCAGACTGTTTCCCCTCTGAGGAAAGTCCCGAGGTTGTTCCTCATGGTCAGGCGCACCAGGCAGGAAATAACAAAGAGCTTGCTACAGAAGACAACAGACCTTTGGCCCCTGATGATGTGGCTCTGACAAAGTGGAGGCAGGGGGCACCCAGGTCTGGGGCGAGGACCTGACTCCCAGATTTAGAAATCACAAGCTTTGGAGGTATGGTATTATACCAGCCTGCTATTTGATGCAGAAAGCAGTCTGGTGCCGATGACTTCAGGGGTGCCTGCCTCTGTTAGCTGACTGAGCCC
>NW_004567122.1:38314789-38326397 GCF_000260355.1 Condylura cristata | reverse complement strand
CAAGCTTAGCCAGGGTGAGTGCTGAATAAATCCAGTTCTCTCCCAATTGTCCCTCCAGGCGCCAACCAGGTCCTATCTGCAATCCCCCCTCCACCTGCTACCCTTTGCTGCCTTCAGTATCCTCCATTCTGGAGACATTCCTGCCTTACTGACAGTAAGATTCTGCAACATGGAGATGTTTACAAATGGACGCTATTAACAATATATAGAATTCCTTGATTAAATGTTTTTTAAACAACAACAAAAACCCTTGTAAATATGTATTAAAATAAATGAAAGAATGAACACTGCCAGACAAAAGTACAGCAGAACATAGACTTTGAACTAGGCTATCAGAACCTATAGCCTGTTGGAAGTGGCTGGACTGCCCCATTCTAAAAAGATTATCATAATAATGACTGTTCCAAAACTCTCATGGTATGTCAGACTTTGGTAAGGATCTCTAAGCACTCTTCTCCCCGTGTTTCAGGAGGGAACTGAGGTGGAAGGAAGAGAGACTGAGAAAGCCCGAGGTCACATTTCTGGTTGGTGACTTAGTCTAGATACGGACCAGCCAGCCTGTCCACAGAGCACATGGTCTTCACTTGGGGAGGGCTGAGGGCCCTTTCAGTGCTCCCTCCAAGTACCCTGAACCCCTCCTCCTCCAGAGCTGGACCCCCTCAGGACGTCTCTTGAGTTTTGGAGGCTCCTATAATTCAGCTTTGGCGGGGTGTGTGAGGAAAATGAAGTTGGGGCTCTCCCCACTCTGAGACTGTCAGCGGGGCCTTTGTCAGACTCAGACTAATTCTCACAGCTTTCCCGCTGCTTCCTGCCCAGAAGGAGACCGGAAGCAGGCCACTGGGGACTGGGGCACCAGTTCCTTTGTCCTCTCTCAGTTCATCCTCCACTGGCCTGGACTGACTTCTGGGCCTTCCCCTTCCTTGTCTAATCTTGGATCTTAAGCCTGAGGCTCACTCCAGGCAGACTTCCCAGTGTCAGGGCAATGACTGGGGACAGGGAATCCAGGGACTGCATTCTGCACATTGCCAAGACTTGAGGGTAGATCTTTTCTTGTAGGGAAATGCAGGTTTGGGGCCCAAGATGGAGGAGAAGAGGGTCAGGAGTGTGCCAACTCCCACAGGCAACTGTGGGGTGCAGACCATACTGATCAAAGATGGGTTCGACTGTCAAGACCTGCCTTGACACAAGAGGAATCTGAGGCCCAGGAGGCTTAAGTGACTTGTTCATTATTAGGTAGCTATTTGGAGGCAGAAGCAAATGTTTGTCCAAGTCTCCAGAGATTATAGGATAATAATAACTATTATTATTATTATTATTGCAAATATTTGCCAAGTTCTGATTCTGCCAATAGCTTTCCTCCTATTTAATTGTCCCAACAATTTGAAGAAGTAGTGCTCCCCATTTTACTGTGAGGCTCAGAGAAGCAAATTCCCTAAAGTCCAGTTTTTGCATCCACTCGTCAGAGCGCCAAAGCCGGGTTTGAACTCATGTGTGTCTGGCCCCAGTGTCGCAGGTCTTTCAGGCTAGGCAGGGCCACCTCTACCTGGACTTGGAGCAGGGTGGCCCTGTTTCCCAACATGGGGTCTGACACGAGCCGCACCCTGTGCATGGTGCTGCCCTTGGCCTGGTGCTCACTCGCCAGTGGGCTGTGGCTGAGTAGCAGGCTGCAGGACTCGGGCCTCTGCTCTAGGCCCGCAGGTTCGCACAGACTCTCTCCTTCCTCTGTCTCCAAACGTCAGCCAGTGGCCCTTCTATTTCTACACACAGACACTCACTTCTTTTGCCCACCTGACCAGCCCAGAGCAGCCACATACTTTATGGGGTCCAGTACAAATTAAAACACCTCTTGTGGGCCCTCCCTGGTGGCGCAGTGGGTTAAAGCACAGCACTAAGAATCGAAGGCCACTTCTGCATGAGTTTGATCCCCGCCTGCCCCGGAGGTGACCACATGGCGTGGCAGACCTCTCCTGACCCGCCCGCTGCTCCCCTCAGCAGTAGACTTGGTCAGTCGGCCTGTTCTGCTCCCCACTCTGTCTCTGGTGAAGGCTCTCACCGCCCCTGCACCTCTGGCCCATACCCTAGTTCTGTATGCATAAAATGCATAAATAAATAAATCTTTAAAAAAACAAAACAAAACCCTTGTTCACAAATTAAACATCTCAAGATGGTGACTGCTGAGCACTCAATGAAGAGTAGCCAATGGACACACACCCTGCACTCTTGCCCTAGGCTGCTCTTGATGCTGAGTGGTGGTGGTGGTGGGGGGGCGGTCGGGGGAGACTCAAGGCTGGGAGCAGAGCCTTTGCAAAAGCCCAGGAGTGGGAAAGAAGCTGGAGGATGTGAAAGGAGTGAAGTGGCAGGCGGGGAGGGCTCCTGGGAGCAGGAAGAAGGGGACAGGGCAAGGCTTGTCTCCTTGTATAACTAAGTCCTTCTCTTCATTCGGTGCTCCACTCAAATGTCACCTCCTCAAGGAAGCCTATCTGGTCTCCAGATCTGAAGAGGCCACCCACATAGCTCTCCGTCACACAAGTTGCTTATCCCTCTGGGTGTGCCCAACATGTTCCTGGCAGTTGATTAGCCATGCTTCCCCCTGGAAGATGGCTCCCCAGGACCGGGCCCTCTTTTCATGGTCAGCTCAGAATCCCTAGTGCCAACACAATGCCTGGCACACGGTCGATGCACAACAACTATTTGTAAAATGGTAAATGAGAGCCTTCCTGATGGCACAGAGGTTAAAGTCAGCACTCATGCCACTGAACTCATGCCACTGCAGCATGAGTTCAATCCCCGGCCAGGCAGACCTCTCCTGTCCCACCCGGTGATCCCCTCGGTAGTGTATTTCAGTAGATCTGCTTGTTCTGCTCCCACTCTGTCTCTGGTGAATCCTCTCACCCCCAAACCTCTGGCCTGCACCCTGATTCTTGTATCCATAAATAAATAAATCTTTTTAAAAAGATTCTGTTTTTTAAAAAAAGATAAATGAATGTATCAACAACCTAAAACATCCCCCACCCCATCACCTCCCACCCTCTCTCTGCATCCCAGACAAGCACAGGGGTGCTGCCCAACACATGTTTTAGTGCCCCCAAGCATCTCCACATAGAAAACCAGTGAGATCCAGAGGGGTCAAGTGAATCAGGAAGCTTCAAAATAGGACAGAGAAGCAGGAAGGCCTGGAGAAAAAAGGGGGAGAGGAGGAACAAGGAAAGCTGGAAGAAGGAGCAAAGAATCAGACAAAGAGGGGAGAACAAGTTGGACCTGGTGACAACCTACTTCTCTTTATTAGTGAAACTAATAATTACTATTAATACCTGGCCCCTCCCTGGCCCTTTCATCCTGGCTGGTGGGGAAGTTCTGAAGAGGAACGTCTGGGGGGGGCCTCTCAGATGCAGGTTCCAGGGCTTCACAACCACTAATTAATTTTGGCACCACCTCCCCCACCCACCCCCCAGTTACCCTCCCCCCACCCCCAGGGATGTGCCACCTGACTCCAGGTGGGAAGCAGAGTGGCTGCTGCCTGGGCTGGGCCTCTGAGAGGCTGAGTAGCTGAGGTGGGGGTAGGGCTGGCAGCAGGGTAGCCACAGGGAGGGGCCAGAAAGAGCAACTCACTGAAACTCAGGGCAGCTGAAATTACAGCCCCCCTGAGGCTGTCCCCCATCCTCACCCGGGGTCTGTGTCTGGGCCCTGCCAGATGGCAGTGGGGGAAGTGCAGAGGGAAAAAGAATCCAAGCAGACGAAGCGCTCAGCGCATCCAGCTCCTTCAGGGAAGCTGGCTGCCCTGGGGCCTGGTCTCTGGCATCCTCAGGGGCCACTTCACTCCGCCTCCCTGAATGAGGCCTCTCCCTAGGCAGCCTGGGGCCTCAGCCAGACACCCACACCTGCGGGACTGGGCCCTCATCACCTCTCCTTGTTGAGCTGCTTGGCCTCAAGGGTAAATGACCTCTTGTCAGGTGCAACACTTTGACCTGAAATATAATCTAGAGATTCCTAAGGTTCCAGCGGCAGCCCCAACTTTTTTTAGTGAGCCTCAGTGCCTATCCCATTTTTCTGCTATGATGTCACACTGGTGACTTCCAAAGCAACAGGGCCTGCACTAGGCTCCCCAATCTTTTTTTTTTCTTTTTAATTTATGTATACAAGAGCTGGGGTACAGGCCAGAGTGTGGGTGTGAGAGGACTCACCAGAGACAGAGTGGGGAGCAGAACAGGTGGATCTACTGAAATACACTGCTGAGGGGAGCAGCGGATGAGACAGGAGAGGTCTGCTGCGCCATGTGGGTGCAGTGGCTGCAGATGGCTTCATAGTGCTGTGACTTAATCCCTTGAGCCACCAGGGAGGCCCCGGGCTCCCCAGTCTTGACAAATATGCCTGCCATACATACATTGCTCAAACTTGAAACCTGAAATCATCTTTGCCCAGAAAATCTTGCAGATTCTACATCCAGAGTGACTCCCCAATGCACCATTGTCATTTCCACAGCTAACACCAAGCTCTGAGCCACCATGTCGCACCTGTGTGGCCATTTTCACCTTATTTCTCCAAGCAAAGCCCTACCCCCACTGCAGCTACTCAGCCTCTTAGACTTCGAAGCACACAGCTCAGAATACATGGCTGCTTACAGCTCTTGCTACCTGTGGAATAGAATCCACCAGGCCCCTCGCCATATGTCTCCTGTCTCCCTCTGAGCCACACCTCTAAGTAAGCCCTCAGGATCCCTTCACCTTGGCAGCTTTTGCTCTAGCTGCTCCCTCTGCCTCCCTCATGACTGCATTGTCCCACCCTTCAGGTCTCTTCCACACAATCCAATCCCTGCCCCTGTAGGACAGAGCCTAGCCTTCTGGAACCTTCCTGGATCTGCCTGTTTCTTTCACAGTGATCACCACCAGCACCATCTGGAGTGAAGTCGTCAGCTGGTTACATGTGTGAGGTCTGCTGTGACTGTCCCCTAGCCTGGGCCTTCTTGTCTATGCTATCCATTGCTTTATTGCTCACCCATGCCCAGCATGGTGCCTGGCACATAGTAGATGCTCAGCCAACGTGCTGAATGGCTAAACAGCCCAGGTCTGTATCCAGGGACTACTAACCAATGGGTCTTGCTCTTCCCTTTGATGTGATTCAGAAGATGACTTTAGTGTACAGTTAACAAGGTATAGAAACCTGGACAAGGAGGACTGGTAGCTATCCTGTCCTCCTACTCCACACTGAACCAGCTAAGTGACCTTGGGCAGGTCCCTGAACTTCTCCTGCCTGGGCTTCCCACTCTGCAAAGGGAAAGCATAATTCTGAGGACAGATTCACCTGATACGGCGCAATTGGGCACAATGGGAAAATGTACACCATAGCCACATCACAACTCTATCCCAAGTGGAACACACGCACCCCCAACTTCTGGGCTTGGAAACTGCAAAGGCCCTCCCTAACTGCCGGGTCCCCTGAAGCCCCAGCTAAGGCCTGGTCTTCCCCCAAGCAGTAGCGTCCAGGCGCCATCTAGTGGGGAACCTGGGCAAGAGCAGCCATTCTCAGACCCTGGCTGGGTGGACCTGCTAGTTCAGACCTGCTCACTTGGCAGGCCAGGGCCTCAGAACAAACAGAGGGGCTCCCTGAAAGCGTTCCAGCCCTGAAGGCCTTTTACCCACCAGTAAAATGTCCTAACCCTGAATCTCAGCTTATCAGGCCCTTGTGGGGGACCCATTTTTAACTCACCAGCCACCATTCCCTCTCCAGACACACAGAACTTCTCCACAAATGTTCCTGAATTATCCCAGTTTTCCTTTGTCTCAAGACCTCCCCATAGGCTGCTATGACAACTTGGGAGTTGTCCCCAACCCTCTTCTCCCTGTCCTGGCTGACCCTCTATTCCCACTTGGGTCCGCCACTTAAACGGCATCTCCCAGAGACCCTGAACATGCCAGAACTGCCTTCTGCTCCCTTCTCCTCAGGCCCCCATGTAACAGGGTAGTCCCAGGGAAAAGGGGGATTCCAGATTCCCTGAACCCACCCAAGGAAGGGCGGCGATTGGCAGGGAGGTGAAGTTAGAAGAGACTGGAAGAAGGACTGAGGAGGGGGCAGAAGAAGAAAAGACAACTAGGAAGGCCTAGAGGAGGCACCTGGAGCAGAGACATGTGAAGAGTCTGTGCTCGCTCTCGGCCTTGGACTTGTACCAGGTTTTGGGGGGCGTGGAAGGAGATGCTTGAAGGAGGTAGAGACGTGGGTGACAGGCCTGTGGGAAGCTGACAATGGAAGCCTTTATCTTGACTTGCATTTTGATTTTGCTCGTTTCCTTCCAGTCTGGCCTGGCCCCTCAGCCCCTTTCCTGTGGGTCCCCACCAAAATGTGCCTTAGACGTGTGGCAGGCTTTCGGGCCTCAGCTGTCCTGCTTTGGGCCGACCCTGTTTGGCTGGCATTTACCCACAAGGGGATGGATAACTCTGGGGTCTTGATTTGGAAACTATATTCTTTGTCTTCTATTTCTCACTGATTATGATTCTTCTCCATTGAAGGGCATATGAACTGGAGTATGCTTGTCTTTATTACTTTTTTCCAAATGCTTTTTTTTAAAAAGATTTTATTTATTTATGCATACAGAACTGGGGTACAGGCCGGAAGTTCAGAGTGAGAGGCTTCACCAGAGACAAAGTAGGGAGCAGAACAGGCAGACTGATGAAGTCTGAAGGGAGCAGCGGCCGGGTCAGGAGAGGTCTGCCTCGCCATGTGGTCACCTCCAGGGCGGGGATTGAACTCATGCTGAAGTGGCTTTAGCTTCTTAGTACTGTGCTTTAACCCGCTGCACCACCAGGGAGGGTCCATACGTTTGTCTTTATGTAGCAAGAGGCAGAACCTATTTAGAGGTGGCTGATCTGAAGGTCCTGAGGTGCCCCTCACCCTGCTTGTTAACAGATTAAGCAACTTGGCAGGATGCGTAGTCTGTGGTGCCTGGGATCTCTTTGGCATGGAGGTGAGGGTGGAGTCCATATAATACCAAGGTGGAGTTCATTCAAGACATGTTGTTCCCCTCAAACCCCGGCCCCGTGCTCCTCTGCTCCACGTCTCCTGCTCGTATTCCCCATTAGACACAGCCCGGGCAGCAGGCCTGTATGCTCACCTCTGCATGCTAAGTGCTTCAGAAGCAGGGGGATGACAGCCAATAGAGAACAAAGCACGGGTTTCCAGGAAGGATTTAGGGTGCTGTGTTAGCCTGGGCCCCACCCCCGGCCTCAGTGTTCATGCGTTACAGCAGGTCTCTAACTCTCAGCTGTGTCCCTGGTGAATTCACTTATCCTGTCTGAGACACAGATCTCCTCACTTCATGTAACAGAATATCCCTCCAAGTGAAGCAGAGGCTGGAGACGGGAAAACTACCATGTATGTGTTGCTGAGAATGGGAAGCATGGAGTTTTTTAGGGCGGGTTTGAGAGTCACCAGAAGTAGTCTGGGTCTGCTGCTTCAAGACCAACCCCTTCACTCACCCAGTTACCGGTATCAGGGCAATGCCTGGCTCCGAGGCCAAAAGCAGTGGGCCTGGAGGCAGATGGCCTGGGTTCGGATCTGGCACTCAGGGCGGTCAACCGCTCGTTTGCTGAGCTGTCCAATAGGGGAGTCGGAATGTCCTACCAGATAGGGTTTCTGAGAGGACTCAGTGAGATGGAACAGGGCACTTACTATGACAGGGTCTGGCACCTGGCAGGTCCGATGCTGCTGCCATCACACACAGAGCAGCCTCGGCCCTCAGCCGCTCATCTCAGGCTGCCTGGCCCACCCTGTCTCCAGCATCCTGGCCCCAAGGCAGCCAGGGCAACCCCTTCTCAGCCCCCCATTGGCCCCTCCTCAACTCCTCAAGGCCCTCCCCTGCCCTGAAGAGCTCTAGAACCTCACAGCTGCAGCAATCTCCTCTAGCTTGTCTTTTCTCTCAATCTTCCTATCTGGCCCTAGGAACCCCAGCTCACCTCAGAGCACACTGTACCCCTGCAGACTCCCAGGGGCTTCACCTTTCCTTCCATGGGCTGTGGAATAGGTGGGGAAGGGGGAAGCCAGGATGGAGGATTTGTCCTCCCGGGTCCTCTGGGTCTCTTGCAGCCACTGTCTCTCCAGCTCCCTGAAAGACACCACTTTGAATCTTGTCAGCCCACTGCAACAGCCTCCGCTTCGGCACAGCCGTCTACAGCCCCCAGGGGCACCTCCCAGCCCAGGGGGCTTCACTCGACTCAGTGCCACTCCTGCTCCTGGGGTTCAGTCCTTCCTCACGCAGGGGTGCTGCCATGCATGACGTGGCCTCGGGTGGCTAGTGGTCTTGGCCCAGCCCACCCGGCCCTGTCTCCAGGCTTGTGACCAAGGCCCACCACGCCTCCCCAGACTGGCGTCTTAATCTCACAGCCCCGTCCTGAGTTCAGAGTATGAGCAGCACCCGGACTTCCACTGCTCTTGCTCCGCGGGGCCGGATGCCATGGCTCCCACTTCCTTTGTGCTGTCCCTCCACCCCCACGCGCTCATCATCCCAGTTACCAACTCAGTGACAGGCTCAGTCGTGACAATCATTCCCAGGCATTCACCCAGCTCCCCTTCTCTTGGCAAAACTACAGTTCTGGCTGAAGCCAGCACTCTGCCCACTCCGCGCCTGCCTCCCCGCGGCATCAGCACACCCCGCACGCAGCCCGCCCATCAGACTCTCCCTGCCACACCTCTGTGGCTGCTTCAAACCTGCTCCTACCGAAGCTTCCAGTATCTCCAGGCCCAGCCTCACCACTGGCATCCTGTCCTCCATGAGGACAGTCCCGAGCTCCCATGCTGCCCTCGGGCGCTGCCCTCTCCCACTGGCACAGCGCACTGTCCTCGTGGGCTCCCCACTGTGCTCTGGGGCCCATCACCTGTCACCTTCTTGAGGACAGAGCTGCGTCACTTTTACACTCCTTACTAGACAATTCCTATCCGCTGCATCAGCGTGCACAGCTCTGTTAGCAACGCAACCTCAAAAAAGAAGCAAAAGGACCTGATCCCACCTCCCACTTCCTCCCTGTCCTGCCCCTTACACACCTGTGCGGTAAGACTCAAGTGCTATTTTACCTCCGTCTCTTTCACTCTCAATCCACCCCATTTAACCTCTGCCTCTCCACACGCGCGCACACGCCCACACACTGCTCCTGTCCTGATGGCCTTCTTCGGCGCATCGGTGATCATCCTTAGCCCTCAGCACTCGACTCTCAGCGCCATGACGCAGCCACCCAGGTTTTGCTCCCAGACTCCCATTTCTCACTTGGCCCGGGGACGCCTCCTCTCTCGGCTTCTCCCCATCTCACTGCTTCTGCATTCCTTGGCTCTCTTCCCTCCCTCTCCAGGCTCTCGGTGCTCTGACATCTCTCCAGCTCCAGCCAGCCCCTTGTTGGCCACAGACTCATGACCTAAGCAACTTCTCTGTGCTGCCCCACAGCTACTTACCCGACTCATCATCCCAAAGTCGCGTCAGTCTCCACTTGGGATGTAGGGAAAATCCAGGTCCAAAACTGAACATACGCTCTCCTCTCCCCTGAACACCTGCTCCGACTCAGCCTCCCAGCCAGGGCAGCTCTGTCCTCTACTTACTCAGCCATACCAGCTGGAATCGTCTTTAGCACTCGTCTTTAGCACGTCTTTCTCTCATGCCTCGTGTCTTGCCTATCAGAAAATGTATGATCAAAGGATAACCAAACTTTGACCACCTTTTTCTTTCCTTTTATTTTTTAAAAAAAAGATTTATTTTTATTTATGTATGTACAAAGGACCTGGGATGTAGGCCAGAGGTGTGGTGGGTGAGAGGATTCACCAGAGACAGGGTGGGGAGCTAAAAAGGTGGATCTTCTGAAACACACTGCTGAGGGGGGCAGTGGAGGAGACAGGAGAGGTCTGCCGCGCCATGTGGGTCAGCTCCCTGGCCCGGGATTGAACTCGTGCTGCAGTGGCCTTGGAGAGCTTCATAATATGGTGCTTTAACCCTTTGCGCCCTCAAGGAGGGCCCTTGACCACCTTTTTCTACCCCACTTACACCACCTTCCTCCCAGCTGCCAGTACCTTTCACCTCTTAACCCTGATCCCTCTTCTACATTAGTCCCTCACCCCGCCCTCACAGAGAGTCTATGCATGGAGCACCCACGCCATCCTACTAAGCTAAGCTTCATGTCAGTCTGTCACTGCTCCACACTCACAGTAAAAGTCAAAGTCCTTACCATGACCACAGGGGCCCTGGTCTGCCCCCCAGTATCTGTCATGACACCTCACTCATCTGCTCCAATCACACTGGCCTCTGCACTGTTCCTCGAATAAGCCAGTGTCGCTGCAACGCTGGTCTGCTCAGGCTGCTCCTGTTCCCCTGCCGGTAATCATCAGCACTGAGAGGTTCGTGAGGCACCTTCCCTTCCCTCCTCTGCCAGACCACTCTTCTTCAAGGTGACCTCACCTGAATTCTTACCGTATCCTGCCACCTGCCTCACCCCTTTCTCAGACCCCAGCACCCTTTGTTTACCTAACCTGTTCTTCCCGTAGTACCTATCACCTTCTAGCACCATGGAAAATGTACTTACATATTATGTCTGCCCCCCACTTGCCAGAGTGTAAACTCCAAGAGGGGAGGAACCACTGTTTGGTGACAGGTGTAGTCCGAGTATCTGGAAAGCACAAGGCACATACCAGGTCCTAAGTAAATGCTGAATGAACAAATGACTAACACCTCCCCATGCTCACAATACTGAAGGCATGAGGTGAGATGGGATGGGGAAAGTGGAAGGCTCCAGCCTTCTCCTCCTCCCTGGTCCCCCTGTTTTCCTCCCTCATACAGGGCACCCCAGTTATGCTGGTCACATTTTCTATTCCTTGAATTCTCCAAGCACCTTTATAACATAGGACCTTTGCATATACTATTCTCCCTGCCCAGAACATTCTTCACACCTTCATTTAGTTAATTTATACTCTGCAAGTTTTAGCTTAAATGCCATTGTTATTGTATCTCACAGGTTGGCACTGAGTGAGTGCCCAATAGATACATATATTTCAACATATATTTTTAAAAGATTTATTTATCCGTGCATACAAGAGTTGGGATGTAGGCCAGAGGTGTGGGGGCGAGGGGGGTGGGGAGAGGATTCATCATAGACAGAGTGGAGAGCAGAACAAGCAGAGCTAATATAATAAACTGCTGAGGGTATTATACAGGCAACACAGGAGAGGTCTGCTGTGCTCTGTGGGTCACCTCCCTGGCCAGGGAGAGAACTCGTGCTGCAGTGGCTGGTGATAGCTTCATAGTGGGGAGAATTAACAGCTTTCGCCACAAGAAAGGTCCTCAAAAAATACATATTTTTAAGATTTAGTTATTTATGCATACAAGAACTGGGGTACTGGCCAGACGTGTGGGAGTGAGAGGATTCACCAGAGATAGAGTGGGGAGCAGATCAGGCAGATCGACTGAAATACACTGCTGAGGGGAACAGTGGGCGAGATAGGAGAGGTCTGCTGTGCCATGTGGGTCAGCTCCCTGGTTGGGGATTGAACTTGTGCTGCAGTGGCTGCAGATAGCTTCATAGTGCTATGCTTAACCACTTGTGCCACCAAGGAGGCCCTCAAATATATATATATATATATATATATA
>NW_004567122.1:38298125-38314082 GCF_000260355.1 Condylura cristata | reverse complement strand
GAGGTGACCCACATGGCGTGGCAGACCTCTCCTGACCCGCCCGCTGCTCCCCTCAGCACTGTACTTCATCAGCTGGCCTGTTCTGCTCCCCACTCTGTCTCTGCACCTCTGGCCTGTACCCCAGTTCTGTATGCATTAATAAAATGAATCTTTTTTAAAAAAACTGTAAAAGAGGAATACAGGTATTCCACTTGCTTGCCAGGAAGAGAAATGGCGGAAGATAGAGGTAAGAGGAAGAGGATTTTGATTTTTCTTTTCTTTTTCTTTTTTTAAATATTTTATTTATTTATGCATACAGAAATGGGGTATGGCGAGAGGTGTAGAGGCAGCAAGAGGATTCAATAGAAACAGAGTGGGGAACAGACCACACAGATCAACAAAGTACACTGCTGAGGGGAGTAGCGAGTGAGAAAGGAGAGGTCTTCTTTGTCATGTGGATCGCAGGGTGGGAATGGAACTCACACTGAAGTGGTCACAGTTTGGCTTAGCTTCACAGTGTAGCATGTTAACCCACTGCACCACTAGGAAGGGCCCTCTTTTCTTTTTTAAAACATATTTTTATTTATTTATGCATATAAGAACTAGGATATAGGCCAGAGGTGCAGGAATAGAGAGGATTCACTGGAGACAGAGTGAGGAGCAGAATAGGTGGATCTACTGAAATCTGATGCTGAGGGGAACAGCTGGTGAGACAGGAGAGGTCTGTCATGTGTGTCACCTCCCTGTGGCACTCAGGCCATAGTAGCTGGTGATAGCTTAACAGCACTGAGACTTTAACCCCTGCACTACCAGGAAGGCCCTGAATTTACTGTCTATACTTTTTGGTCACTGTTTATAATTTCATTTTGTGAATGCATTTAATATTCACAATAATAAGTGAAATGTAAATTTTTATTTGTTGTTATGGGAAGAAGTGCACAATATGGCACGCAGAATACAATTTCATTTACATAAGATTGAATATTATAGAATATAGATGTGGGCATAGATGCAGGTAAAGAAAGTTGTTTCTAGAACAATGTTTGAGTTAACTCAGTAGTGGTATCTCTAGAATTTGGAAATGACTTTTACTTTTTCCACATAGTTTTCTAGTGTATGGATTGTTTATGATGGAGTGTGAATTTTTTTAACCATCACAGAAAAATCCTGTAAGGTTATGTTGCTTTTCAAGAAAAAAGAAATGGCACCCTGTGTGCATATGCACAGATGATGTTGGGCAAGGACATACACTAGCAGTGAGTAAGACTTGTTAATTTTTTGTTTTCCTTTTTGCATGCTTCTATTTTATGGGTTTCTGTAATTAATTATTTTTTAAAGGAGTCAGGAGTCAGGGAGCACTACATTTTTAGAAGAAATTCTTCCCTAAATTGAACTGAAGTTGTTCAGTGATATTAATCCCAGTACATAAAGGACAACAAGTCATTATGCATAACTGTCCATTTTGTTTAAAAATTACACATATACATAAACATAAATCCCATCCCAGCTGGTTATATACATTTTTTTTTTAAAGATTTATTTATTTATTTGTACAGAGCTGGGGTACAGGCCAGAGATGCGGAGGGTGAGAGGATTCACCAGAGACAGAGTGGGGAGCAGAACTGGCAGATCGACGAAGTACACTGCTGAGGGGAGCAGCAGGCGGGTCAAGAGAGGTCTGCCACGTCACGTGGCCACCTCCCGGGCAGGCGGGGATCGAAATCATACGGAAGTGGCTTAAGCTTCTTAGTGCTGTGCTTTAACCTGCTGCGCCACCAGGGAGGGCCTGGTTATATACATTTTACATGTATAAGTAGGTCGACGAAGTACACTGCTGAGGGGAGCAGCGGGCGGGTCAGCAGAGGTCTGCCACGCCATGTGGTCACCTCCCGGGCAGGCGGGGATCGAAATCACACGGAAGTGGCTTAAGCTTCTTAGTGCTGTGCTTTAACCTGCTGCGCCACCAGGGAGGGCCTGGTTATATACATTTTACATGTATAAGTAGGTCTCTCTCTCTCTCTCTCTCTCTCTCTCACACTTATACACATAACATACATCTACCTCTTGCCGTTCCCCACATTCATCTTTACAGTCTCTTAATCATTCAATATCGCTCAATATTGCTATGAGGATTAAACACAGTCACTAAAGTCAGAATTGCAACTAGCCGCAAATATGTGATCTCCGTTAATATCCCTTATCTGTGAAAGGGAAATCAAAAGTTTACTATCTGGTCGTGTTGTGAGGACTAAATGAAGTATAGGTTAGCTCAGCTAGGTATATAATAAATACTGAATAACAGATTCCTCTTTCGCCCAGATAAAAAACATAGTCGGTGAAAGTCTGTGATTATCCCGCTTTTGTTATTGTTATTTTCCTCCACGCCAAGAGGAGCGCTGCCGACCCCCCAGGATCCCTAGCGCCCGGGTCAAGACGGCGGAAGTTCGTCTAGCTGTGGTCGCCGCCATCTTAGAATGCAGGTCCGCCTTACCCAGTCGATGTTGCGTCGTGCAGTCTCAGAAGCCTAACCGCCCGCAGCGACATGAGTTCCTTGTCCTTTTACGTAAACCATTCTCCCGAGGGCTAATTTTAATCTTCTGGGAAACACCAGAGACGGCGTCTTCTGGGAGACGGCCTCGTTCCGTGACCTCAGACGTACACTTCCGGGGACGTGGACGTGACCCGTTGTCCCGCCCACTTCGCCCTCTCTTTCCGGTGGCGGAGTCTAGAGAAGACGCGCAGGTAGGAGGCCTGGGCAAGTATAATCGGGTGCCATCCGCCTCCAGAGAGGCACGCGAGTCCAAGTGTGGTGGGATAGGGGTCTTTTCGCAAAAGCCAAGTCAGATACTGGGCAAGAGGGGCGTGGCCGGTCGACCCAAACTCAAACTCGCGCTTTGTCGGAAGGCGGGCGGTCTTACTCCGGGAGGCACTGGGGAAGTGAGGGTGAGTGCGGGGGGCAGCCCTGACTGCCTGACCCATGGTCGGGTCGCCGCTGCTGCAAGGTGCGGCCGAGCGGCGGGGCTCCGGGCCTGATCTGGGTTCCCACTTGGACCCACCTGTATGCCACCCGCTTCTTTTTGGACCCTTGTAGGCCTGGCGCCTCATCTCTGGTTTGTTTGCTCGACTGGGAAATTGGAGTAACAGGGGTCATGTTGGGGTCCAGAGAGGGCATACAGGAGAATCGAGTTTGTTGGGGTGGGGGCTGCCCTTCTCTGGATGGTGGCTAACGCGGGCACGCGGCCATCTCTGGGCGTGCGGGGCAGCTGTCAGGCCCTGACGATCAGTCTCCCACTGGGGTCGGGAAGCCACGGGTTTATATGGACGTGGCCGCCCCGTGGGGGATTTTGTGCTTCACATATTAGACCACCTGAAACCTTACCCGCCGTACCCAGGCAGAGGGTGCAGCTTGCAAGCAGTTCTTACCCGCTTGTCTGATGTGAGGGTGGGAGTGGGTAACTACACCGGGCCTGACTTGAGGTCCTTACTGCGATCACCGGCGCAGCACACCTTACGTGACCGCCGGGGAGTGGGGAGCCGCCACACCTGCAGTTGTCAGTCGGGGATGTGGTTGTTTATGGAGTAGAGGCTGCTGGGCAGTTGGGCTTTGCCTCTGACTCTAAGATCCTAGGTGAGACCCTGCTCTGTTTTTTGCTCCTCCAGCTGCCTGCGTTCACCTGAGCTCTTTTTACTTTGTGTTCTGGTAATGTCGGTAAAGTTATGATTCCTGAGCTCGGGTGTCATGAGATGGAGCAGGAAACTACTCATCCTCATCTACCTCTGTCACTGCCCCTCGCCCAGGCCTGGTGCCAGTGTGTTTCCACCTTGTGTGCTGTATCAAATTAGTTACTTGGTTTTACAGTGAGTTTCTAGAGTGGGTCATTCCCGTTAATTTTTTGAGAAGACACATTTTAGTGCCTGTAAACTGTTACAGGTGAGCAGAGGTGAATTATCAAAAGATGGGAGGTAGCACTTAGATTTACATTGGAGTAGTCTGGTTAAGGGGACTTAAATTGTAAGCTGTGAGTTGGTGCAGAATTTAGTAGGCAGTGGGTGTCTACCTCCCTTTCAGACCCCCAAAATGGGGTAGCTCTCCCCAGTACATGAGTGTTTTTAGGGGTCTTGGCCTTGCCGCTAGCCTTTAGGGATGTGGTCTTTTGAGCCTACCTAACCTGTACGTGGTAGGGGAGCCAGGAAACCCAGAAGCTCTCCTGGTGTTGGAAGTATATAAGGGTTTTCGAAGGTGCTTCTTCTGATCTCAGCTCAGCAACTGACTTGCTGTGTGACCCTGAACAAGTTATAAATCTTTCTCCTCACGTTTTTGGAATAGAAAAGCCTAGAGAAAATTGATTTGTCTTAGAATAGTGCTGTAAGCTGAACTCCTAGAGTTCTCCAGAAACCAAAGCCAGTGTGTTTTCCAGGTTTTGGATGCCCACTGTAAAGCTTTGGGGACTGCTTTTGGTCTGCTGCTAGAACCTATAGATGCTCCAAGTTATGCCTTTGGTGGGTTCAGGAAGACTGCTCAGTGTAGTTTGCGTTTTAGCCTCTAGTCAAAAATCCCTTAAGTTCAGATAGAAGTGAGTTTTGGTGAGGCGTAGATGAGAATACAGCATGGTTCTGGGAGAGGTGGTGGCACAGAAGCAAGGTTTGGAATTTCTTTTCATAGCCAGGGGAAAGGTTCCTGGAAATCTGTCTAAGTTGGGATTCTTCCTTTCAGAAATGGCACCTCGCAAGGGGAAGGAAAAGAAGGAAGAACAGGTCATCAGCCTCGGACCTCAGGTGGCTGAAGGAGAAAATGTATTTGGTGTCTGCCACATCTTTGCATCCTTCAATGACACTTTCGTGCATGTCACTGATCTCTCTGGCAAGTAAGTGCCTGAGGGGAGCTATACTGGGGGATTAGAGGAAGAACTGTCCCTTAAAGTAGGTGGCAGTTAAGTGATTTTCTTGAGCAAAATAAAGACATTCAGAAATGAAATGTTTCTAGTTCTTTGTACACAAATACTGTGATTTCCCAAGTCCCGATAAAGTGTTAATATGAATGTTGCTATCTTGGGTATTTGGATCACGTAAAGGCAGTGATGTGGGTCTTGTCAGGAGGAGGATGTGTGCTCAAGGTGACCTTCCTCTGTGTCCCTTTGCAGTGATGCCACTCCGTTAGATACAGGTCTTAGAAGCTAAGGGCTGCCATTTCGGAAGGGGTTGAGAAAGGGGTAGTAGACACAGGTGGGCGTCTCGGAACAAGAACTGCTGACACGCATGCTCATTGAGTAAGAGAAATGACTGCTTTTGTCTCCAGGGAAACCATCTGCCGAGTGACCGGTGGGATGAAGGTGAAGGCTGACCGAGATGAATCCTCGCCATATGCTGCCATGTTGGCAGCCCAGGATGTGGCCCAGAGGTGCAAGGAACTGGGCATCACTGCCCTCCACATCAAACTCCGGGCCACAGGAGGAAATCGGTACGTGAGGCTGGTTTTTCTGATGTGAATTTGCACAAGGCATCTTGGCTGCGTATGTAATTGGTTCCCACCTCCCCACCCAACTTACCATATAGAGTGCACAGTGGTGCCTCCGGAGGAAAAGTGAAGGGAGCGGTGGGACATCTTCCCTGTGTAGCACCTAGACTAGAAGAAGAGTCCATAAACATGGAGTTGGGGGCAGGTGATTTCCTGTTGCAGCAAGTGCTGGGGACCAGAAGTGCAGGGCCAGGGGTGCAGTTAGTGATAAAGCTTTGTGCACCCTGTCCAGCATGGCTGGGAGCCATGAAGGAAAGACAGGCTTCCAGCCAGAGACAACTGCACAGAAAAAGGCGCATTTGTGGGAGAGAATGACCTGTAGTGTGATCGGGGTCACCAGGAGTGAGGTCCTGCTGGGTCTGGAGGGATGTGAGAACGATTTGGGCTTTAGCCGAAGGGGGAGGGGAGGCATGAGATCTTAATGGTAATGACCTGAGGGGATTAGAGGGTCTTAGAGATGACTGCCACTAGGGACCAGACCAGGCAGGAAGTTGTCTGGGTGGTCCAGAGGAGTCTTGGTCTGGGGTGGGCAGGTCACCAAGAGTACAACTGAGCATTTCGCAGGAAGAGCCAGGTGCAGGCAGAAGAGGCTACAAACTAGAACTTGAGGGCCAATCTGACCTGGCTTTCCGGGCTGAGGATAACTTTGCTTTCTTTAAATGACTGACTTTAAAATGTTGGGACTGTGACCTACCAAGCCTCAAATAAATCCTGCCTGGCCCCTCACAGAAGGCTTTCGGATCACTGAACAACTGAGTTATGTGTTACAGAAAGGGCCCCTCGACTTGGCCAAAGGTGTTTCTTACTGTCAACATTGATTTCCTAGGACTAAGACTCCCGGACCTGGGGCACAGTCAGCCCTCAGAGCCCTTGCCCGCTCGGGAATGAAAATTGGGCGAATTGGTAAGTGCCCTCCACTAGGGCTTGAGTCATTGACCCCAGAAAGCATGGGATCTGCCCACTGGACACAGGCTTGTTGCTTGCCGTTGTCCATTAGGTTTGTCAACGGGGTGCAAGAAGCATCCAAAGACAGAGTCCCTCCCTGGCCACCCTGTCACCTTGGTGTGAATGTTGTCCTTCCCTTCTGTATTGGACAGCAGTTTCATTTTTGAATCTCTGCCTCCCACTGAGGTGGGAGACTTGGGACTGGCCAAGGTAAATTGTCCTTTGCCATGTTGCTCAAGGGAGTCACTTGCGACATTTTGTCTGTTTCTGGTACCACAGGACCTTCGGTGTCCTTGCTCCTTGTCGCTCCCAATAGGGCACTCCTGGCACAACAGCTGAAAATTAGTTGGAGTTGGGAAGGGGGTACATCCCATCATTGAGAATCACAGCGAGTCCCCGACACTTGGGGGCCCCAGACCACCTCGCCCCCTTTTCTCTTTTAGAAAGGCATGCCAACTCTGGTAACAAAGGTGCTGCTCCTTAAGTCTCATGGTGCAGCCCTGTCCAGGAGATTGCTACTACGAGTAGTGGGCTCAGGAGTCAAAAACATGGTGCTATCTAATACCTCTGACAGCCTGTGTAAATTGTGTGTATTTGGGGACCTTCAGTTTCCTCTATGGAAGAGTTGAGTTTAGACCACGTAGATTTTGAGGAAGCGGGGGACTGGGCCCCTTCCCGTCCAGCTCCAGACAGTGACATTTTCTCTTCTTCCCCACAGAGGATGTCACCCCCATCCCCTCCGATAGCACCCGTAGGAAGGGGGGTCGCCGTGGTCGCCGTCTGTGAACAGGACTCCTCAAATTATTTTCTGTTAAAATAAATTGCCTTCTTATAAACCACTTGGACTCTGGTCTTCCTGTAGGGCTACCCAAGGGGATTTGACTGTTGTCCTGGTTGGTTTTGCCAGGGTGTGGTGCCGACTGGTGATAACCAGGTACAGTGGGAAACTAGAGGGCCTTTAGTAGGTGGATGTTCTGCTTCGGAAGCTGGGGTGACCTGATGGCGGAGCAATTCGGGATGGGTGAGATGGCAGTGCTGCAGCAGGGTCATCTCCATGCTGCTGTGGTAGCAGTTAAATTTGCTCCACTAAAGCACACCAGGGCCCTGAGTGAGACCTTGTTTTGGAAGTGGACATATTGGTTCCAAAAATGGACTAATTCTTACGAGTCAGCGAACGGGGAACTGTTGAAGCAAGTGTACCCCGAGCAGAAGAGAAGCCTTCTAGGCTTGAGCTGTATATAAACACGTGTGGGTGTACACTTGCTCCCCCCCACACACACACCTTCTGTGCAAAACTGGGTGCTCGGGCTGCATCTTGCTTATTCTCACTTGGCAGATCTTCGAGGTTGTTCCACATCAGTACATAAAGTACATCAAGACTCAGTGGCCCATAAATACACACCAAGCCCTATTTTCATCTGATGGAAAGATATAAAAGTTTTGCTTTCCGGAAGCTTGCATCCAGTTCCAAGGACGCGGTGGCACCAGATGGCACTGGGTGTTCTGCAGAAGATTAGCACAGGGTCCTCATGGTGAGTGCCACTGGGCAGCTAGGAGAGGGCACGGCCACTGGTGCGTGGACAGGGCGAAGCCAGGCCTTGAGAGGGCCTGGATAATACATGGGAGTGGCAGGTTCTTAAGGAAAGACAAGGGGGTTCACTGGGGTCCTGTCCTCCAGGTGAGAAGTAGTGGGCGGAGTAAGTTGTGTTGCAGGCAGCGGTGACAGAACCTGTGGCAGAGGTATGTTGTGAGGCTTGGATATGCCAGACGTGCGAATGTGAAATACTTTGCTCACCATTATACCTGATGAGCCCCCGTAACCAGTGTGAAGATAACTTGGCCAAAGTCACAGCTAAGATTGCTAAGACTCCTGACCTGCTCTCTGAAGGTGTTAATGAGCTCTAGTCACATCCATGCTGTTTGCTACAGTCTGCACATCAGTGACTGAATACATCAGTCATCAGAACATTTCACCAGCCTAAAAGTCGTGCCAATTTGGGATATTTCATGTAAGTGGGATCTAATACCTGGTCTGTTTATAGATTCTTCAATGTTTTCAATGATCACGTACAATGTATTCATAATTTATTTCTTTTGACTGAAAAACATGTCTGAAGAATCAGACTGCATTCTTCCCCCAGCTCTCTGGTAGAAGAGGGTGGGGCTGGACGGCTGGAGACCTGAGTTCAGCCAACCAGGACTTCTACAAGTTTATTATATGGTGTTAGCCAAGTCAACCTTTTAGAGTGTTTCTTCATCTTAAAATGAGAAGTGTGATGATAACCTAATGTATAAAATGATTCCATGCTGATCTAAGTGATTTTAATAAATGAATACAAATCTCTTAAAAAATCCTAAGTAGGGCCCTCCCTGGTGGCGCAGCGGGTTAAAGTACAATGCTGAGAAGCTAAAGCCACTTTCGCATGAGTTAGATCCCCGCCTGCCCCAGAGGTGACCACATGGCGTGGCAGACCTCTCCTGACCGCCCGCTGCTCCCCTCAGCAGTGTACTTCATCGATCTGCCTGTTCTGCTCCCCACTCTGTCTCTGGTGAATCCTCTCCCCCTCCGCATCTCTGGCCTGTACCCCAGTTCTGTACGAATAAATAAATCTTTAAAAAAAAAAAATCCGAAGTAATGCAAGTAGATAATTCCTGCACCCCCACCCCTTGCAGTAAGTGGAACTTAATATCCTCTCCGACTGTGACTAGAACTTGGTGATTCATTGTCTAAACAGCATATGGAAGCAGGACAATGGTCACTTGACTCAAGAAACCATCACACATGTCAGAAATCACACAGTGATATTTCTAAAAACCTATAACCCAATAACGCATTGTGTTGTCTTGGATTAGAAGGACCATTAATGTAGCAAAATAGTAACATCAGAATAGGTTTAATTAGTAGCAGTGTATCAGTGTTGGTTTCTTAGTTTTGGAAAATGTATCATGCAGTAATGTGAGGAAATTGGATGAATTAATATATAGAAGTTCCCTATCCGCAACCTTAGTAGGTTACAAAATTACAAAACAGAAATTGCTCTTAAGATGATGGTTTCCTACTGTGTGCTTTCTAAAGCAGGCTTCGGAGCTCAGACTTTTGAGGGCTATGGGTGAAAATTCCTGTGCCCCAGCGTCAGACTAACTTTCAGATAAGTTACTTGACATCTGTGATAAAGAAGTTCCTGTGATGATGGCTGTCTCGGTCTATCCAAAAAATTAAAGATTAGTGTTAAGCACAGTGCCTGGCACTGAAGAAACTGCTGCTATTCTTACGCCTTTCAGTTTTTATGCCAAGCAGCATGAGTGACAGCTGGCTGGAATCCTTGTGGGAAAATGCTGGCAGTTGCTAGAGCATTCTTTTTATTTCCTGTGGTGGGACTTTGCAACTTGTCCTACTGTTCGATCAGCTAGGCCTTTGAAAGCACTTCAGGGTTTTGTTTGCAAGAAGAGCCAGTTTGTACCGCTCATGTTGGAACAGGTAAGCAGCCTGCCCACCCCTGGGGCAGACAAGAGAGGTCAGGAGAGGGTTAGGTGAGATGTGTCCCACCTGAGACCGAAGACCATGGAAGCGCAGCCTTAGCAGGTGAGCCTGAGGTGCCGGCTAGCTGTGCGCCCACAGGGCCTTTCTGCAGGCCTCTTGCCCTGTCTAAGCTGCTGCAATCACTTAGATCTAACATCTCCATCTTCCATTTGGCCTCTGCCTATTCCTGGAGCACAGTGCAGCCATATGATCTAAAACTGAGATATATCTCTCCCTGTGGATTTCTAGTGAGTCCGAGACCCGGGATGCGGAGATGAAGGAAATCAGACACGGGGGACTGCTATGTTCAGCATGCAGTGAAACTTTATTTTTAAGCATCCCATTTTATACCCCTTGTTCCCAAGCTCCAGCAAAAGCATATTTTTTAAAACTTAAAAAAAAAAAAATGTAATACTTTATTTTTACATAATTTTGTGCCTTTTTCCATCTCAGTTATCCCAGTGGGCTTCCCACCACCAATTCACCCATGTGCCATGACCATAGTACACCCCCATTATTGATCTCATTCCCCACTCCACCCCCGTAAAATGTCTGGTATATAGTTGTTTATTATTATTATTATTATTATTTTCTCCCCTGGTCCTTTATACTCATGCTATGAGTGAAACCATCCAGTTTTTTCCTTTTCTTTCTGGCATATTTCACTAAGCATGATCCCTTCCAGCTCCATCTGTGTTGTTGCAAAAGGCATGTGTTTCTTTTTTGATTGCTGAGTAATACTCCATTGTGTATATGTACCACATAAAAGCATAGATTTTTAATTAAGCTCTGTATACATTTTTTCCTCAGGACCTCCTCCTCAAAACAGTACTCAGCAGCTTACACACACACACTCACACACACACACATGGATTTCTTTCCTTAATTGGCACTTTACTAAAATGCTGGGCTGTGCCCGCATGATATCTGTCCATGTCCTTGGCTCACAGCCCTGGTTTCCAAGGATTTTCCCTCAGACACATGCATTTTCACATGCACCAGGTAGACTTTCGCCAGACGCCAAATAAGGTCAGGTAGGCATCATGCCAACATCTCCCCTCCCATTTTATGACTACCCCATCTAGTTTTTCTAGAACTCAGTCTCACACACACATCTCCAGCATTTTATCTGGCCCTCCATCTCCCTCTATCCAAACCTAACCTGATTCTTTTTACTTTCTAATTCTCTTGTTTCTGCTTTTGCTGGTGCAGCCTCCACTTCACCTTACCCCTTTCCCATCTTGGCTCATCAGTATCTACTCTCCCCACTGCTCAGCTGTTAGAAACAGTTTTTCATCACTCTCAAAGTTGCCTTCCTGTATATCCAGCAAGTTGCTTCACTGAATTTCTACAGCCTTCTACTTGCTGTGTGGTGCCATTGGTCACCCTCTATTCCAACCTGTTTTCCCTCACTAATCTGTAAGTTCTGAGAGCGTGCAGAGGTGTCTTTTTCACTACTTTGTGTCCCAATACCCAAGCTCAGTCTCTGCAAAAGTCGAGGCCTCATGAAGATGGGTGAAGCATTGAGAGAATGGGTGAGTAGACTTCCACCTCCTATTCAGTCATTTTGAAAGACCTTTCTAGAGCCTGGGTAAATAAACAAACATGCATTTCTGGGCTCCAAAGGCATTCCAGAAATGAGAAGAAAAAGGACAGCAAGAAGAAATGCATTAAGGAGCAGAGAGCTGTGGGCATAGAAGTTGGGGTAGCCCCAGAGCAAATAGTAGAACCAGTCAGGAGGTTAAGCTTGGGTTCTGTTCACAGCCCAATTTTTAGAAAAAGACTTAAGATCATGTTAGAATTATCAGAGTCAGCATAACTACGTAGGAATTTTTAAAAAGATTTGTTTATTCATGCATACCAGGACTGGAGTACAGGCCAGCAGTGCAGAGAGTGAGAGGGTTAGAGAGTAGGGAACAGAACAAGCAGATTGACTGAAATACACTGCTGAGGGGAGCAGCAGGCGAGACCAGAGAGGTCTGCTGCTCCATGTGGGTCAGCTCCCTGGCCGGGGATCGCTGCAGTATCTGTGGATAGTGCTGTACTTTAATCCCTTATGCCACCAGGGGGCCCTAAGTTTGAAATGTTTAAGGAAATACAGAATGGAACAGAAAGACAAGGTGAAGAGTATAATCAGATACATTTGAAAAGGAACCCAATGAAATAAAATACTTAAGATCATTGAAATTAAATATCCCACAGATGGGCAGATTACAGCCACTAAAGAATTACCGAACTGTCAAATTTATTTGGAAAAGTCAGAAAACAAGTGATTCTGGGAGGTTTGGAACTGAACCCCCGCATGACTTCCTGCACCATCTGCCTGAGCCAGAGCATAGTCTTGCCAGACATTTCTGCTCCCCTCAGCAGTTGACCTGGGGGATAATGTAGCGGGGTTCCCTGTCCTCCAGCAATATACTATTAGTCTTGTGCTCTATCTTGTGCAGAATCAAGGACACCTTTCCCAAAATGTGATCAGGGGAGCATTATTGACTTAGGTGAATCTGAAGACAAATGTATGAATCTTCAAATGAAAGTTCTGTCTTGAGGAAGAGAACCACACTCTTGTATGTAGTTCCTAAGATGGTAGAACACAGCCAGAGTGTGGGAATTGTAGAGATAAATTTGAGCATCAAATACAGAAGAGGTTCTTGGAATAGCTGCACACCAGCTTGCATCAAGATGTGGATAGTCACACTGTGGAAAACCATTCAGCCATAAGCAAAGATAAAGCATGCCCAGTTACAGAAAAGTGGAAGGGGCTAGAGGGAATTTATATAGGAAGGCAAGTCAAAATGAAGAGACTGGACATTTAAGAGTAAATAGTACTTAAAAAATTAATGGATGTTAACTAGGAAGGAAACACACACAAAAAAATTTAGGGATGCTAACTGTTGGTATAACTCTTTCATGACCTTGACTGACTTTTGGACTACGATACCGAAAGTGAGGGATGGTGACGGGAAATATTTTTTTTTAAAGATTTATTTATTTATTCATATAGAACTGGGGTACAGGCCAGAGATACGGAGGGTGAGAGGATTCACCAGAGACAGAGTGGGGAGCGGAACAGGCAGGTCAACAGAGGTCTGCCGCGCCATGTGGTCTCCTCTGGGGCAGGCGGGGATTGAACTCATGCGGAAGTGACTCAAGCTTCTCAGTGCTGTGCTTTAACCCACTGCGCCACCAGGGAGGGCCCTACAGGGGAAATATTTTATAAAGTAGGCGAACATCTCGCCATAACTTTAGAGGGGATACAACCTGACTGATAGAACAATCCTTTGGAAAATTCAAAAAATACATATTCCCAAGCCTCATCCAATACACTGGCTGAATTTCTTTCAATAATCAGTAACAGAAAACATTCTCTTTAAAACTGTAAGTTTAGGGCCCTCCCTGTTGGCACAGTGGGTTGGAGCTCTGCACTGCAAAGCTAAGCCAAGCCGTGCCCACTTCCGTGCAAGTTCGATCCCCGCCCGGGAGCTGACCCATATGGTGTAGCGGATCTCTACTGTCTGGCCTGCTGCTCCCCTCAGCAGTGTGCCTTGTCGATCTGCCTGTTCTGCTCTCTGCTCTGTCTCTGGTGAGTCTTCTCACCCACTGTGCCTCTGGCTTGTGCCCTAGTTCTGTATGCATGGATAGATAAAATCTTAAAAAAAAAAATTAAGTTTATCTTTCCTTTTCTGTTGATTTCATTTTCCTTTGATAACTTACCATGTTCAGTTTTATGTTTTGCTCTTTTCCTTGAATATATTATATTAATTCAGGAAGTCAGTAAAACTGTGAAAATGTTACCTCAATAAGATACTTGTGATTAAAATATATGAGAACCACTGTCACTAATTCTACTGTTTTAAGTATTAGGAGACAGTTTCATAAACATGGCTTATATGAAAACTGAGCAAGTAACCTACCATGTTCTGTGTAATTATTATCTTAATGCTTATTCTGCAAAAAATATTGATTTAGATGTCTAACTTGTTTCCATTTGTCAATCATGTTCACCGTGGGAAAATGTCGACAAAATTAGATTGTTAAAGCAGGATTTAATAAAAATGAAAAATTAATTAAAAGTTTAGAGGCTGTTCAGTATTTTTTTTAATATTTATTTTATGCATACAAGAGCTGGGGTGCAGGGCAGAGATGTGGGGAGTAAGGGGACTCACTAGAGTCAGAGTGGGGAACACAACTGGCAGATATATGGAAACATACTACTGAGGGGAGCAGTGGGCAAGACAGGAGAGGTTTGTTGGGCCACGTGGGCCAGCTCCCTGGCTGGGGATCGAACTTGTGTTGCAGAGGCTGTGGAGAGCTTCATAGTGCTGCATCTTGACCCTTGCATCACCAGGGAGGCCCTACAAGTTGGTCAGTTTTAACACTGGCTCATTCTCCACAATCCTGTTCTGAATATATAAACTGTGTTTTCCTCATTGTTCAAATATGGTTCCAGCACTTCCGGGCATTAAAAATAACATGGTTATAAATGTCCAGCAGTGAGCAGAGGCAGAAGGGGCCATCTCTTCTTATGTCTTTTTCTCAGATTTAGGAACTTCCTCCGAAGCCTGGAAGATATGGTCTTTGTGCAATCAGCCTCATGTCACATAGTTTCACATCTTTAATTGGGTCATGTGTGTAACCTTAAACACATCAGTACAGGGGGTGGGATCATCCTGATTGGTTTGTACCACACATGTTTTATCCCTGGAGGCAGACATTCAATTACTTTCTAATAGGTCTTGCCAGTTAGAAAGAAGAATGGGTAAGCA
Source organism: Condylura cristata (assembly GCF_000260355.1). Lineage (NCBI taxonomy): Eukaryota > Metazoa > Chordata > Mammalia > Eulipotyphla > Talpidae > Condylura > Condylura cristata. The sequence continues at coordinate 38,299,357 of NW_004567122.1, read as the reverse complement.
ACCATTTTGGATGCTGTAGAAACCAAAACAAAACCCTTCTAAAGCCCTAAAGTCTATCATTTTAAAAAATGGGAGATGATGCTGGGATCTATCAGGAACCCCAGTCCCAAACTCGGGTGGTGCCAATCTACCTGTTGCCTGTGCATGAAACAGAAGAACCCTCCCCCACCCCCTGCCTGCAGGGACTGACTTTAAGAGTGAGTGGCCCTGAGGAGAGCTTTGGAAAAGGAGTTCTAAAGGAACCACTCAAAGAAGGAATCAAATGCCTCATGAGACAGTGATCTCCCCATCTTTTGGAACCCACAAGTGTAAACCAGCCCCTCAGACTGGTTACATCAGAATCATCTGGTGTAGCAGAGACAGTGTTTCCCCAGTACACTTTTACTTTTTAGATTTTCTTTAATTTTTGCAAAGAGGTGGGGCAGGGAGGCTCTTAGTGAGAGGATTCACCAGCGACAGAAGAGGAAAGCAGAACAGGCAGTTCTACTAAAATGCACTGCTGTGCCATGTGGGTCAACTCCCTGCTTGGGGATCAAACTCAGGCCATTGCAGGGCTGGTCTGAGACTTAACCCCTAGGACACCAGGGAGGACCCATTTGCTTGTACTTTTCTCTTGTAAATAGGAGCCTCAAGTTTTAGCTGGATGTATGGTTGGTCAGAAAAAAAGACTACAGTTCCCGGCCTCCCCTGAGATGTGGCCCATGTGAGTGAGCTGGGCCAATTTGATGTAAGCAGATCTACATATAGAATTTATGGGACATGACTTTTCTTCCTTTTCTAGTGACAATAGTCTCCATGCTGATATTCTACCTCAAAACTCATTTCTTAAATAAAAGAAGAATGTCTTGGGGGGAAGGGCAAGCAATTTTACATCTGGGATGAGAGCTGAGGGTCTGTGCATCTTACATATTCCCAGGCAGGGCTGATGCTGGTGTTCTGGGGCCCACACTCTGAGAGCACTTGTTTGTTTTGGTCACTGTTGCTTCCAGCACGGGGAGTAGCGCAGGAGTGTCTAGAGACATTTCTTGGCTCAGATCACAGGTATTACATTACGTCACTCGCTCACCGCGACATCAGTACTGTTCCATATGGAGCAAACTGAGGACCAGACAACTTAGGTCCCTTGTGCAGGTGCCTAGCTAGAAAGGCAGAGCGACAACGCTTCAGATCCAGACCTGTCTGCAGCCACAGACTGTCCCTTTAATCCCGACGACACGGGGCGGGGGCGGGGG
>NW_004567122.1:38297130-38298025 GCF_000260355.1 Condylura cristata | reverse complement strand
GTGGGGTGGGAGGGGGTTGCTGTCAGGCTGGCCAAAACGCTGGCCCAGAAGCTCCTCGCTGTTCAGCGTCTCTGCAGCCAGCCGGAAGTAGATGGCAGCAGAGCGCTGCCTCGGAGGGGCCCCGCAGCTGCCGGCTTGCACCCGGCCCGCAAGGTGACCACCAGGTGGCAGCATCGCTCTGCCAGGAAGCCCCTGCGGGGAGGGGCGGTGTGGGTTCTATTCTGGGGACACCATTCGGTCTGCAGCCCAGCATGTATCTCATTTCCTATGGGCTTCAGTTTCCCTGGCTTCACAAAGAGGAGATTGAATTTCTGTAGCTGCAGAAGAGTCCTTGCGGCTCGAACATAGAACCACTGAAAGTTAAATGCCCCGAATCAAGCTTACTATTTTTCTTTGCCCCTTCTGATAAAACAAAAACAGACCCATCATTACCACCACCAAAACGAGAAAACCCAATATACTAGCACTGTCTAATATATAATACAAGTCACAAAACTGAGCCACATAGATTATGTCAAATTTGCTACTAGCCAAATCAAAAAGTATGAAAGATGACATCAATTGTGATCATGTATTTTGTTTAATCTACAATATTTCATTCCAATATGTAATCAATTTTTAAAAATAGAATTGTTACAGGACACCAAATCTACTACAGGGCAGGGAGAGGGGCAACACTGTAGCCCCAAACCTGCCTGCTCTAAGTGGGTTCTGCCATCCGCCATATCAAGACAAAACATGTAAAACTTTAATGAAAAGGGACTTTAATACAGTGAATATACAATACGGAAGACAAAGAACACCCCTGGGGCAGACAAGAGAGGTCAGGAGAGGGTTAGGTGAGATGTGTCCCACCTGAGACCGAAGACCATGGAAGCGCAGCCTTAGCAGGTGA
>NW_004567122.1:38295505-38297030 GCF_000260355.1 Condylura cristata | reverse complement strand
GGACCCATGGAAAAGGGTCAGAAATGGCCAGACAAATCTAGGAGGAAAAGAGCAAAGTCAAAATCAATATAAACACTGCCATAGTCACCTCCCTACAGGTCTCTCACCCACATCTGCCTTAACCAGTCCAGGGCCAGGAGACAAGCCCGGTTTCTTCCTCACATGCTTGCTGCCTCATGTGGCTTCCTCAGGTCTCCATCCAGTTTTCTTCTCCTCTGATTCTCTTTTCTCCTTTTTCTCTGCTCAGCTCCACCCTCCTTCTGGGTGGGGCAGGGAACCTGGAACTTCCCCTTTTCCTAGGGACCACCCTGTACAAAATCAAGACATTTCTAAAAGGCAAAATAGTTAAAGACAGATAATTTTTAAAAATATTTATTTATGCATACAGAACTGGAGCACAGGCCAGAGGTGTGGGGGGTGAGGGGATTCACCAGGGACAGAGTTGGGAGCAGAACAGGCAGAATAACTAAGTACACTGCTGAGGGGAGCAGTGGGTGGGTCTGGAGAGGTCTGCTGCTGCCATCTGGGTCAACTTCCTGGCTGGGAATGGAGCTCATGTTGCAGAGAGCTTCATAGTGCTGTGCTTTAACCCATTGTGCCACCAGGGAGGGCCCAAGATAGATTAAAATGTTTTTTGAAAAGACGTTTGACATTCCCCTTGCATACTAAATCTTTGAAGTCCAGGGTGAACTTTACATTTCCAGTACAGCTTAACTCACACTATCCACCACCAAGGCTCAAATGGTACACGTGGCCAGTGGCTGCCTACACAGTGGCAAACATTTACTGAAGTGAGCACTGTGCTGAGTGTTTTATATGCTTTATCCTAGTACAGCCTCAGAGTAATCTTTGACGCAGACAGGAGGATTATTAACCCCTTTGGCGATGAGAAGACTCAAGTATCTTGTCCCAGGTTACAGTCTGGATTTAAACTTGGCTCTGGCTGGCTCTAGAGTGAGTTTGCCATCATGACAGAATCCTGCCCCGATGGTTGGCCCTGAGGGTGCACAGTGGAGCTCACAGACTGGGATTCCAAACCCAGGGGAGGCAAATGCCTGGGAGCCAAGAGACCTGGGGGGGGGGGGGCCAGGAGGTGAGTCCCTCAGTTACACGTTTACAACATTGAGCTTGTAATATAAACAACCAGTGACTCTAGAGGAAAACTCAATCTTTGAAAAATCATGTTTGTGTGATGAATAATTGAGCTTGGGAAAAAGAAAACTGGTGTCAGGAGAAAACGAAAATTGAGAAATGCAGAATTGGAATAAACCGTGGGTGAGTGCAAAACAGGGTAAGAATTCTCAAGGATGGGACTAAGCCCAAAGTGTGGGGGCCACAAGGATACAAGGTACAGCTCTGCCTCAGCAAAAGTTACAGGCACCAAATCTGTTATAGGACAGGGGGAGAGGGGCACCCCTGAAGCCCCAAACCTGCCTGCTCTAAGTGGGTGCTGCCATCCGCCGCGTCAAGACAAAAACATTCAAAACTTTAATGAAAAGGACTTTAATACAGTGAATATACAATA
>NW_004567122.1:38293581-38294990 GCF_000260355.1 Condylura cristata | reverse complement strand
AGTTTCTTAGGCAATTACCAAGCAACTTAAGGAGGGCAATTTAAAGCTTCATGATAACTACTGTTATCATTTTATTATTTTTTTAAAGGTTGATTTTATGCATACGAGAACTGGGGTACAGGCCAGACAGAGGTGGGAGTTGAGAGGATTCACCAGAGACAGAGTGAGGAGCAGAATAGGTGGATCTACTGAAATCCACTGCTCAGGGGAGCAGTGGGTAAAACGGGAGCAGTCTACTGCACCATGTGGGTCACCTCCCTGGCTGGGATCAAACTCATGCTGCAGTGGCTGGGGATAGCTTCATAGAGCTGAGACTTAACCCCTTGTGCTCTATTGTCATTTTATAGGGAAGCAATGGCCACAGGATGAAAATGGCTATCTGAGTGGAGATTCAACCACAGTGACTGAGTTGGAGCCCATGTTCTGGATTGTGCCTTATTCTACTCCCTATAACTGGCAGCTCACGAAGGTAGTGAACTCTCTGCCTCTAGGGGAATGCAAATAGACCCTCAGGGATATGAGGAAGGGTTCAAAAAGAATCACTCCTGGGCTGGACAGAAGCCTAGTGTACTGATATTAAGCTTGCCTGTGGCCCCTCCCTCTGAGTCACTCCCATCTGCAGACAAACCTGCTGGAACTTCTGGCAGCACCCTCTTTCAGCTGCTGCCCTTGCTCCCCCTACACCCCCTCCCATGCTGGCTTCCCTTCCCCTCTGACACTTCCCAACCCAACCCAAAGTGCAGACCTGCTTTTGTCAAGGTCTCCCATGACCTCTACGTGGCCAAGCGCAGAGGGTGGCCACTTCTCAGCCTATTGACACAGCCGAGCTCGGTGACCGCACCCTCTCCCAGGATTCCTGCTAACACCCCTGACCACACCTTTCACCACTTCACCCCATCCCAAATATTGAGCTTTCCTGAAACTCAGCCCTAAGCCATCTGCTAGTTGATAACTCAGACAGATGTGAATGTTTACTCTTTTCCACCTTTCAGTCTGGTCCCTTCCACCCTACTATGTGTGGGTATCACACAGAATACAGCAAGAACCAAACCCTGGAGCTGACTCTTCCAGAATGTGTTCTCCCCTCCTTCCCAGCCTTCTGGGCATGCCACCCTCCTGGGTGAAGCTCGAGCTAGGAACTCATTTCCACAGCAAGTCCTGACAGTGTTACAGGGCAGGGAGAGGGGCACCGCTGAATCCCCAAACCCCCAAAACCGCCTGCTCTAAATAGGTTCTGCTATCCGCCGCATCAAGACAAAACATATAAGACTTTAATGAAAAGGAACTTTAATACAGTGAGTATACAATACAGAAGACAAAGGATATAATGTCTAAATCAAACACCTGAAGCTACCCATCCCCTTGTGGGCAAAAGTCAACCCAAAAGGGATTGGCCCAAAGCAAGGCCT
>NW_004567122.1:38290550-38293341 GCF_000260355.1 Condylura cristata | reverse complement strand
GTCAGGAAACAAGCACAGTTTCTTCATCACATGCTTGCTGCTCCATGTGGCTTCCTCAGGTCTCCTTCTGCTCTCTATCCAGCTTCCTTCTCTTCTCTCTTGATTCCTTCTTCCTTCACTTCTCTCCTTTTTCTCTGCTCAGCTCCACCCTCCTTCTGGGTGGGGCATGGAATCTGGAACTCCCCCTTTTCCTAGGGACCACCTGTTACACTTCTGGCTCTCCATCCTGCTTCCTTCTTCTTCCTTCAGCTCCACCCTCCTCCTGGGTGGGGCAGGGAACCTAGAACTTTCCCTTTTCCTAGGCACCACCCTGTTTCAACAGGTCTTTCTTCAAAACAGCCAAGGGGCTCTTCCCTGGTCCCTGCCTCCTCCACGGCTACCTGAGGTAACTCCCTCCTGCACCTAAAGGACTTCACCCCTGCAAATCTCCCCTAGCCCTCTCCTGTCCTCTTAGATCTGTGTGCATATGGCGTTTGAAAATACAAACCACACCCAGCCCCTCCTCTGAACACTCCACCTGCTCCCCATTGCTCTTGGAATAATGTCCAAGCAGAGCAAGACGGCATGCCCCCCCCCCCAGGCAGAGCTGTCCTCCGCCCTCGTTGTACACAGAAGCTCCGCGCTTCCTTCCGTTGCTTAGACCACTTTCTTGTTTCTGAGTGGCCTTCTCTCTCAAGGCAGCAGGGAAGCCCTGCTCCCTTCCCTCTCTCCATGTCCAGTCTGGCCCAGTCGGTGGACTGGCCTCCTATAGGTTCACTCTTCCTGCCCTTTTCTCCTGCTCCCAACCTCAGCTGCCCTTAGCTGCCCTTCTGGTTGGACTTGTAACAGGTGGTCCCTAGGAGAAGGGAAGTTCCAGGTTCCCTGCCCCACCCAGAAGGAGGGTGGAACTGAGCAGAGAAAAAGGAGAGAGAAGAAGAGAGGGAGGCAGATGGAGAAGGAGGAGACCTGAGGAAGCCACATGGAGCAGCAAGCATGTGAGGAAGAAACCGGGCTTGTTTCCTGACCCTGGACTGGTTAAGGCAGATGTGGGTGAGAGACCTGTAGGGAGGTGACTATGGCAGTGTTTATATTGATTTTGATTTTGCTCTTTTCCTCTCAGATTTGTCTGGCCATTTCTGACCCTTTTCCATGGGTCCCTGCCAGAAGGTGCTTTAGTCTTGTGGCGGGCTTTCAGGCCTTGCTTTGGGCCAATCCCTTTTGGGTTGACTTTTGCCCACGAGGGGATGGGTAACTTCAGGTGTTTGATTCAGAAGTTACATTCTTTGTGTTCCATATTGTATATTCACTGTATTAAAGTCACTTTTCATTAAAGCTTTATATGTTTTGTCATGTTGCGGCGGATGGCAGAACCCACTTAGAGCAGGCAGGTTTTGGGGCTTCAGGGGTGCCTCTCTCTGAATTGAGGTGCCCTATAACAGACTCACCCCAACCTCCAGCCACAAACTGATCCCTGACCCCCCAAGGCCCTCCAGGTGACAGCCTGGTCTCCCACTGACATCTGTATCCTGCCCCACACCAAGTGGGTCTCAGCCCTTGCCAGGTCTCCAGTGATGGAGGTAGGAATGCAGGGGAGGCGTCACAAGACTGAGTCACACAAAGGGGTTGGGTAGAAGGCGCTAGTGCAGCAACTGACAAGGCCATAAAATCAAGGTCAAAATCTGGTGTCCGGGACGCCCAGATGCCTGAATATCTGCAGCAGGTCCCAGCAGATAACAGACTGTTGGAATTTGTCTAAAGCTCGAATCCAAAAGGTGAAAGATAAGAACATGGAGATGAAGCTCATCAGGGATCTCTTTCAGAATCTATTCAAAGTCAACAAACCGAGGCTCTCAGGGAGAGGGCCCCTCGCAGGGAGAGGCTGTCTCTATCAGGGCAGTCTCTCCACCAGCACCGGGCAGCCGCTCCTCTGCCCACCTGTGCCTATGCAGGTGCTTCTTTCCACCCACTCTCTCCCTCTGCAGGGCAGCAGCCTCCTGCCTGCCCATGACCTGTACCATGCAGTGACCTCTCTGCACTGACCTCCCTCAGGGGAGGCCGTTCTCCTAAGGCGCCTACCTGCAGCCACGCAGGTCTCTCTCCCTGCAAACCTGTCCCTTGTGTCTATGCAAGTGTCTTTTCCTGTCCTGTCTCTTTCTAATAAACTTCCTCTTTAAATATAACTGAGTCTGCCTCGTGGAGAATCTGAAACCTCTCCCAGAGTGAACCCAAGGACCCCGGACTCAAAAGACAACATCAAGACTCTTCTCAAGATTTATAAATTGCATTAGGCTATTATCTCTTTAATCTTTTAAAGTATAGAACCCTTTCCCCTCCTCCCCCCACATCTCTTTTCAAGTCACTGATCTCTAAGGTACAGACTTGTCTCTGGATTTGTCTGTTTTCCTCTTACTGTCACTGAACCTATTTTCTGTCTGCTTTGTTTACTGCAAACAGGAACTTAGGTCTTAAAGGCAAGTTCAGATTAGAGAACTTAGAGCACACTCCCAGCTCATTCGACCCTGTTAGGAAACACACCAGGTAGTTCCACCATCAGTGATGCTCATTTGATCACTTGGTAGTGACAGTAGGGTCGTGTCATCATGGCATGTCCTCCCCTGGGCACCTGGCAGGGCCCTTAGTGATCCTGTGGTGGGGGACCAGCCTGTGCTCCCCCAAATGTTCCTCTGCTGGTGCTGGCATCCACTGGTGGTCCCTGCCTGAATCAATTATTACACTGGGGTTATAAAAAGATGATTTTCTAGTTCTGCATTTTGTTTACATTAGCTTGCATTGTTCTGGAGAGAAATTCCTC
>NW_004567122.1:38286608-38290090 GCF_000260355.1 Condylura cristata | reverse complement strand
CTCTGTCTCTGGTGAATCCTCTCACCCTCCGCATCTCTGGCCTGTACCCCAGTTCTGTACAAATAAATAAATCTTTAAAAAAAAAAAAGATTTATTTATTTGTGCAAACAGAACTGGGGTATAGGCCAAAGGTGCAGGGGTGGTGAGAGGCTTCACTAGAGACAGAGTGGGGAGCAGAACAGGTAGCTAAACGAAGTGCACTGCTGAGGGGAGCAGCGGGCGGGTCAGGAGAGGTCTGCTGTGCCATGTGGTCCACCTTCAGGGCAGGTGGGGATCGAACTCATGCGGAAGTGGCTTTAGCTTCTTAATGCTGTAATTTAACCCGCTGAGACACCAGGGAGGGCCCCCAGTAGTTATTTTTTTAATATAATAGCTTATTTTTACATCATTTTGTGCCTTTTTCCATCTCAATTGTAATCCCCATGGGCTTCCCATCACCAAATCACCCGTGTGCCTTCACCACAGTCCAGTGCACTTCCTGGCTCCACCATTTTTGATCCCGTTCCCCACTTCACCCCCGTAAAATGTCTCTGGTGTATATATTTTTAAAAAATGATTCTGAGATTGTTTATATTTTGAATATGCTACCTCTTTTTTTTTAAGATTTATTTATTTATGCGTACAGTACTGGGGTACAGGCCAGAGGTGAAGGATCAGTGAGAGGATTCACCAGCAAAAGAATGGGGAGCAGAACAGGCCGACTGACGAAGTACACTACTGAGGGGAGCAACAGGGAGACTGGAAAGGTCTGCAGTGCCATGTGGTCACCTCCTGTCCGGGTGCCACAAGCATCATCCTGCTTAGCTTTAACCCTTTGCTCACCAGGGAGGGTCCCCTGCCTCAAATTTTACTCCAGTAACATTGACTTAGTCTTTTCAGTGTCCCTGATTTGCTAGAGACTGCTCAGTAAGCAGCTGGTTCATCTCACACCGGCTCTTCTCATCATGCAGTTTTAGAATATCAGCAAGACCCAAAGTTGGCTAGGTAGGAGCACTCATGAGATGAGGGCCAGTAGCTTCATGCTCCTTTCCTGTCACTGGTTTGCTTCACATTTCTTATAAATTCATTAGGTGATACTGTGCTTCTTGCTGCTGCTTTCCTCATCCAGGTGCCACAAGTTGTTCTCACCTGGGTCCACTCCACGTGTCTTGGACTGAGATTAGCAATTGTCACCAGAAGACAAATGTGAAGTGAAACTGATTGTATCTATTGTTTCTTTCAGACTTTGGGTAACTGTATTGGAGTAGCCTAGTGGCCCAATGTTTATAATCCTTGGCATATGAATGGGGTTCTTTTTCATTAAAAGATTTATTTATTTATGCATACAAGAACTGAGGTACAGGCCAGAGGTGTGGGGATTGAGAGGATTCACCAGAAACTGAGTGGGGAGCAGAACTGGTAGATCTACTGAAATATACTGCTGAGGGGTGCAGCAGGCGGGTCAGGAAAGGTCTGCTGAGCCATGTTGGTCAGCTCCCTGCCGTGGATCAAACTCATGCTGCAGTGGCTGTGGTAGCTTCATAGTGCTGTGCTTTAACACGTTGCACAAGGTGGACAATGAATGGGGTTTCTAAGATGCGAAATAAAATAATAATTCTTTCAGTGGTTAGTGAATGAGTATTTTTTGCTTTTTTATATTTCCATGTCCTTATGAAAATATTCTCAGAAGTCTGAGCATTTCCTTGCTTTCTGAAAAAAAAAAAAAAAAGGATGTCCTGATTCATGTACTTTCCCTTCCTCAGCCCTGCAATCTGCCATTTTCGACCTGGATGTGAATTCAGAATGCTGTTTAATGTTCACAGCCTAGTTCTGTGTGATGTTCAGCCAGTCCTCCCACCTCTGTAAGCCAGTTCTTCCCTATAAACAATGTGGGAGCTAAAATTCCCCCTAAATCGCATGGTCTTCTGCTGGTGTACCAGGTATAAAGTCTTCCTGCTTCCTGTCACTGCTACTTTCCTTTGCAGGAGGGAGAGCAGGAGCCTGCCCTCCTCACACCCTGGTTTTCAGTGGGACTTGTAGAACAATGGACCTCTTACCCTATTAAGAGGGGGAGTCACTGTCTGGCCCATTCCAGAAAATGCAGTCTTGTGACTGACCCTCCTGGTTAGACATATCTACAGTCTCCTGCGTGTAGGATGACCTTTGAGGTCAACCTAAACTTGTCCTAAACTCATCCTAAACTTGTTTCACATGGACAAGGTTTTGCTATCTCTGTCCACTAGCAATCTCTTTAGTATTGATTTTGAGGCATATTTTCTTTATTTTCAGTTTAGTTTTATTTTGCATCAAAGCTATAAATTCACAAGTTTAAGAGCCAAATATTTCTGGCCCTCCCTGGTGGCGCAGCAGGTTAAAGCGCAGCACTAAGAAGCTAAAGCCACTTCCACATGAGTTCGATCCCTGCCTGCCCCGGAGGTGACCACATGGCGCGGTTGCTGCTCCCCTCAGCAGTGTACTTCGTAGATCTGCCTGTTCTGCCCCCCACTCTGTCTCTGGTGAATCCTCTCACTGCCCCTGCAACTCTGGCCTGTACCCCAGTTCTGTATGAATGAATAAATAAATCTTAAAACAACAACAACAAAAAGAACCAAATATTTCTATGAGACTGACTGAAAAATAGCGGCTCCTCACCTTCATCTCCACACCATTTCCATTTTTTTTTTAATTGACTCTTTTGTTAAACCTCCATATCTCTGAATAACTCTTGGCTCTTCACTTGGGAGATGAAGGTTTAGCTCTCTTTCCTGTTCGTCTTCCCATCCTCCTGTACATAGCTGCTGTCGGTCTGATTAGTTCAGTATTCAATGTTTACCTTATTAGGACAAGGTAAGCACCATTCATAGCTGAATGACACAGTGTGCTAGGACTATTATTCACTTCCTAGATAACTTTTGTTTCCCAAGAATTAATCGTTTGCCTTTCATTTTTTTCTGAAATTAGAATCTAATCTCGTGTGCTACAAAAATGAATTAAATTGGCTCACATATTCAGACATCCTAGTCATACTTTCATTTTATCTTCTTAGTTTAGAGTTGGGGGGCTAAGTTAAAGTGGATCTTGTTACTCTATGCTTGGGATTTCTCTGCCCACCATTCTGGGGTTTCCCTTTCCCTCTGGTGAGCTGAATTTTGGTTTCACCTCTCTGTCATCCTTTATTCTTAGTGAATATCTTATTTTGGTGGAGCATGCCTTCCAGAAGTTTTCTGAGAAAGGGAAATTTTTTTGAGATACTGAGTGAAAATATCTTCACAATACCCTCATACCTATTTGATAGTTTGGTTCTCTAATGAGTGCAGACATTATTCCCCAGAGGCCCTGAAGTCATGCTCCATTGACTTCTTGTTTCCAGTGTTGTTGTTAAAATCCAAAGTTATTCTTTTTTATTATTTTAAAAATTATTTTTAAATTTATATATTTTATTTGTTATTCTTCTTTCAGTGTTTTATTTTAATCATACTGAACAAGCAAGTTGTGGGAAATCT
>NW_004567122.1:38283708-38286508 GCF_000260355.1 Condylura cristata | reverse complement strand
AAACAAGGTTTGCTTTCATTTCTCAGGTAAAAATCCAAAGTTATTCGGATGCTGGTCCTTTATACCTGTCTTGTTTTATCCTTTCTGTAAACTTGCAGAATCTTCAAGATGATGTACATTGGTGTGAAATTATTTTCATGCCCACTGAGCCCTTATAGTTTGGAATTTTGTGTCTTTGAGTTCTGCAAATAACTGTACTGATTTATTTCACTGATGGTTTCTTCCCTCAGTCGTCTCTCTTCTCTATTCCTGGAATTCTGATATTTGGCTGTTGGGCTTCCTGGACTGGCCTTTTAGTTCTCTTATCCATTCTCTCCAATGTATCACTTTTTATCTTTCTGGCTTACTCTCTGAGAAGTTGAAAATAAAATTTGATCTTCCACATTGCTTTATGTTTTACCCTTATTCTTTTACCTTCAGTAATTATTCCTGTGTTTTTGAGTTCTAATTCCATCACACCCTAATCAACACTTTTTGTTGCCTGTCTTGTTTATTTTAACCATCATAGTGGCTATGAAGTGGTACTTCATGTAGTTTTGATGTGGAGCAAAAAAAATTTTTATTATAATAGTTTCTTTTTATATCATTTAGTGCCTTTTTCCATCTCAGCTGCAATCCCTGTGGACTTCCCATCACCAAATCACATGTGCCATCACCATAGTCCTATGCACCCCCCTCCCCACCCACTTTTTTATCCCATTCCCCACTCTACCTCTATAAAATGTCTCTGGTACATAGTTGTTCATTATCCCCCCTGCCTCCCCAAGTCCTTTATACTCTTGCTATAAAGAAAAACCAACTGGTATTTTTCTTTTTGTTTCTGGCTTATTTCACTAAGCATGATCCCTTCCAGCTCTATCCATGTTGATTGCTGAGTAATATTCCATTGTGAATATGTACCTGATGTGGAGCAAAAATTTTAAAAAAGATTTATTTATTCATGCATACAAGAACTGGGTTACAGGCCAGAGGTGCGGGAGGTGAGAGACAGGGTAGGGAGCAGAGCAGGCAGATCTACTGAAATATACTGCTGAGGGGAGCAGCACTGAGGGAGGACAGGAGTTCTTGAGAATGTGAAATGTGGGTCACCTCACTTGCCAGGGATCTAACTCATGCTGCAGTGGCTTGTAATAGCTTCATAGTGCTGTTCTTTAACCTGTTGTGCCACGAGGGAGGGCCCCTGGAGCAAATGTGTATGTGTTTATGTGTTTATTGACCAGTTCCTTTTACTTTTGGAAATTGGGTTCTAATAACTCTACATATTGTGGATATTTTTCAGGGCTCACTTTTAAAAAAATATTTATTTATTTATGCATATAAGAACTGGGATAGAGACCAGAGGTGTGGGGGTGAGAGGATTCACCAGAGACAGAGTGGGGAGAACAGGCAGGTTGACTGATATATATACTGTTGAGAGGAGCAGCCGGAGAGAGAGGAGAGGTCTACTGTGCCATGTGGGTCAGCTCCCTGGCTGGGGATCAAACGTGTGCTGCATGGCTGCAGACAGCTTCATAGTGCTGTGTTTCAACCCATTGCACCACCAGGGAGGGCCCCTTCAAGGTTCGCTTTTCACTCTCTTATGTTCATGCCTTGTCTTTGGTACTTGCTGGGCCGTTTAAAGCACAATTTGCTATTCTTTGTTGCTTGTGTTTTGAGAAATCTATTTTAGAAGCTTTATTGAGGTATAATTGACATATACATTTTACATATTTAAAGGGTATAGTTTGGTACATTTGATGTACATGTACATTATGAAAACAGCACCAGAATCAAGAAAGTCGACAAACCATAATACCGTTAAGTTTTATACCGTTAGGCACCTTTGTCATCCATCCTGTCTCTTCCTGCACCACAGTCCCTCAGTCCTCAGCAACTACTCACATATATTCTATTTTTACAAAAGATTTATTTATCACTCAGAACTGGGGCACAGGCCAGAGGTGCAGGGGGTGGAGAGGGGATTCACCAGAGACAGAGAGGGGAGCAGAACAGGCAGATCAATGAAGTACACTGCTGAGGGGAGCAGCAGGTGAATCAGGAAAGGTCTGCTGTGCTATGTGGGTCACCTCCCTGGCCGGGGGTTGAACTTGTACTGCAGTGGCTGTGGATAGCTTTAACCCGTTGTGCCACCAGGGAGGGCCCTACTCATGTGTGTTCTATTACTGAAAGTTAATTTGCATTTCCTAGAGTTTTATTTGAGTAAAATCATATAGTACATACTCATTTGTTCTGACTTCTTTCATATATTGTGATGATCTGAAATTCATCCAGTTGTGCGTGTATCAGTACACATGCCTTTGCATTGCTGAGTAGTATCTCATTGTATAGCAGAACTACAACTTGTTTATTCTGTTACCTGTTGAGCGGCACTTGGCTTGTTTCCACATTGGGACTTTATGAAAAAAGCTTCTCTGAACTTTGCACAAGTTTGTATGAATATATGATTTCATTCACCTAAATACAGTAAATTTTTGAATAATCATTGTTTCACTAGTTGAGCATCTCCTATGCTACCTGGTTCTGTGCTAGGTGCTATTACTAAGCCTTGTAGATATTGTCTTTCTTTATGAAGGAGAAAGCTAGTTCAGAAAGATGGAGGGACTGGCTGATGTCATAGAGAGGATGATTCCAACACAGATTTGACTCAGGACTGACTTCATCAAAGACCATGTCTGCTCTTCGCCCCCCCAAAATACAGATACCCTCTTTCTTGACTTTTGAAATCTAGGACTAGCACAATTTTAAAACTATACAATCTTTACCTTTAAGAAACATATTAGGCCCTCCCTGGTGGTGCAGC
>NW_004567122.1:38207244-38282883 GCF_000260355.1 Condylura cristata | reverse complement strand
AAAAAAAAAAAAAAACAGCCCTCAAAGCACTGCTGGAAAGATGAAATGAAACAAAGCCTGTAAAGTGACGAGCACACCACTTGGCACAATGGTGGCAGCTATTACTACCAGCTGCGGAAGGTGGGCTTCAGAAATTCTCGCCTGAGAAGGGAACAGAACGAACACCAACTTTCCTCGTTGATTTTGAGATGACCTAACATACCAGAGAGGAGTGGGACTTGGCTAAGCTCATCTAGGTGAGCAGCCCCTTTGACACCCACTTATCCCTGAGTGAGCAGGACAAAGGTCTTTTCTACTTCAAAGTGATTTCCTGGCTGGAGAGTGAACTCACTGGCCTGTTTCTCCAAAACATCTAACGAGCCTTAGGAATCCATAGTTCTGCCTGGGAACAAGTGATGAAGGCCCTGGGCAGCCAATAGGAGTGTGCAGGGCTCTCTACCTGCCTGGGGGGGCTTCCCCTACTAAAGACAGCTTTGCCCAAGTTGGGGTATTTCCAGCTTTGTGGCTTTCACTTCCACTTCTACTGGGGGGTGGAGCGGCCTCCTGTGGACCAATCAGATTCTTCCTCAGCCCCAACTTCAAGAGGTGAGCCTCCAGTTCAGGATCTCAGATACACAGGGAGCAGCCACAGAAGCAGGAGTTGTGGGCAAGACCAGAGGGTGGACCATGGAGGACCAGCGTGACCTCATCTCCAACCATGAGCAGCTGCCCATGCTGGGCCAGCGCCCTGGAGTCCACGAGAGGTACGTATGAGCAGCAGGCAGGTGCCAGTGCTGACCACACAGATGGGCCAGTGAGGCGCACTAGCCCAGAGAAAGGGGACAGGTCCGGCTCTCGTTCTAATATGGCTGATGATTTGAGCAAGTCTCTGGCCCATTCTGGGCTTTACTTGTCTCTCCTGTAAAATGAGGAGCCCCTCCAGGGTTGGGGTTCACACTCTCTTTGCATCATGTACTTCTGAAAATCTGGAGAGTGTTCCAGGTGCTCCTTGATTCACTGGGGCTTCCCAGACCTCTCTGAAGCTGGGTCATGAACCCAGATCAGACACCTCAGACCCTATTGGGAACATGGTATGGATCTTAGACAGAGAAACAGAATTCCTCAGAGAGAAGCAGCCCACCACAGAGGAGCTTCCTCCTCATTGCCGGGGTGGGGTTATGGGTTGGTATCAAGGGGACTGTGTCTGGAGAGTGCTGGAGCTCTCTGATGTTATAGTGCGCATTGAGAGAGGTTGAAGGGGGTCAGGAAAGTGTGCAAGGTTCTCTGCCTGGATTCCTGGATTCCTACAAGGGGCTGAGGGCAGATGAGGGGGAGATCCTGTTTGTTCCCCCTTCTCTTGGAGCAAGTGCTCAGTCCTATACAGAGGTTCTGGGTCCCTTCACACAGCTTCAAGATGGCTTCACCCATGTGTTCCCCTGAAGACAGGGCGGGGAGGTAGAATGCAGCTACCCAAATGTTTCTGTTGTCCCCAGTCTGCAACAAGTAATTTGCAAGTTGCAAGTTGTGATGTCAGCTGTTGGCAGGCAGAAGGGGGCTTGGGAGAGACACTTAGAGATGTGAGGTAGAGCTGTGTGTCTGGGGCACAGATAACCAGGTGTAACAGCTATGGCGCAGTGGCTGTGAACCCCACGACTGGAAGGGCCACTCTTGTGAGGCCTGGATTCTGGCTTGATGCTGCTACTTGTCTCCTGTGACTTGGGTGAATCACTGTTTCTTCTCTCTTGGTGACAGGACAGTCACATAGTCGTTCCCATTTTCTATGTACCTGTCCTAGCCCTTAGTCACCGTTAATAGTGACGGTGGCTAGTTATTTTCTGGACACAGCGGACTGCTGCACTCAATCCTAGCTCTCCTGGTACCCTATGTGTCTCACAGGTCACCCTTTTGTTACTTCCTTTTCACAGGAGACTCACATAGGTATGAGATGGTCCTAATTATCATAGCGAGTGAATTTGATCAAGTTGGAGCTTATTCTACTACCTGGCCTTTCTAGAGGCACAGTTTGAAGGGAGGGGAGGTGGGAGCCTCTGAGCTCAGGCCACCAGGAGCAGCAGACCCAGTGCCTGGTGCCTGAGAACATGCTCTTCAGCACATCCCTGTCAGCTTTCCTTTCATTCAGTTCCTGCTCAAAAATTGCTCCCACCTGTGCTCAAGCCACCCCAGACTGGAGTCTGTTTTGGACCCTTTCTTGAAGACTTCTGCCTGGCAACACATGTGTCAAGATTTCCCTTGTTCTGGTTGGCTCCTGACTTTGAGCCACTGTGTGTGGTTGTTTTTTTTTTTTTTAAACTCAAAAAGGAGGCAATAGGAGGAAATGAAGAGCGTGATGAGTTGGCTCTCATCCAGAGCCAATGGACAGGCATTCATGATGCACAAAGAGGAAGGAAACCAGATGTTAAAGCTAATTATTAACTTCCCTGAGAACAACAGTGTGACCCGTGGAGTACTAAGCACATGGAGGAGTTCCTGGATGGTGGGCCGCCCAGTGCTGTGTCCTCCTGATTTAGGCAACATAGCTAGCCTTCAAGGGTAAGGTCTTACACAGTGACCAGGAGAGGCAGCTAGGAGACATGATTGGCCCCCGTCAAGGAGGGCTAGGATTCCAGGCTGTACAGTCATCTTCACGGTGAATCTAGACTCTGTCCTTATAAGAAACTGAGGTTCAGCAAAGGGAGGTTCTCCCCATAGTTCCAGTGCCAAGAAGCAGAACTGGCACTAGACAGGGCATGAGGATGTGGTTGGAGGTAGCAGATTGAAGCTTGAACCAGACAAGACCAGGCTCAGGTCTTGCCACAAGACTGGCACTAGACAGTGCACCACCTTTACAGGCTAGCCTACCTCTGTTCCCCACACAGGCCAAAAGTGGGGTTACTTCCCCTTTCCTGTCTGACTTTTCCACACACAGGGTTTAACTTTCTCTCAGAATATTAGCCTGTCAGTAGGGTCTGGTATGCAGAGAACCCGTGAGAATGAGCTGTGGCTGCTCTGTCATGTGCCACAAATCAGAGGGGAGCTCTTGCAGCTGACGGCTTGGGGGAGGTTTGGGGAGCATGTGGACAGGTGACAGTGTGAGAGCTATAAGGATCCTGCCCCAGGATACTGAACTCCTGACATGTTCTCTCCTATCTCACTTCAGGGAGGGGTCTACTGGGATGCCCTGGAAAATGATTAGGAAGAGAGACTAGGTTTTGGAAACGCCAGGAGATCTATTTGCCTAGGAACTCATGACGTCACAGACATGGCTTATTCTCATTGGAGCTCCACTCTCGCTGAGGCAGGGATTTGCTTATAGACTCAGAGTCTGGGGAGAGGATGTGACCCCCAGAAGGGGTGGTGCCTGGCCTTGTTCCAGCTTCACGTTGGCCAGGGCCCCTAACCCCACTCCTAGACCTCACTTCTCTTTTTTCAAGTGGGTTGCAGTCTCCGTGGTCCTGGTCTTACTTCCTTTTCTCGTCAAATCTGATTGCATGGCTGAAGGAGATGTCGGAGAACAGACTACAAGTTAGAGGGTTGAGGATGGCAGGAGATGAAGAACCCCTTTCTCCCTAAGGCAGCCCTCATCTTCAGGAAATTCCATGGCAAAGAGAGCCCTAGTGAGGCCTTCCCCTGAGCCTCTCATTGCACTGGTGATGAGGTCTAAGAGGACCAAGCGTACACCCCAACCTCCTCACACAGAATCCTACTAAGAAATTTAGGGGCGGCAGTAAGGAGCCAGGACCATGTCTTCGAATGGGGTGTTGACAGGCATTTACTGTTTGCACACAAATGTGTTTGTTAGGGGTAACTTGGCGAGGTTTGCTGGAAATGGGGAGTCACATTCACCACTCCCATATGCCCTCAGAGGAGCCACCTCTGTGAACCCTCCTCTGACCTCTCTCCCCTCTCCCCTGCAGCAAGTGTAGCCGTGGAGCCCTGTACACAAGCTTCTCTGTGCTGGTGGCTCTGCTCTTGGCCGGCCAGGCCACCACGGCCTACTTCCTGTACCACCAGCAGGGCCAGCTGGACAGGCTGACAGCCACTTCGCAGACCCTGCAGCTGGAGAACCTGCGCATGAAGCTTCCCAAGTGTGAGCACCCCACCCCACTCTGTCCTGACCCCCCACCCCTCCAGCTCCCAACTCACCCAGCTGGGTCCACTCTCCTCCCTCTGCTCTGTAATTGCAGCCCCTCCTCAGGCCCAGGATCTGAGTATCCTTTCCTGGGCTCTGGGCCATACTCATGCTGTATCCCTCCCCCACAGCTGCCAAGCCTGTGGGCAAGATGCGGATGGCTACTCCCATGCTGATGCAGGCACTGCCCATGGAAGGTCTGCTCCAGAGGGTAAGGACAGCCCCAGTGAGTGTTATCTAGCAGGATGGAGGGGACATGCTGAGTGGAGGTGGGGGATGTGGGGGATGTGGGGGGAGGGGAGGCAAGGAAGACAGACCTGGAGAAAACCACCTGGGGCAGAGACCTCACAAGCTGGGCAGGACAGAGCCCACCACAGGAAGAGGGCTCCCAGGGCTGGTGGTGGGGTGGGGTGGAAAAGAATTTCTTGGGGATCTCTATCCATTCTCAGAGCCTTCGATATCATATATGAATGGCATTTCTGCTCACAAAAACCGTCCACAAAGCCCAGGGCAGGAAGTTTATGGAGATTTGACCAATAAGGACATGGAAGTAGGGAGGTGAAGTGACTCACCTGAGCTCTCCTGTGAGGAGGTGGCAGAAATGGGCCCTCTGAGTCCTTAGGCTTCAAACTCACCCATCCCCTGGCTGCTGGGTCCACTCCAGGGTTCGTCCTCTGAGGGCCAGTGTTAGTGACCTTGTTCCTTCTCTCCACAGCCCATGCAGAATGCCACCAAGTACGGCAACACCACACAGGACCACGTGATGCACCTGCTGATGGTGAGTGGGGCCTGCCGAAGGGCTTTCATACTCACACAGGGCCCGGCCCGTGAGGCTGTGCTCCTGGGCCGTCCCACGCCTGGTCACAGCAGAGTCGGCACAGGCTTGTTGGATTAGCAAAAGCAACACAAGTGTGGCCCGAAACAGCCTGTTTAGCCCATGGTCTTACCTCACCTGCCTTTCTGAGCACTTGAGATGGAGCAACCAAAGCTCAAACCCTGGAAATGATGTGCTTAAGACCTTGTTTACCTCCCCATTTTTTTTTTTTTAAACTGTGTATCTACTGTGTGACCGGCATTGTGCAAGGCTCTGGGCTCACACTGGGAAGTATCAACTTCCCATCCCATAGGAGTCCCAGGTCAGCCTGTGGGACAAGCAAGTGACCAGGTGGTGAGAGAAATGAAGGGGACTTTATGAAGAAAAGGACTTGGTGGAGGTGAAACCTGAAAGATGAGGCACCTAGGGAAGAAGCCTGGGAGTGACTAGCAGAGCTGGGTTTGGAACCTGGTCTCCTGGCTCCTGGGCTTGGAGTGCTGCTGCAGGACAACTGAATTGCCTCCCCGACCATCTCTGTCCCCAAGTCCATCCTGGCTTAGGTGTGGGGCCTGAGCTTGGTGCATCTTGGGTCACGCCCCTCAGGATGGGAGACCAGGGAAACATTTCACCTGGCCTGCCAGGTTGTTCTTTTTAAACCTTCCTGTTCTGCTCCCCACAGAAGTCTGACCCCCTGAAGGTGTACCCGCAGATGAAGGGGAACTTCCCAGAGAACCTCAATCACCTTAAGAGCACCTTGCAGGGCCTGGATTGGAAGGTTCGCTGTTTTTCCTGTATTGTGTCCTCCCTCCTGGTGTCTGGTGCTGGGCTGGGAGGAGGTGGGGTGAAGGGCGGGCTGGGAAGTTAGCTAGGAAGCTAGAGTGGGTTCCCAGCACTGACAAAGCAGTGACGACAGAGGGTGCTTGGAATCGAGGGAACCAAACACTGGGAGTGGAGTTGGAGAACCTGGCTACAGTTGGATTCCAAGGTGCTCCTGTCTAGCCCCGGGGCGGGGCTAGAGCCTGATGCTTTCTGCCTGTTCCTATCAGGTCTTTGAGAGCTGGATGCATCAGTGGCTGTTGTTTGAAATGAGCAAGAACTCGCTGGAAGAGACTTCCACTCAGGCTCCAACCAAAGGTACAAGGACTGGGAGCCTGAGGGTTCAGGGCTTCGGGGAGCTCTCCCAGTACCTTCTGGAGGTGGACAACCACCTGATCCAAGCGCCAAACTCTTCCTTTCTTTCATTCTCTCTCCTGCCTGTTCCTTCTGGGTTGGCATCCGCCCCCCTCAACCCCCCCCCTCGCCACACCCCCAAACTCCCTCCTGTCTGAAGTCTCATGGGGTATAGTGGTCTCTTGCCAGGAGGTCGTCTTCCCTTTGGCGGATGACACAGCAAGCGTGCCTGGAGCAATAGCCAGCATCGTCATAGTGACCTTCCCCAGCCCTGCACTCTGCAGGTGCAGGGTCCTACCCTGCAGAGGGCTCTGGGGTCACCAGCCACCATGGGGGGCCAGCCACAGGGACCTTGGGGTTTTTCCATCTCATGGATAATGTATGCCAGGACTTTTAGGCCTAAAGTCTGTAACAGGCGATTTGGGGTGTCTCTTCTCGCAGGGCTTGTCTTGAAGTAGAGAATCAAGAGCTCACCCTGCTGCCAGCTTTAGTTTTCTCCAACAGCTTGATAGACAGCATCTTAGATATGCTCTCCACTACCTCCCAGGATCCCCTTTACAGCACCCCACTTCTACACTGATACCCCCAGTAATGGAAGCTCAGACTTCCATTGCTTTTCTCTAGAACTCAGAAAAATAGGTGCCATTCCAAAGTTTCTTAGACATTCGAACGTCAGAAGAAATCAAGTTCTGGGATGAAGTGGTCACGCAGCCATTCACTTCCTCTTGGAGTCTGGGCCTTGCTCGTCCAGACCTCAGCTTCTCCTGTAGAGTGAGTTTAGCCAGTTGGGCGCAGGCACCAGCAGGCCAGAGTGGCCGTGGTTCCCTGCTCCCGCCGAGGCTGGCCTGGAGCGTGCTCACTCACTGTCTTCACCGTGCCTGTTGCTGCAGCACTGACCCAGTGCCAGGAAGAGGTCAGCCGCATCCCGGCCGTCCACCCGGGCAGGTTCCGTCCCCAGTGCGACGAGAATGGCAACTATATGCCGCTCCAGTGCTATGGCAGCACCGGCTACTGCTGGTGCATCTTCCCCAACGGCACGGAGGTCCCCCACACCAGGAGCCGCGGGCACCACAACTGCAGTGGTAAGCAGTGGCGTGGTGCAGGGAGCGAGCAGCAGGCAGGCTCAGGCTCGAGAGGTCCCTCCTGGTGCATCTTTGTCACGTCCCCATGCGCGTGTCATCCATGTGGGCACCCAGAGTCCACAGACTCCCACCTCATTTCATCACCAGCTCACGCACTGCAGCAGGCACTGTCCCCTGGGGCTTCTGTACCAGGACTAGGCTGTGCTAGGTGGGAGTCTTGGCTCCAGCACCTCGCTGCTGCGAGCAGGGTTCTGGACTACAAATAACACCTGGACTTGTGCTCCCGTGCAGACCCGCTGGAGATGGAGTACCCGTCGTCCGGGCTGGGAGTGACCAAGCAGGAGCTGGAACTAGGTAAAGGCCCCATGTGGACTGATGTCCCCAGCAAGGCATAATGGGGTGTTGGGGCTGATTCCCTATGGGTGGACACAAGAGCCAGGCTTTTCTCCAGCCTCCCTGGGAAGCCTCTTTCACAGATGAGGACCAGGGCTGGGGTGCAGGGAAGTGAGGTCACACTCTGCGATGGTCAGTGCTTGCACCTGGGCAGGGGGCAGCGGAGGGTGGAGGCCGGGAAGGAAGGACAACAGAGAACTCCAACCCTAACTGCTGCTTCTCTCTGCAGGCCCCATGTGATCACCGCAGCAGGGACCAGCTTCCAGCCAGCCGGGCTTGACCACAGCTTCTTTGCTGCCTTGACATGACACCACAGATAGCGCTCTGCACACACACGCCACGGGCATGCACACGAGAAACATGTACACGTTTGTACTTACACCCACACAGCTTCGAGCTCCAGGTCCTCAGCTTTTCATCCAGTTTAACTGGGGATGAAACCACCAGCCTCTCTCCAGCTCCTTATTCTGCCAAACCCTAGTCCCCTCCAGCAAGCTTGTCCCCGGCCCTGAGGACTTTGGCTTGTGTGAGAATAAAAGGTAGGAAGTAGAACACTTCTGGCTGTTTCTTTACCACAAGGTGACTGAAGACTCTGGATCCGGAATGTGCGTGCGAGAACGACCTAGGGAGGCCCCCCAGGCTCACTCACTTTCCAGGACTATTTACTTCTAGAGAAACACAGGCTGTGGCCCACAGTTCCCTAGCACCAGCTCGTCCCGGGGACTTCCAGCACCGTTCCCCCGCCATCCCCATTTCCATTTCTACATTAGGAACAGCCAGTGGAAGGACAGATGGCGCCAGCCCCGGTTTGGGGGCTGCGGGAGGGGGCTGTGGTCATGCCCTAAGGGACAGCTATGCTAGGCGCCCCCAGTGGCTGCTTTCTTACACTTTTGCAGAGCCCCAAATCAAGTGTAGTGAAATTCCTCCATTTCTAAGTTTGAAGATTTGCTGTGGGTCACTGAAGCCATCGGAACCCTCTGTTCTGACCAACATGCTTACTGGGGGAGGGATGCTCTGGGCATGCAGCCCAGGGTTAAGGGACAGCTGGATGCTAAATTGGCCCCCAAGGCCTCAGCCCAGTTTGCTCTTCCTGCACAGCATCCTGCTGCTTGCAGCAGAAGGTCATGGCCTTGGAGAGAACTCTGTCTCCATGGCCCCAGATGCTCTTCCCTGATCTGGGCCAACAGAGGTGTGTTCACTGTCACCAGACATACCTTTCCAGTGCCTCCGCTTTTTGTCTTCATTATCACGAATCCTTCCTCTACTGGACACGGGCAACTCAGCCCAAAGTGGTTTTCCTGTTCCTGTTAAACCTGCCTCAGCTTTGTCCATCCTGCGCCTTGCGATGGCCGCCCCCGGTCAAGTCCTAGCTTTAGCTAGGGAAGGCCTCTGGGAATTTGCGTAGCCTGCGTGAGTGTGACACCATAACCTTCCTCCAGGAAGCCCCCTTGCCCCAATTCAACCCCAGGGCACTCACGTAGCGCACGCTTCCATTCACACAGCCCGCGTCTGCATGGCCACATGAGCAAATGCCAGGTGCTGGTCTGTCCACCTCCAAGTGCCCACCAGATTCCCTTCCAAGGAGAAGTCAACAGCAAAACTATGCCTCAGATGCACTGGAAACTTGCACTTTTCCTTCAAGTCTTTTATTTTCTGAGTTCTTACAAAAAACCCCACAAACAATATGGGAAAAACTGACAGAAGGAGGACAGAGCCTTGGCATCAGCTGGAGACCAGGGCAGGGATGGAGCTGCAGGGCAGAGGTGGAAAGTCCGAGGCCACTGGGCACGGCGGTTCTGGAGGGCACGGGTTAGGTCACTTAAAAAAATATATATACTGTACACATCTATACGAAGTGTCCTGTGCTGGGACAGAAGTCAGGCGAGGGTCAGCAAGCAGGGCCAGGGAGCCGGGCGTCCTCCTCTGACCAGCCCTGAGGGCTGCTGCTCTCTGCGTGTGTGTCTACGCTGGCCATCTTCTGGGGAGGGACGGAAGGTTAGAAATTTAATTCCAACTTGTAGTCGGCAGAGGGCAGAGGCAGGGGGCTGGTCACCACTTGGCTAAGAAATCCCTGGGGAAGGAAACACAGATATGATTTCCTGACCTTTTTCTCCAAGGAGAATCGAATCAAATTAAATCAAATCAAATCAAATCAACAACTGATGTTGTGGCTGCAGGGAAGGGCACTCGCTGACTGCAGCGGACACTTGAGTGAGGACTGTGTTCTGGGGAACGGCCAACGGTTTTGGTGCTGAGCTTTACATAACCCTCATGGCAGGCCGCGTCAGCCCCACTCACGGTTCGCTCAGTGAGGTGACGTACCTCACCCCGGCACACAGCCCCAGCCCCAGCAGGTGCACGGGAATAGCTCATCTGGAACGAGCCACCTTCCTTCCTGCGAGTCGACGCCAAGTACTCACCACAAGGAAACAAACACAAGCCGCAAGCACGAGGGGACCAGCTGAACCCGACAGCTCAGGCCTCATCTCATCCAGGAGACACAACTGCAGGGCCACTCAGGGCCGGCCGCTGCTGTGACTCTTCTGGAGTCTGACTGCCACACTAGTCCCGGGTCTCGCCCCACTGATCTTGAGGCACCAGAAGCAACTGTAGCGCCCCTCCCCAGGGCCTCCGCTACCAGGACCTGGCAGTGTCCTGGGAGCTGTCCTCCCATCCTCTCAAGTCAGGGAGGGGCGGTCTGCAGGGGTACCCTGACCAGGATACCTACCTGACGCTTGTGCCCTCAGACGGCCTGCTCTGCCATCTTCTTCTGCGAAGAGAGATGCGAGAGGTTCTTATGTAGAGGTGACACCCCCCCTCCCAGGACAAAGGTGGGGAATATAGGGACCCCCAAGAGAGGAACAGTGCTCCAGGACGTGGCAGCCACAGCATTACCATCTCTGAACACAGCCGCGCCCTCAGCCATGTAGGCTGTGCACAGGGGCTGAGCCCTGCAGGGCGGCGTGGTGTTTGCAGTGAGGCTCCTGTCAGGGCAGCGCATCCCAAGAACAGTTCCATTTGCCTGGTTCCTGGGATGTCTCCTTCTCTGGCTTACACCAACTAATCCTTCTGCCTCACTGGCCAGGCAGGCCACTGCCTGGCTTCCGTGACTGACGTCACCCTCCTCATGGTAGCACAGGCCTGCTCCTGTCACGGGCCACAACTCACACGCCCCCTCCCCGCTAGACCCAGGACAGGCTGGGCAGAAGGGCTCTGGTTGCCTGGCTGCACGCAGATTTGCATGGGATGGGCCAATGAGCCTGGGCCCCCTTTTTCGGCCTCAGAAACTCACTATACCTTCTTCTTCTTTTTCTGCAACAGTGAATCAGTGTCTTTAGCTGAAGCCTTTTTTGCCTTCTTCTTCTTTTCCTTTTTTTCTTTATCCTTTTTTTCTGTGGGAACAAAGGTAACTTAATAAACACAGATGTTAACTTTTTAAGGGTTGGGTCGATGTCAGGGGACACAGGGCATGTCTCTAGGGGTCGAGCTCACTTCTCCCCACGTTGGGACCCCGTTGCCCCCGTACCCTGAGGCCTGCAGGTGCCTGTACTACCTCCCTGGGAGCCAGTGGGTGACGGCCCCATTCATGGGCCAGCTACCCTGGAACTACTTTCTTTAATTCACTTTTTAAAAACATGTAGGCCCGGCGCTCCCTGGTGGTGCAGCGGGTTAAAGCACAGCACTAAGAAGCTAAAGCCACTTCCGCATGAGTTCGATCCCCATCTGCCCCGGAGGTGACCACATGGTGTGGCAGACCTTTCCTGACCCGCCCGCTGCTCCCCTCAGCAGTGTACTTCCTCGATCTGCCTGTTCTGCTCCCCACTCTGTCTCTGGTGGTTCTCCCACCCTCCGCATCTCTGGCCTGTACCCCAGTTCTGTTTGAATAAATCAATAAATCTTTAAAAACAAAACAAAACAAAACAAAAACATGTAGGCCCTCCCTGGTGGCACAGCGGGTTAAAGCATAGCACTGAGAAGCTAAAGCCACTTCAGCATGAGTTTGATCCCTGCCCCAGAGGTGACCACATGGCGCTCTGGCAGACCTCTCCTGACCACCTGCTCCTCCCTCAGCAGTGTACTTCGTCCGTCTGCCTGTTCAACTGCGCCTCACTCTGTCTCTGGTGAATCCTTTCACTGCCCCTGCACCTCTGGCCTATACCCCAGTTCTGTATGCATAAATAAAAACAAAACAAAAAACCACCACTTCTACATGTGTTATTATGATTATTATTATTTTAAAAAGATTGATTTATGTATACACACAGAGCTGGGGTACAGGCCAGAGGTGCAGGGGCAGTGAGAGGATTCACCAGAGACAGAGTGGGGAGCAGAATAGGCCGACTGACGAAGTACACTACTGAGGGAAGCGGTGGGCGGGTCAGAGGAGGTCTGCCGGGCCATATGGTCACCTCTGGGGCTGGTGGGGATTGAACTCATGCTGCAGTGGCTTTAGCTTCTCAGTGCTGTGTGTTAACCCGCTGCACCACCAGGGATGGCCCCTCTACATGTATTATTTAAAAGAGACTTCTTTTTTAAAGAAGTATCACCCACTGTATGGGTATGGGCGAGAGCTAGACAAGCCCCCTGCACAGAACTTGTGAAGGGCAGCTTCTACTACTGACTGGACCTGTGGCGAGGGGCTGGGCTCAAGACACCTAGCAAGTCTGGCCATGGTCCAGGACACAGTCCTGGCTGTATGCCACCTGCCCTTCCATGACCCTGCACAAACTGTCCCTCCTCCCCTCCCTTCTGCTGGCTGAGAGTCACCCCACCCCATGGGCCACAATCCCCAGCATGGCCTGGGACTCACGCTCTGGGCTGAAGCGGGCTACTTACTCTTGTCAGATTTCTTCTTCTCCTTCTCCTTCTTGCTCTTTGAGTCACCTGCGTCTCTACCCTCCGCCTTCACCACTCCGAGTTCCACTTGTGGCTTCTCTTTGGCCCCTTGGGAGCCAAGAGACTCCTTTCCCTTCTTTTCCTTGATGTCACCACTTGCTCTGTCTTTCTTGGGTTTCTCTTTCGGAGTCCTTGGGGTCTTTTCTGGGAGAGCAGGACCCTCCCCACCTTCTCTAGACACCAGCTGCTTTTTCTTCTTGCTCCCAGGGGCTTTGGTCGCCATCTGGTCTCCTGAAAGTTTCCGTTTGCGGCCTGCCCGGCCCTTCTTGCCACTCTCTTTGGTGGTATCCTCGGCTTTCTTCTTTTCCTGCTCTAGCAGCTCTGTCAGGAACTTCACCACCGAGGCCTGCACCTGGGCCTCATTCAGGGGCCAGGGCTCGCTCAGGAGGCGCTGGGTGATATCGCTCTGCAGGGTCAATGTGGAGGCTTGGAGGTTGCCTGCTCCCTTCTTCGACTTCCGGGGCCTCTGAGGGGTAGTGTTAACCTCTCTCTTGCCTATGGAGAAGATTTGTGGTCACACATCTGGGAAAGTAGGGGAACAAACCTCTCACTATCTAAGAGCCCAGGGGATCCAAGGACAGAATTGACAAGGAACAGAAAGGAAAGTGAGGTACAGCAGTCACTTTGCGTCCTTATCCCAAACCCCCACCTCTTTGCTCACACACTTCCACCACAGAGATCTGGCCCCTCACTTAAAACTCAAGTTTGAGTGGTGAGGAAAATGACTCCAGTCTGTTAATGAAAGGGCTGGAAATCTAGCGACGAAATAAAAGGTCAGATAGGAAGAAAGTGGCATTGTTTAACCAGGAGGCAGACGGCCTGGGGGCAGGCCTGACCACCACCAAAGTGCTCTGTGACTTAGCTCTTTCACGTCTGTTGATAAAATGAGGTGTTAAGAGCAGTGAGGTCCCCTCACGGTACCCAGCTTCGCCATCCAAGTGAAGGCCAGGCACCCAATCAATGGATGCCCAGCTCAATGCAGTGGCCTGGCCCTGCCTTGCCTGCAGGGGTCCCGGTGGCTAGGGGTGCACTGGGTGTGGAGTGCTTGCAAGTCGCAGCTGACTAAGCAGGTCTGCCACCTGCCAAAGTGACCCTGTATGTGCAGGTTTTGCTTAGAATATTCCCCACATCTGAGCAACTTTCGTAACTGTGTGCTGACTACACGTGGGAAGAAAAGCCGCGGGGGAAGCTAGCCTATTCCACAAACCAAGATGTATTTCCTCCTGGAAAGCGGTCACCCGACCAAAAGCCAGACAGAGCCACCTGGTGAGGGGTCCTCAGCCAGCTCTGGAGAGGCCTTGGTGGCAGACAGGAGAGACTGACAGGACTATTCCTGTGGGAGGAAAAGAAGCCTGGTATTTCTGGACCACTGTCCTGTCCGTCTGTGTCCTCTCCAGGTATGCCCTTGCTATGGACCCTGACTTACCTGTTTTAGGGGACACAGTGTTTGCTGCTTGTTGGGGCTCCACTCCCCACTTGCCATCAGGGCCATCTCTAGCAGTTGGAGTAGAGGAAACCGAGGGGTTGGCATTGGGCCTGGAAGTGGACTTTGAAGCCTGGGAAGTGGCTGGAGTCTGTCCAGGGGTCACATGACCTGAGAGGAGAGACTGAAGAAGCCATGTGAAGAGCTGGGTCTTACCCAGCCCCTGAGCACTGTTCCAGGGACCCAAGAGGGGGCCAGAACTTCAGCGTGGAACAGGGGTGCACAGAGGCCCAAAGCGGGCAACCAGCCCCGGGTGTCCACCTCTTGTGATGTGTGACTCATGTATACTTTAGATAGGCCCACTTGCAGAGGGCATTCTTACTCCAAACAAACAGTAAGGTATAAGCACACGCCATACACAGAGGGTAACCTTGGCTGCGGAGGGCGGGTGGGAGCCTGGCTCAGGCCAAGCCCGAGGCCAGCAGCAGCAACCCCGCAGTCACCTGGGAAGGTTCCGCCACCTCGTCGTCACTGGACTCTGTTGAGGTCTCCTCCACCAAGGTCTCCTTCCCGGAGGGGGTTGGGCCTATGGAGAAGCACAGGCTCCTGCTGGGGCAGTCCCGCTATACACGCCTTACCTTGCTCCCCACCCGGGGCTTCACCGGCTTCCTGATCTTCCCTCAGCACAATTCACAGCATTGCAGGCGAGACTCACAGACACCTAAACCTGCTCCAATTCCCGAGCTCCCATGAACACATATCCCCATGCAGTGAGGGGGGGCACAGTTCTGGGACTTGGGGGGATAGTTATTGGAGCCTGATACCAAGAAGCAGGGAGTAGACATACATCAGAATTAGAAGGTTTCTGATGTCACCTGGACAGACTTTCTTATGGGGTCCTAATAGTGGGGAAACTGAGGCTAAGCTGCAGAACAAGCAGAGACACAGAAGGAGGCAGTGCCACTGGGCCATCTCTCCCCACCACCATGCCCACCCGGCCTTTTCCTCTGGGACACTTACCTAGTCTCTGGGTCAAAGGGGGTGCCTGGGGCTCCCCAGCATTCGCCTCACTCTCTGAAGAGCTGCTGTCCTCACTGTCCTCTGAGGTTTCAGAGGCCTTGGCTTTGGGGTGCCCTGACGGAGCAGCTGTGGCCTTCTGGGCTGCAGGAACCTCAGGCTTCTTGAGCTTGTTAGTGCCTTGGGACTGCACAGGGGTACTCTGGGGACTGGTCACAGGGTGCGTGCCCACAGCACCATCCATCTAGTTGGGCAAAACAGAAAGAGTAGAAGGAAAAATGATCACAGATAAGGTCTGCTTACTGAACACCCGAGTACACAGGCACTGTCAGGCACATGACACATGTGACCTGTTCAACCTTCCATGACTTGCAGCTGGCTGCCAAGGCTGGGGTGCTAAGTCCTGTGCCGAGGCCATGGCAGGAAGTGTGGCACCTGGCTTGGCCCACCAGGCCCCCTCCCTACCCTCTAGGTGCTCTCTGACCATAGTTCCCTCCGGGATGAGGCCTGGTTCCTTTGGCTCCCTGCTCACCCCACTTGAAGATGGGGTCCTGGAAGCTGACAGCTGGGTCTCACTGGCTTTCTGGGCAAGGACCTTCAGGGCAGCCTGGGTCAGCGGGAGGTTGGCTGGGTTCCTCTTTGTCACCTGCAGACAGTTAAAGGCAGCCCTGAGATGCTGGGTTCTCGGACACCCCAGCGCCATGCCCTGGTTACAGCCTGTCTGGCTGGAGAAGAAAGGGGCCTGTATCTTCCTAGGGGCTGGAGAGGGAGTGACTAAAAGGCCAGAGCCACCATCTGGGTAGTAAATGCCAGGTTTTGGGTTTATGAGTGATC
This sequence comes from Condylura cristata, assembly GCF_000260355.1. Lineage (NCBI taxonomy): Eukaryota > Metazoa > Chordata > Mammalia > Eulipotyphla > Talpidae > Condylura > Condylura cristata. Next base: position 38,267,146 of record NW_004567122.1, on the reverse strand, counting down.
ATAGGGTTCCCGGAGGGCCCAACACAGCTCCCAGGCTCAGCGAAAAAGCCCCAAACCTCAGTTTGTGTTGACTCTGGGGACCTGTCTCTAGTTGGGAGTTGCAACTTCAAGTCTCCCTGGTACCGCTCCTGCCTCCCACACCACCAGCAGCTGGGAAGAGAGCTCAAGGAACTGGGCTTAGATCCCATGAGCACCACCTCTCTGCACTCCACCAGCCTTCCGGCCCCTCACCCTGGCCCCTGGCCCCTGGCCGCTTCTCCCAGCTCCCTCACCCCCAAGTACTTTCGTGGAGGGTCCCTGCTCCAGCCCCCTGCTGCTTCTGCTTCAAAGCTGCTAGCTCTGCTAGTCCTTTCTAAAGCAGGTCACTTATTATTCTCGTTTACATGGTTTCTTTCAAAGCACCCACCACTTGGTGAGTACTTGCGATGCTGTGATTTATGTAAGAAATATATATTTGGTCTTTGTCCTGTTTCTGGTACAGTGATCCTAACTTGGAATTTCTGTGTTGTGAGTGATAAGGAACCTCTTGCTATGTGAGTGAGGTGCCTTTGGGAAGCGCCTTAGGACAGGAACTAGTTGCCAGAGGACCCAGTCATGGGACTGGAGGGTTGGAACTGTTCTGCCCAGCATCTGTGGAGGGGAAGGGGGGGCTGACGGTGGACTCAACTGCCAGTGACCAGTGAAGTCATCAGTCATGTCTACAAAGCCTCAGTGAAAACCCCAAATGAGGGGCTTTTCTAGTGCTTCTGGGTTGGTAAACAGGAGGTACTAGGAGAGGGGCTTCTGCGGGACACGAAAGCCCTGCCCCGGCCTTGCCCAACGCAAGCCTCCCATCTGGCCATTCACCTGTCTCCTCTAGCACACCCTTTTATAATAAGCTTGAAATCCAGTAAGTAAAATGTTTCTCTGCATTCTGACGGCTGCTCTACCAAACTAATTAAACCCAACGAGGAGGTCGTGGGGATCTTGGCAGACGGCCCTCTGGCCAGAAGCACAGGTGACCGCCTGGGCTTGCGCCCCCAGTCTGAAGCGTGTGGCATGGGAAGTCCCGATGCCCAAGCTGGAACGGCTTCCAGCCTCCTTTCTAGTACTTTATGTAGTATTTGGCTTCCTTGTGTGATGGCTGCCTCCCCCTCGCTCGGGAATGCCACAAGGGCAGGGTCCTCCCTGTCTGTACCTTCTGCGCCTGGCACAGAGACTTGGTGCTGTCTGCTGGCTGAATGGCCATGGAAACCAGTCTAGCTGCCCTCGGCACTGTGTTCCCAGCAAGCTCTTACTGTCACCTGTGACCAGCCCCATTGCGCTGGTGGTCCTAACCCCCTTCAGGCAGGCCTCAAACTGCTATGGTCCAAGGAGCCCTAGTGAGGGGTGAGGGGACCTGGGTTCTGGCCCTACCTCCCCCTGGACAAGTCTGGGTCTTCTCATTGAGCTTAACAGAGCTCTTCTTAAGCCTAGATATGCTCCTATTTCATCTTCTGAACAATGACTATCTGACCAGCTTTTAGATTTAGCCAAAGACCAAATAGGTTATGGTCACTACTGTGAATGCCACAAGGGGGCAATTTGGGTGTGTGGCATTTCAAAATCGGGAGCGAACAAAAACTCTAAAGAAAACGACAAAAACAAGAACCCAATACAGTTGGAAGAGCTGACCATGAATTTGGAGAAGTCAGGTTCCCAGGTGACTTCCTGTCAACACAAAGGTAAGCTGGGAGCCCAGCACCAGAGCTGTGCCCATAGGCCATGAACAGTTCCGGAGGAGGGCAATGGCTTCCCACCCACAGCTGGCTCTACCGGGTACCTGAGTAGTGGGTGTCTCCTGCTTCTTGCCTTCCAAGGCTCGACCAGGTGCCTTGCTGCTGCTGGCCCCGCCAGCTCCAGCTCTGAGTACGCTCCTTGCGTGGGCTGTGGGCACCGTCACCATATTGGTTCTACCAGCTAAAATGGAGTTAGAGGGGGACATGTCAGGGTCTCTACAGCTGTTTGAGTGTCCTCTCGAGCCACCCAGGCAGGAGCTGTCACTGCTTCCACGTTAGAGACCACAGGGTGGCTGCGGGTCCAGACTTTCACCTTGGTCCCCTGGCCCAAAGGCCTCCATGATATCCCTTTGCCAAGCTGGCCAGACAGAAATGGCCTGAGTAATGGCCACAAGAGGTCCCCCTGCCCCCCATTTACCAGACTCTTGTGAGGATCCCAGGCTCATCTGCAGAGGCTGTTACACCACATTAAATGCAACGGGCATAATTGCCAAGCCCCTCCTCCAAGAAAACCCCAGCTTCCTCCAACATGGCACTGGCCTAAGGAGGCCAAGGGGTGCCCACCCAAAGGACTCCTGGTGGTCAGCAGCAACCACGCCATAAGCACACAGATGGAAGATCACCAAGCATACGGATGGCACGGTCTTGTCGATAACACACATGTAGTAGCTTAGTCTTCCGGAACATTGTATTACGGCAATGAGGTTACAGGTGGTATTTTTCCTTTTATGTTAATCTAAATTTTTTAATTGGCCTACCAAGATCAGCATTATTAATATCCTAACGAAAAGTCTAACAGTCATGATAGTGGTATTATTAACCCCCCTTTTGTTTCTGTTGTTACTGGTAGAATCACAGGTTCTCATAAATCAAAAATTCTAGATCTACTCCAAGTCTCCTGACTCTTCCCGGTATTATCTGTTTAGGAAGCAGCTAAATCCCTTTCTATGCCTGCAGAAACAGGAGCCCAACAAACACCTCACCCCTCTCCAAGCCTGGGCAGCTATTATAAAGCTCTTCCTTAGGCTAAAATCTCATGCAGCAAAGGACACCATGGCGAATGTCCCCCTGGTACAAGAACTGAGCCAGTGTCATGGCTCCGAGCCCTGACCACAGCTTGCTGTGTGACTTGGCCAGCACCTTCTCACATTTGGAACTCCATGAAGAGGGGTGGGGTGCTGGCAGTCCCTTCAAGCCAAGCCTGGCAATCTGGCAGCTGCCGAGGGGGAGTCGGCCCTGCCTCCGGGCCCACGCTCACCGGGAGTGGAGAGCTGCGTGGCGGGGATCACATCCTCATCCTCGCTCTCTGAGGAGCTCCTGGCTGTGCTCTCCGAGGCCCGGGCCTTCCTCGGGGTGCTCGCAGCCTGGGCTTGCGTAGGGGTAGCCGCCGGGCCAGCTGGACTACGATTAGGGTCGACAAAAATCAGAGGGGGTTTAATCACCTTGAAAAACAAAAACAAAACACACCCCCCCAGTGATTAAAGGTTTGGCCAGGGGAGGAGGAGACAGGCTAGGGGAGGGCTTTATAAGGTAGGGGGTCCAGGGAGTTTAGGGCAGTCAAATAGCCAGAGGCCATTCCGGCTGCTGGGGCACCCCCAGCTCACCCCCAGCCCATGTGCCTCTAAGATCCTGCACAGACCTCACAGGAGCCCCTCTGACCCTCCTCAAAACCTCTGAAGGCCACAATATGAGCCCCATTAACAGAGGGGAAAGCCCACACATCCAGAGAGGGGAAGATTGTGGCCTGAGGTCACATAGCCTGATGGAGGGTATTCAGCCTCTTGGCTCTGGCCAATTTCAGAGACAGGAACTGCCAAGGGTGGCACTAGAGAGGTTGCCTGGGGGGCCACAATCCAGGTGCCCTACACCCAGACTTTGGTGCCACCTTCTGATGGAACCCAGGACACAGACAACCGATCCATCAACCAGTGTAACGAAGCGTTATGGGTTGGGGGGTGGGGTGGGGGGGGGGGGGTGGGAAGAGTCACCAGGCAAAGATGCAAGGTACTAATTACCGGGGCAGTGTGTGGTTTTGTGGTTCTTATGTGATGACCACACCAAATACAAAAATAACATTAACGAGATAATCGCAGAATCGGCATTCTGACTAGGAAGGTTCCTGCTTTAGGTGTACTATATGTTACGGGTTGTGCTTTCAAAAAAATCCTTATCATTTAGAGTTGCAAAGCCAGATCTGGTGGAGCTAACACAGGTGAGACAGGCTTCTAAGTATCCAGGGTCATCGGGGAACTTGGTGGAGGGCTTGGATGCAAGGGTCACGGGTCTGCTACTGCCGAGTTGGGGTTCTTTATGGGATTCAACGTGGGAGACCCTCGACAAGACATTATGAGAACGATGAGAGCAGGAGCAGCACTCCCTAGTACTTCCCGGACTAGGTCACGCTGGGAATGCAGCCCCCTACCAGAACAGGCCGAGGCACCGAAGGGTGGCCCCAAGCTGGTAATACTGAGTCTGGTTCCTGTTCCCAGGGCCAGATCCTGGCCAAGTTCTGCTCCCTTTCTGGCCATAGAAGGCACAGGGCCTAGTGGGGAGCTGGCTGAGGTCACTCTCTGGGGACCACTGCTGTGCTCTCCACTACCACAGCACACCGCCTACCTCCTGAGCCCCATTCCAGCCTGGCCCCCAGGTACTGCGGAGAGCACAGGGGAAAGCATGAGAATCGGGCCCCTGAGGCTGAAGCTCTGCCCTCCTACCCCTGCCAAACAGCCTCCCCCGCGGCCGCTCTATCTGCCACTTCCAGAGCTTTCCTACCCACGTGATGAAACGGAGAAGGATGCAAAGTGGGAGAAGGCTTACAGTTGAGGGAGGGGGGATCTATATATATGTGAGAAGACAGAGGAACAGATTGTCGGGGACAGAGAGAAGCAAAGAACCCACCGTGGCAAACAATAGCGTCTGGGATGTTAAAAGCAGCTCAGCAGCAACAGGCGCCGCCTCCTCATCCCACCAGCCCACGCTGCCCCACCGGCCTCTGGGCTATGGGGGTGCAGGAGCCTGGCGGTGGAGGGCAGCGCACAAGAACCTGGCTGGAGCCTGCATATGAAGTGTGCAAAGGTGGGCCGCGCCATCTAGGGGTGTGAGGTCACCTGCGTCTGATGCCACCTGCCGCTGTGGCCGCGTGCCTGAGCTTGGTGAGACCTTGCCTGCCTGCTGAATGGGCCTCTAAACTATCCCCGCCTGGGCTCCCTCACCGCAGTGGCTGATACCACTGCACAAGTACACATGGCAGAGTACATGAGCGTGACAAGGGCCTCCTGGGGTGGGTCAGAGAAGACCCCTCAGAAGACGCCACCTGACGTGGCGTAACGATTACAACTGAACCTTGCCTGGGCTCCCAGGAAGCACTGGGCAGCGAGGCCCTGCAGAACTATGGGACACATTCCTCCCACAGGCCTGACTGGCAGCACAAAATTTAGGGTCCCCTTTCATGGCTGAGCCCATGCAAACTGCCTCGCTCTAGTCTGGGTGGCAGGGCGGGAGCTGGCTGGTAGGGAGGGAACAGCCACCAGTCAAGGTGGGAGATCAGAGGGTGGCCCAAAGGACTGCCCATGGCTGGTGAATGGACCCTGGGTCAGGGCCACCCCAGGATGCCCAGCAAACTGGGGCCACAGCCAGGACTAGAAGGCACTAGCAGTCAGGCGGGCACTAGCCAGGAGAACCTTTTGGAGCGCCTTCCATGGCCAAGCATGCTAGGCCTCTGATTTACTGCCCCATTTGGCTTCTTACAGGTCTCCTTTTCTCTCCGGGAGGAAGGACCCACATCTTTTTAATTTGGTTCCTAGCCAGGGCCCAGCACCAGGGCTAAGCCACAAACCACTGCTCTGAAGTATCTCTCAGGCGGGGAGACTGAGGCGCAGTAAGGGGCCTGGGAACAAAGCTGGTCTCCTCTCTGCCTCCCAGCCCTGCCCATCACCCTGGCATCCATCCTTTTCTCCACTGAGGGGCTAACAATAAAAACATAGGGACTTGTCAATAGAGAAGAGCCTGGTAAATGCTAATAACGATAATAATCATAATTAGTGGGCTGGGGATTAGAAGCTAAACCCCCCGTGAGAAGGAGGCTGCAGTTTCCCTGTGTCTTCCCCGAATCCTCCTGGGGAAAGCACAAACTGCTGACTTTTGTCCCCTCCTTCTTTTTTAATAGGGACTCCAGAATCTTGGGGACTAACGTACCAATTAAATGGTTCAGTTTAAGCATGATGTTCGTTTTAATTGTGTTAGTCCACCCCCGCAGAGAAGGGGGGGGCACGCCCTCCCTCCCAGCTGTTTAGCTCCTACACTGTGGAGATGGCAGCCTCCCAAAGGCCCCAGAGAGCCCCGGCACCGCCTGGTACTCCTGCCAGAGGGGTCGAGGAGAGCCAGGCGGGAGCAGTCAGCCTGGCACAGGTACCATGCCAGCCAGTGCTGGCAGTGGTGGGGCCAGGGCCTCACCCCCTCCTGCAAATGGGCACAAGAGCTGCCCTCAAGGGGGGTGTTACTGGGATTAAACTAAATGCACAGGCCCCCCCCAACAAAAAGTGAGCCCTAATATCAGACAGAGGTGTTCCCCGCTTTTCCTCATTTGTGCTATTGAGACGGGACCGGCAGGTGCACCCCATCTGGTGTGCGCACAGCGCCTGAGCCACTGAGAGCAGATCAGCACTGAGGGCAGCAGGAGGCAGGGAGATGGCCGTGACGCCACTCTGTTCTTCCAGCCACAGCACCAGTGTGACAAGGACCTGAATGCGAGGGCCTCCCTGGTGGTGCAATGGATTAAAATCTCAGCAGTATGAAGCTATCCCAGTCACTGCAGCCTGAGTTCGATCCCTGCCAGGGAGCTGACCCACATGGCCAGCAGACCTCTCCTGTCTCGCCCCTCGCTCCCCTCAGCAGTGGATTTTAGTCAATCTGCCTGTTGTGCTCCCCTCTCTTTTCCCCTCCCCCCACAAACTTCTGGCTTACACCCCAACTCTTGTGTGCATAAATACATTAAAAAAAAAAAAAAAAAAACTTCCAGGAGCTTGGTACTAGAGGACTCAGGGCAGTGCCATATCCGTAAACGCTGGGGTCCACAAGCCAGGATACCAACCTGAGGAACTTGGGCCTCTGGAACTAGATAGTGGGATAGGCCCTGATCTTCCGGGAGCAGCCTGGGGGGACAACCAGGGCACCTGAGCATGATATGCCAGGGTGCTGGAGCAAGGGCCTGGGGTCAGGCCCAGGGGATTCTGACCAGCCCTGCAAAAGCTCCTGGCACCCACTGGAAGGAGGGACATAGTAGACAGAGATGCCACCCAGTGGCATCTACCCCTTCTGCTTCTGTCAGGTCATGAGAATTTGGGGAAATCATGTCAAACCACTGGGCTTGGTCCCCGGCACGGAAGGGGCAGGGCGGCTTGCCCTCCCGCAATGGCAGCACTCTGGCCAGGCCGCAGGGCAGTGGGAGCACACCCTGCCTGCTGCACAGACACGCCCAGGCCTCAGCGTGGGCAAGGCCTGGGTTGCAGAGCCATGAGTGAGCCCAGCCCTGACTCTATGCTGCCCAGCTCCGCCACCCACCTCACAGGAAGAGCTGGGTGAGGATGGATGTGTCCAAATATGCAGAAAGCGCTTTGCAAACTGGGGAGCATTCTTCGCACAGGAACCTCTGCCCCTGCACCCTGCTGTGCATCTACAGCATCCTCGAGAGAAAGGAACACCCACCTGGCTCGCTGGCAGCTCCTCATCACTACTCTCTGAGGATCCCTCTGTGTTGTTCCCCTGTGGAGGTGCAGAAGCCAGGGGCTTGCTTCTCAAAGTATTGGAGTTGTTCTTCTGAGGGAACAAGCACGTGGAAGGGCGGGGCTGGGGAGTCATGGCTGGTGGCAGTGACCCCACACATACTGGCTTTCTAGGGGAGGCCACCTGTACACCCCCAGGAGAGCTGCTTCCCGCCACACCCCGGCAGGACAGGTCTCCACTATTTACTCTCCAGAGCTGACTTTGAACTTGAAAGAGATGCAAGAGTTGGATACTACTAAACCCTCAGCGGGAGTGCTGCTGGCCAGGCTTCTGATGGAGGGGGCAATGGCCCGGTACACCCGGCAGGGAGATTCCCAGCTGCAAGCAGGAGCTGCCACCCACTCCTGCCAGGCTGGGCATAAACATGTAGGGAGGCTGGCCAGGTGGGAACTGGTCGGGGGGTCAGAGGAGAGCAGTGAGGAGCGGCTCAGGGGAGGACAAGGCTGGGGTAGGGGAGCACCCTGTGTCTCATTGGCTTGAGGGTCCCACCTGTCACTGCTCAGTCCAGGCCAAAGAAAGGGACCCAGGTGGCCTAAGAATCCAACTTCTCCAAAGAAGGTAGGATCCTTCTTTCCCAATTTTTAAATGGGTCAGCTAAGATGTACGTTATTGTTTTTCTTGCTACTAAGATCTGATTTGGCCCCGCCCTCCCACCGTCTTGGGAACTGTGTGTCCTCATGACTGAGTGGCTCTGGGGGCAAGTGGAAGGGAGCCATAGGCCTGGACTAGGAGACCAGGCAGGGGAACTGGCTGTGGGGATTTTTTTTTAGCTCTTTAGGAGCTGCTGCAGTCCTGCCGTGACACTGAGACAGGTGGGATAGATGGAAGAAGTGGGATCCCTGATGATGAGCTGAAGGAAACCCCTTGCTGTACCCTTCCCCTGAGACTTCATGTACTGAGATAACCCGGCCCCTTACAGTCTAAACTCTGGGATTTCTCCTGTAGATGAGAACATGGTGACCGATGCAAGCTACCCATACAAACCTTACACAAGGAAAAGAGTTGTACAGTCCCAGACATGGCTGAGGCCCCGAAACAAACGATTAGAAGTGACTGCTAAGGTGCAGGTCATCCTCAAGCCCAGCTCATGCTCTGGAAGTCAGAGGGCCCTGCTATCCCAGCTCCATCAACAGAGTATGACCAGAAAATGTCCCCACGATCCAGTCACCTCACCTCACCCCACATACTAAAGCTCTGTGAGGGAGAGCCATCATCTTTAACTTTTCATCTCTCAACAAAGGTGGAGGTTAGCACGGGGGGTACTGAATAGACACTTTGGTGTGTTTTACACATGAGGAAAAAAGAAACGGAAGCAGGTTAGAGCTCAGCCTGGTACAGCCTTCTAGCTGCCTCAGAACACAGAAGATCCAGCCACCCGAGTTAATGTGTCACCAGGTCACACTGGCTAGAACTGACAGGGGCTCCCTAGATGGGGCGGGGTGCTCCAGTTTGCTCTCCTGATATAAGACTCAGTGTCAGTGTGCTTACCCGCTGGCGTGTGTATCATTTCCACTACAAGTCTGGGCCTGCAAATCTGAACCCTGAGCTCCTGAAGCATGAAGCCACCTCTTTTGTCCTTGGCAAGCAGGGAGCAAATCATCCAGCTAAGTGGGCTCCTCATGCCTTTTCTTTCCCCACTCCCCAAGCCAAGCTCGCCCTGGAGGGCCATGCTGTGAGGAGCCCAGGCCTGGGTGAGGGGCTGACTCCCGGCAGTACTGCAGGACCTCACGGCACCTGCACCACAACCCACAGATCTTCAAGAAACTGTGTCCACAGTATCTTTGCATTCTTGGCCTCATCTGGCCTGGTGGGAATTGCTGACCCATATGTTTCCACTTGTCCTGGGAAAACCTGGGGTTAGTGCCATATGATCTCCTCAGGAAGGCTTTGTTTTAGGGGCTTCTGAGAGTGCTCTTTGGTAAAACCTAAGGAGTCATGAGATAGAAGCTGGGGGAAGGGTTCCTGACTCAGTCCTTAATCTGGCCTTTCTCACCTGGCCCTAAAGCCATACTCTGACTGAGAAGTAGGTGGCAGTGGCAGGGAGCCTGGGTCTGTAGCTATTTCCTCACTAGTTCTCACCTGGGTTAGGGGTATAGAAGCGGGAGTGTCCGCTTCGCTATCAGAAGACTCCTCACTGCTGCTCTCTGAGTCGTCCTCCTGCTTCCCAGTCTGGGCAGCTGCAGGTCCTGTCTTCTGAGTGGGCGCTGGGCCAGCCCCTTTTCTGGGGGACCCTTTGACAGGGGCTGAGGCAATTCTGACCTGAGGGGTGCTTCCTGAGGGCTTTGCCTGGATTGAGAAAAACAGAATCAGGAAAAGGAATCCAGAGGATGCCAGAGATGTCTGGGCACATGCAGAACAATGCTGGGCAGCTCCTGGTGCACAGGGGACACACTGGGCTGCTCCACCCTCCTCAGAGCAGGCACTGCCCTTCTCTGCTCTCTTGAGCCCTCCTACGAACCCATGACTGACCTAGCTTGGCCTGGGCTGCTGCCTTCCCCACAGCTGGCATGGAAGCTTGGCATGAGAGGGCATTGTTCGGGGGGCAGGGGGTTCTGGCTGGTGGCTTTACCTGAATGGCTAGGAGGTTAGGAGTTGGGGTCAGAAGTGGACAGCATACTTCCTTTTGGGCTGAGCTCTCACCTGTGATGTGATGGTGGAGAGGTCTGCCTGCCTGTTGGGGTCGCTGCCTCTCTTTTCTCTCCCCCACTCCTAGCACCTCCCGTGCCTTCTATCCCACTTACCTTGGCTGGAGACCCCCATTTGGCTTGAGTGGCTGCAGTGACCACTTTTCTGGCAGCTGCCACGGCCTCTTTAGCTGAAGCTGCTTTGGTGGAAGCTAGGCTGGCTTTGGTCTGAAGGGTTTTCATGGAGGCCTTCATCTAGAGGGAGAAAAGGAAGGGGAAGTAGGTGGAACAGTTAAGAACACTGGTTCTGGTGTCAGATGCCGAAGTTTGGATTCTGGCTCCTCCATTTACTATGCAAACCTAGGCAAATAATTTGACACCTCTATGCCTCAAGTCCCTGCTCTGTAAAATGGAGGTAATGACAATAAGGCATATTCTGTGATGATTAAATGGGAGAGTCATGTTTTATTTTAACATAATGGCAGGCTGGCACATGATAATCACTCAGATGAATTCACTGCTAGGAGCACTTCCTGCGGGTAGGATTAACAAGAGTACGGGGGCCTCCAGCTTCTCTTCTGGCTAAATGGTCATATGATTCAGGTCTAGGTAGTGGAAGGTAAGTTGAGTTTACATCTGACTTTCTTGTACATGGAGGACTATCTTCTTGCCTGCTGACTGGAAGGCAGAGATGAGAGCTGGAGCTCAAGCAGTCATATTAGCCTATGATCAGGTACCAAAGGTGGCAGAAAACCACTGTTGTCTGAGGTTTCCTTCTGCTCAGTCTAATCTCAGCAGATACCCAGGGAATCCCCAAAATGCCTGCAGAATCTAATATAGACTTTTTTAAAAGATTTTTAAAAAAATTTAGTTATGCATACAAGAACTGGTGTATAGGCTAGAGGTATGGGGGCAAGGTGAGAGGATTTATCAGAGACAGAGTAGAGAACAGAACAGGCAGATCGACTGTAATACACTGCTGAGGGGAGCAGCCAAGGAGACCGGAGAGGTCTGCTGTGTCATGTGGGTTGCTTCCCTGCCTGGATACTGAACTTTTGAAGCACTGGCTGTGGATAGTTTCATGGTGCTGTGCTCTCACCATTACTATTCAACATTGTACTGGAGATTTTAGCCATTGCAATAAGGCAAGAAAAAAGTTATTCCGATAAAAAAAAAAAGTAATGCCACTAAAATTGACAAGTGTAACTAAGTCACAGGATGTAAGATCAACATACAACAGGTCAGGCTCAGAAGGTACCCTAGGGTTTCCATGGCCACTTATAGACAGAACATCTTTCTAATCTTCTCACACAAGGGCTGCCTTCCTAGGGCATTCCAATTCTGAATATTTTTCTTCTTGAGTCTCCGGCACTTTGGTTTTCTAGAATGAACTCTGTCTTTACTACTTTTAAAATTTGTTTCAAACTTCATCTCCCAAAATACTGCTTTGAGTTAGCTGGGTCTTGGAGATCAGACTCTCTGACTCCTATCAGAGCCTGGCAATGCTGAGCAATAGGGGACCCAGCTGTGCATACTTTTGACGGTAAGCCCACTCAAGTTTTCTCATTTAATCTTAATAAAAACCCCAAAACAGAGGCACAGTTATTATCCTCATCCTTCCATGAAGGCAAGGAAAAGGAGGGATGGAGCCAGACTCCTATGAGCCCTGCCTATCTCAGCAAAGGTGCTTTAGACCTCTTGAAACTAGGAAAGCAGTCTTCTGTGGCAATAGGTTATGAGATAGATCCCTAGAGAGGTATCAGTGACTCTTTTTTTTTGAACATTTTGAAAGGACTGGCTTATTAGGAAAAGGTGATGGAAACCAAAGCAAATGAAAACCCAGCTCATGGCATAGGTGGGGCACCAGAGGGGAAGGCAGATATTTAGGTGCTTGGTACAACGAAGCACTGCAAGGCACAGGTGTGAAATGTGTGCATTCTGGAAAAAGGATATGGGGCTTACTGGTCTTGAGTCAGGAAAAGACCCAAACAAAGTTCAAAAAGGAATCATAGGATGATGAGTCCCATTGGTCATCAGAGAAGGGGATAAAAAATCCTGGAAAAAGGATATGGGCTTACTGGTCTTGAGTCAGGAAAGACCCAAACAAAGTTCAAAAAGGAATCACAGGACCATGAGTCCCATCGGTCATCAGAGAAGGGGATAAAAACAAACAAACAAAATCCATAAAAATGTGTGTTCTGGTACATGGGAAATAACTAACTTCTGAGTGGTTACTGACAAAACAGTGACAATTCAAATTAACGGTTGTAGGTGAATGCAGAAGAGTGAGCACTTCTGTGCTGAAAGATTACTGGATTCTATTCTACTTCAGCACTGTGCCCCGAGGGCTGAGAGCCTGCTGTGAGCAGGCCCCTTGCTGGGTGTGAGAGGATTACAGTCTCAACCCTGCTGAGTGTTATTTTCCAATTCACAGAAGCATAAAAAGGTCCTGAGAGATTACATCTCTTGCTAGGACATGGTGCTGGGACCTGAACCCCCTGCCACTCTCCCTATCCTGCTGCCCCTATTCATCTCACCAAAATGCTCTGCTTGGGGCAATTTACCCAACCCGGGCACCTAGGTCTCTAGGTGGGCTTCTCTGCCCAGAATGCTGCCTGTAGTCATACCAAATGCTACTTTCTCCAAGAGGCCTTCCCTCCTGAATGCTGTCTAAATGCTATCCCTCGCTGTGCACCGTATATAACCCTATTCACACCATCTGGAATAACCTATGTATATATCCACACTGCCTACTAAGTGAGGGCCTCCCCAAAAGCCGGGGCCACAAGAGACTCAGAAAGGACCCATTTCCCTGCAACCAGAGATGGTGAAAAAGAGCTGGAGAAGAGCACAAAGACTCTCAATGGGAGCTCAAAAGGCCACCCAGGAGACCCTGTATGCTGACGCACAGAGGAGACAGAGTAGGAAGTCTGGAAGGAAGCTGGGCGGAGGGAGCCCCAGGTGCTTTTGCATATCCTGGGGTAAGAGCAAACCATCATGGGTTTACCACACCTGCTGGGAACTGGTGTGTTACGGTGTGTGGGCTACCTGTGAACCTCACCTGGGCTGAAGTCTCAATCTCCTCCTCACTGTCCGATTCCTCCTCACTACTTGTAGAGTCTTCATGTATCTCAGGTTTGACCTTAGTCACTGAAGGCCCTGCCATCCCAGGAGGTACTGGGGCTGTCTCTTTCCCCAAAAGCCCCTTACTGGGCACTGAGGCAACTTTCACAGGGAGTCCTCTCACTGCAGTCTTTACCTGGAACAACCCAGAAGTGTGAGGGTCATGGGAGTCTAAAAAACCACAGGGCCAGTCCTGAGTCAAGCATACTGTGCCTCACCTGTCCCACAGCTGTAGCAGGAGTTGTTTCTTCCTCGCTCTCTGACTCCTCACTGCTCGAAGAGTCCTCCTCTGCTCTCTGGGTGCCCCTGGTCACAGCTGGGGATGAAGAAGTAGCTGCCCCTGCTTTCCAGGGGGCTGGAGTGTCCACTCGCATTGGGGCAACCTTGGCAGAGGGCGGGGTGATGGGTGTGCCCTTCTTTGGGGAGGCCTTGGTCTGAGGCATTTTCATAGCTGGTTTTGCCTGAGGGGACATGGAAGTCAGAAATTGGAGAAGGATAAGACCCCTGCTCTAGGGTAGGGCCACAATGCCCTGTGGGCTGACTAGGCCAGATCCTGACCCAGGAGGGTCAGAATGGGGAACAGCCCTCCTCTCAAGACCTCACCTGGGCTGGAGTCACAGCTGTGGGGGTTTCCTCCTCACTGTCTGAAGACTCCTCCTCACTGCTCTCCAAGTCTTCTTTGGACTTTTTTGTCTCGAGCTGTGTGGCCAGAGGCACTGTCTTCTGAAAGGGCCCTTTGGTAGGACCCGAGGCAGATCTGACAGGGAGGATTTTCCCTGAAGAGTTTGCCTGAGTGAGACATAAGAGGTCAGGGAGGGCGCCCAAAGCAGGGCTGTGTGCAGAGAGCGAGGGGTCCCAGGTGTGAAGGGGAGAGTGCCTTACTGGCAGGGGCCTTACCTGGGCTGTGGCCGCAGTTGCCACCACCTCCCCCTCGCTGTCCGATTCCTCGCTGCTGCTCTCTGAGTCTTCCTCCTGCTTTCCCGTCTGGGTCAAGGGTGCCACAGATCCTGCCTTCCCAGGGGGCACCGGGATGTGGCCTTTCCCTGAGGGCGCCATGTCAGTGGTTGAGGCAACTCTGGCTTGGGGTTTCTTCCCCAAGGACTTTGCCTGGGAGTAACAAAGAACAGATCAGAGGGGGCCCACCGGGGAGCGTGTGTGAAGACAGGAAGTGAGGAGGGCAAGTGGAGGGCAAGGCACACAGTGGTTCGTGTATCATGTGTGCCAGCCTCACCTGAGCTGGGCTCGTGGTTGGGGGAACAGCGACCGGAGACTCTCCCTCACTGTCCGACTCTTCCACACTGCTGTCTGAGTCCTCTTCCTGCTTCATGGCCTGGGCAGCCACAAGTCCTGTTTTGCCAAGTGGCACCCCTTTCCTAGGGGACTCCTTGGCAGGGGTAGAGGCTGCTTTAACCTGGGGGGTCTTTGCTGAGGGCATTGCCTGGAGTGAGAGAAACAGAATGCGGGATGGAGTGGAGAGTATCCCGAGAGTGGATGTGAGGACTCAAAGGATACCAGACAGCAGATGCCACACACAGCAAGAAGGGAGCGGGGCTCTCACACAGGAATGGAGAACAAGTTTTTGGCAGGCGTCTGGGGCAGGCGCAGGCTTGCGTGGCCTGCCCAGGCCTCACCTGAAGTGGGGTCTGAGCAGCTGGTATCTCTTCCTCACTGTCCGACTCCTCTTCACTGCTGCTCTCAGAGTCTTCCTCTGGCTTCCCTGCCTTGGCCTGGGTGGGTGCAGGTCCTACCTTCCCAGGGGGTGCTGGAGTGGCCCCTTTCCCAGGGGTTCCCTTCGTAGGTCCCAAGGCAGCTCTGACTTGGACAATTTTCTCCGATGCCTTCACCTAGCAAAAGAGAAAGGGCAGAATGCTCTCGTTACTCACTTTCTGGTGATGCTTTTAGTCTCACAAGACGGGGCAGCTTCTCTCTTTACCCACACTTTGAATGGGGTTCAGCTAGGGACTCAGCTTACATTGTCTCCTGGCCCTCACAGCCCCTCTTATTCCATCTGCCTGCCACCCCTCACCCCAGTACCCTCCAGTCCCAGAAAGACAGCACTTTCTTAGTAGCTCTCTTGGGCTGTGCCTACACAGGGACAGGAGGGCCAAGAAGTCCCAAAGAGGGGAGGGAACAGAGGAAGGTCTGTGGGACAGCAGGACTCCTGGGGAGTTTGACCTGGATTCATGAGCAAGGTCCTCTGGGCTTGGTCTCCTCACTAAGGTACTGACTGTCCCTGGCTTATCTCAGCCACTGATTCTGGCCTGAGGGCTTTGGCAGAGTCGCTGCAAGCCCTGTCTGCTCTGGGGAGGTGACAACTAGTTGTTCAGCCCCATGCAAAAATCAGTTCTGGTGACTTTCCTTCTACAGAGGGGAGAGGCCTACAGACAATCAGATTGGCTTGCACCTTTTCCAAATTTTTAATTCAACAGAGAAAGCAGATATGACATAAATATTACACTCAACCCCTAAAAAGGACACCAGGCAATACCAGGTGACCTTAGGCACAGAAAGATCAATTGGGGCAGAGAGTGGCCCTGTGGACAGGGGCTGATCAGTAATGACCCTCACTCGCTCACCTGCCTCAGGGCCTCGGCATTTGTCATGCTCTTTTGCCCAGAATGACCTACCTCAAGAGTGCCCTAACAGCCATCTCCCACATGCCTGCTCTATTTCCCTCTAACATTCACTAACCTGGGAATCTTACTGCAAACCTTCCCCTTACTCTGGTGACGGTGGGGGGGGGGGGCGCGCGAGGACACGCGCACCACCCCTCCTGAGCCTCACCAGGGAAGCCTCAGGGCTGGGGCCAGGGAGGGGCTTCCACCCTCCCATTTGACCTTCCTCTTTCCTGTATGACTCCCATACTTCCCAGCTCCCTGCCTCCCCTTGGGGCATGCTACAGCTGGGAGGTCTCAGAAGATGGAAGTTAGCCAGATCCTTGTTCATAACAAGGTCGAGATTTGGCTGAGAAGGTAGAGGTCCAGCAATGAAAACTCAAGTCCCAGGGCTAACTGGGAGGACAGTGGACTGATTGACTAGCAAGAGGCGATAAGGGGAGAAATTACTGACAGTGGGCTGCAGAGCCTCACAAAGCATCCATTTGCAGCTCTGCCTGCGTAAGGCGTTTCCAGGGTGTCTGAAACTAGCCCAACTGCTCCAACCTTTCAACTTGTGCATTCAGCTCCTGCACCTTAACTCCCAACCCCAGCAGAGTCTCACTACAAAGCTACTGTCCCTATTGGGGGTCCACAGGTAAGTCTCAGGCCACGGAGGAGTGGGGGGATCTTGAGGGCTAGGCTTCCCTGGACCCCATTTTGCTAGGTATCTGCATAGGGACCCCCTCTTCACACTCCCTGCTGCTCTCGAAGCCTTCCCCTGACTTCTCGACCTTGCTGACTACAGTCAGTTGCACGCCGGACTCAGACTTGGGGTGTCAAACTCACCTTCCCAGGGGCTGTTTTTTTCCCTGGAGGCTCCTTGGCTGGGGCTGGTGAGGCTTTGACCTGGGAGGGGTTTCCTGAGGGTTTTTCCTGGAGAGAGAGGAGAGAATCAGGGAAGGAGCCTCACCCTTTACCCCCAGGGCTAGAAGATGCTGGGTGACTTATACCTCAGGCCCACTTGATCCTCAAACAACCCCTGAGCCATACTATCTTCAGACCCATTCTCCAGAAAAGGACAAGAGGCTTAGATATTTACCTGCTAAGGCCAATGCTGAGAGGCAGAGCTGTGATGGGGGGGAGGTGGGCGTGCCTTTAGGGGCAGAATTCTCACCACCTCTGTTCCCTGCCACAGCTTGCACCCAGGGTTGGCAGAGACGGTAGCCTGGCACTCAGGGTCAGCAGAGGAGACCCTTCTCAATCAGGAGCTCCTCTCTTATCTGCCCCTTCCACTGAGCTGATGACAGAGGCTGCCCTGAGGAGCAGGACCTGAACGCCAGTATGTCACGAGTTTACTGGGTACATTTTTTCTCACACTGGGCTCTTTGACTGTAATTCAAGCATTCCCAGGCAGACACCCTTGCCATTTTCACCTGTCATGGGGACAGGCTTCTGGGGCAGCTATTTCCTCAACCTCAAGCCCCTTTTCACTGCTGCTGTCCTACCCAAGCTGAGTTTAACTATTCTCCCTTGGGGCCAGGGAGCAAAGCCCAGGGCATACTGTGTCTGACTCCTGGGCAGGACAGGGAAGCGCCCACAGCCAGGCCCAGGGTGATGGCAGCTAGGGCTTCACTGTCACGGTTTCCAGGTGAGGCGGAAAGAGCCCTAGGCGCTGCTCAGGTCCTCACTGGGCCCGCCCGCCCCATGACAACCCTGCCAGTGGTCCCTGGGGCCAGCTGCCAGCGTCTCCTGCCAAACCTCCATGGTGGCATTACTTTTATTTTGCACCATCCTCCAATTCAGATCATGACCAGTGATCAGGCTACTACCCCTGTGTCTGGAACCATCCCCAGGGCTCGTAGTATAAAACCCTAGTTCTTCCTAGTGAGTCCCCCAGGCAGGCAGAAAATTTGGTGCCTGCCGCTCCTCCTTGTCTGGCATCCCACTCCCCTCAGCCATGAAATTACACATTGATGCTGCTTCAAAGTCCCAACCCCTGGCACCTCTTGCTATAGGGCCTCCCTATGGTTTCCTTCACAGCAACCGCCACCAGTCAAACTGCATGGAGACTTCAACTCCCCATAGCAGCAGGAGGTCTGTCTTCCCGTTGTGGCTGTATTCTAGGTAGGCCACAATTGCCCAAGGAGCAGGGACTTCTCCTAGCTCAAAGAGACAAGGTCACAGGCTCAAAGTCCTACTTATGTTAAGCTAAAGGCCAAGGCCGGGAATTTGCCAGAACAGAACTCTCAGAGCTGCTTCACCCCACGCAGGACCTGCTCCTGCCCAGGTCCTGCTCATGAAACTCTTCTGATACTTAGTCCCCACACCCCTCCCTGGTGAAGCTGCTCCAGGGCGTTCCAGTGGTGTCTTCCCAAGAGGCCTTCCTGAACTCACAGGTGGGATGTCTCTCCCACAGTCCCAGCCACCTCTCACAACCAGAGAACACGCAGCTCCTGGCTCCTACTCTCTCTGGAACACTTGCTGACTGAGCAGGGCTCACAGGTGTATGAAGACTACCCAGGCTCTGGGAGGGCTAGAAGCGTGGAGAGCAGCTCCTGAGGATGTGTGGCAATTACCTCCAGGTCTGTCTCATCGCTGGAGCTGGAGGTGTCCTCACTGGAGCTGTCGGCCTGTCCCGTTGATGCCATTCCTGAGGAGTCAACAGAGAGGGCACTGAGGGTCATCCTTTACAGATGGCCTTCCCCTCCCAGCAATACAACCCTCCAGTCCTAATCAGAGGGTTGCTATGTACCCAACCTTTAAATGCAGAGCTTTAGCCCACCCTCTCTGGAGCCTCACAACTGAGACAGGGACCATTCATACATATCATAGGCTCCTACATACCTGAGGCCCTACTGAGGGCTACTAGAGGTTCTGACACTCACACTCTAGTATTAGATGGCCTAGAAAATCTCTACCTGCCATTAAACTGAGTTGGGCAAGGCACATGCTATGTGAGAAACAGAAACAAACCTAAGTCTCCAAGCCTCCGCAGTGGGCCCTGGGCTCACCGGGAAGCAATAACCAGACAACACTCCATTACCACGGCTGCTCAAACTTCCTACACAAAGCTCGCGTGTCCCTGCAGATGATCCTCTACCATGGAGGGGGCAAACAGCCTGAAGTGGGGCTCCTGCTGTCATGGAGACACACCTCTGAGTTCCAGAATGTCCCAAAGTTTGATAATGCAGTGCCCAGGCTGCCTCCTCAGCTCAAGCTTGGGAGTTTGTTTCCTGGAGGTGGGCACTCCTTACCAGGCTTCGTGGTGGTTCTAACGGCTGGGACACTACTCTCCTCCTCAGTTTCTGAGACCAAGATGGTATTCGCTGAGGGCTCTGGCATCTTCTTGGGGGACTTCCCAGAGAGGAGTTGGACCACTGCCTTTCCGGATGTAGGGTGTGCTGTGGAGTTCACCATCTGGCCACCTTTCTTTGCCTATGGAGAATGGGCAGGGCAGACACACACTGAGGCACTTGGAGACCTAGGAGCAGACCCGACGCTAGATGACCCAGCAGGGTGAGCCCGGGCCAGTCACTTATTTGAGTCTCTGCCAACTGCTGAAGTAGAGCCAAAATTCATACCCCTCCTCAGAGGCCCAGGGGTAACCTGACTACAGTTCCTGGGATGTGGCAGTGACTGGCTAAGTAGTACTGCATTGTGGGTCTTACATTATTTCATATTGACTTTTACATATCAGTGATAACACTCCAGGCAATTTCAGGGACACACTCCTTTGTGTGCCTGTAACATTGCTTCACAGGTGACCAGAAAATGACATTCTACTTTCTAAGTAGTTCCAGACTAAAAGATGCTTTCTGAGTTTTCAGAACCACAGGGACCTTACTCACCATGGAGTCTCCACGACCTCACAGCCTGAACTGCATAGGTGGGGATTTGTTGAAACAATTGCATAGGTAAAAGAGGAAAGAAACCATCTATTCTAGGTTCAAGACATATCAGTGGCCAAGAGAGCAGGTTATCACCCTCACTTAGCAAAAAGGAAACGGAAGCCCAGAGAAATGAAGGGTCTCAACAGGCTGAGATTTGAACGCAGAGTGGCAAATTACCTATAGCCCTACAGGGCTGTGTGTGTCAACACCCACAGCGGACAGGTTGGAAGATGGTCCCTACTCACCTTGGCTTTTTCTTTCACACTTGATGGCAAAACCCCTGACAGGGCTGAGGAGTTGCTTGGTGTGAATCTCGGGGCTGTAAGACACAAGAAATTGTTAAATGTGCCAGATGACTTTTTCCTCAACAAAGAAAAGCAAATAAGTCTCAGCTCATCCAACAAATGATGTGGCTGCCTGGTGCTCACATGCCAGATGAGGCTGAACTCAGGCCCACGGGACAGCTCTGCGATATCTCAGCCACACCCACTAGCAAGGGGAACAGTGGCCCAACTCTGTGTGTCTGCATCCCTGATAGATCCCAAGGTGGCATCTGAGGCCCCAAAGCAAAGGGCTGGCTCACAGCCCAAACTACCGTAACAGCCCCACACATCTCCAGGGGTGCTTTTCTAATAGGTCGTCGCACTGCAGTCTACTCAGGGAGACAGGGCCAGGGGTCAGGCCGTCAGTCTCCAGTCCACAGACAAAGCTGTGCACAATGTAAATAGTACTTTAGAGGAGCAGCAGCTGAACCCCGAGACTTGGACCTGGGTAGATGTTGCCATGTAACAAATTTGTGGTGCTGTTACACTAGGGTGCTGTCTCCTTAGAGCTTAGAGGGAATGAATTCTAAGGTCTGAGGTTAAAGAGGACATTGCAGAGATGAATGGCTTGATCTAATTATTCTCCTGGCATTAACTATATCTTTTTTTTTTTTAATTATGGAAAGATTAAGCACATTCATGAGTAGAGAGGACAGATACTGAATGACCATCTCTAATTATCATTCTGATTTCAATTGTCCCTTGGTCACCCTTCCCATCGAGAATTAGCCTGAAGAGCCAGACACCGTATCGGGCTGCCCACAGATACTTCAGGTGCTCTCAGTGAGGACTCCTTTAAAAAGCATAATTATGATTCCATCATCACAGCTTTAAATATCCACTGAATGGCCAGTCAGCATGAAATTTTACAATTTGTGTTTTAAATCACAGGTAGGTACCCACACGTAGGAGTAAGCACCGGGAGACGGGGGCGAGAACCTGGAAGCCCTTCCAGCAGGAGGGGCCCCGGTGGGAAGGAGAACCACAAACCTTCCATTTTTCTTCTGTATGCTTCTGGAAAGCTCAAAGGAAACTTGTCTAGCATATATATCCTTTAAAATAACAAGCAATATATAAACCATGCAGTACGACTGCAAATACTGAAAAGAAACATGTTCAGGAGAAATAAATGGATGTGTATTTTGTCTAATTACAGGTGGCAAGACCATAGGTAAATTGTCCTTGCCTTTAAAAAGAGTAATTAAAAATACTCTAGAATGAACACTTCATAGTTCTGTAGTTTTCAATCAGAAACTACTTTTTAAAATGAAGACATTACTTCTCCAGAAGCAAACCCAGTAAGCAGAGGGAGGCCAGGTGCTCTGGAGCTAGAAAAGTGCTACTGGAAGCACAAGGAGCGCCAAGAACCTGGAGAAGGGGCTGTGACCCCAGTCACCCCAGCTGATGCTCTGAAGTCAGAGCGGCCAGGATAGCCTCCGGGGCAAAAAAGCCCCACAATCACAACGCTGTGAGCAGCCCCCAGGACACAGAGGTGTCCACTGGTTGCCACCTCTGAAATCATTCCAGCAATTCCAAGAGAGCGGGCTTTTGTCCATCTCCATCAGAATCACTGGGGAGCCCAGAGGGATGCAACTCCAGGGCCCCATTGTGGGGGCCGACTGTATGTACCCCGAATTTGACTACAAGGCTCATCTGATTTTTTGTTTACCACTGAATCCCCAGCACCTGGAAACACTGCTTGCATAAGAAGGGGTCCATGATGCAATGAAATAGATGTGAAGCCTTCTGGATCTTTCTTCTGACAGGACCCAGTCTTTCAGGGCTCACTTAAGAAGCTGAAGGTAGTTTCCTCCCCACTCCCAAACTTCTCACCCCATAGTCTGTATCTAACAGGGTCAGGGTGCACCTGGTCTGAGTCCCCAAAAACCAACGACAGGGGCTGCCTCCCCCACCCCCCACCCAGGTCTAGAACACAGGGCTCTTACCAGTTTTAGTGGTCTCGGCTTCTGCCACCTCCTCCTCCTCCTCCTCCTCCGAACTCTCTGAGCTGCTGACGGGGTCGGACACCCGGGTCTTCTTGGCCTGCAGGGCCACATCCTCCTCTGCCTTCCGCTTCTTGCCCACCTCTGAGGTTCTGCAGAACAAGGGGCACGAGCTGTACTGACTGGGAGACCAGACAACTCCAAGAGGTCTGAAAGTCTTTCCAACACTCGCGGCCTCCCTACCCCCAGGAGAGGGAAGTCTAAATGACGAGATACAGTGTTGCATTCTGCATTTTCACTCATTTTATAAAATGTCTTCATAATTGTCTATCTTTAATCAGAAAGATTTTCACTAAAGCTCTCTAGGAACAGTAGCTTAGCCACTGAATAGTGCACTGTAGCACCAGCAGGCACTTCATAGAAGCACGAGTCTCCTCTCTTCCCTCTAAAACTTTCTGGAAGAGTTCTTCCCAGAGGAGTCCAGGCCCTCCTTATCCTTCAGGCCTCAAAGGTAACACAGCATCCCCAGAGAACCCCCTTCCCCATACACACTCCCTGTCCTACCCCACTCCCCGTAACATAGCAAGCCAGGAAGGGGGGGTTAGATACAGCACATCTCAAATGAACAAATGTACAACTACGTGCCTTGCCAGGGTCAAGGAGTCAGCCTGGGGTATTGGTAGTATAAGCAGAAGGCCAAGGCCTAGAACTTTCTAAGTATCACTTCTCTACTCCACCCTCCTGCCCCCGAAGTGGCACTGGCTCCACCCCTCTTCCTAGCAGAGACACTGCTCAGCCCCCTTCTCCCAGGTCACGTTTTGGGAAACTGCCTACGAAGCCAGCTTTCACAGGTCAGTTCATGCTGCCCTCTCCTCCCAAAAGAATGGAAGCTGCACAAGGGCAATCATTTCTCTCTTATTCGTTCTCAGCTATTAAGGAGAACAGTCTGTGCTCACAGTAGTTGCTCAATAAACATGGGGGGGGGGAAGAGATGTGCTTCTGATGGCAAGGTCCAGCATTTAATTTAGCATTATTTTTATTTTACAGATGAAGACACAGACACAGGGAGGCCAAGTTTGCCCAACTCCATGTAGCCACATGCTAGATTTGAACTTTGTAGGAACCACTAAGCTGCACTGCCTCTGGTGGGTTATTTCCCTATTTTTTTTTTTTTAAAGATTTATTTATTTATTTGTACAGAACTGGGGTACAGACCAGAGATGCGGAGGGTGAGAGGATTCACCAGAGACAGAGTGGGAAGCAGAACAGGCAGATTGACGAAGTACACTGCTGAGGGGAGCAGCGGGCGGGTCAGGAGAGGTCTGCCACGCCATGTGGTCACCTCCGGGGCAGGCGGGAATCGAACTCATGTGGAAGTGGCTTTAGATTCTCAGTGCAGTGCTTTAACCCGCTGTGCCACCAGGGAGGGCCTATTTCCCTATTTTACTCAAGTACCCCACATCTGGAAAAGGGGCCAGTGCAAGGAAGGGGCATACACTGCAGCTTGAGGAAGTGGTTCTCTGGGGAAGGAAGGGCTGGGCAACACACGCACACCTGAGCAAGTAAGTGCAGGACTTACTTGCGAACTGAGTTTGCCTCAGTAGCAGGGAAAGGGAAGCACTTAGGGCTGACTTCAGCTCTCCACTGGAAGCTAGGGCCCCTTTCACACTATTCCTGACTTTGGTTACACACCTCTGGTGAGAGGGAGCTCACCACTCTACTGTGGCTGACCTGCTTGTTAGAAGGCTCTGATGACCCAGTGCTTAGATTCAGAAGCTGAACTCAGTCATAGCAGGGAAAGTCCATCTCCATCCTCGCAGGGCCCAGCAACACGGCATGTCCTCAGAGACGTGCCCACAGTGCCCCTCTCTCACCCTTCTCCTATCTGGCCCTTCAGATTCTCTATTATTCCTCATGGGACATAACTCAGGTCCTTCACCCCCACAGTGGTCAGGTCAATATGCGGGGAGATGACAACTAACCTCTCCTTCCTGTTCAAGCCCTTCCTCTGGATTCTCCCCCATTCCTTGAAAAGCATGTACATTCTACATGTAAGTTCACATACATTTCACTCAGTAAGTCCTGAAAATCTTCCCCCCTAAATCAGGTTCCTTCCACCTCATGCCCAGGCCCATGCACCTTGCATCCAGGTGCACAGTCACACACAGATGCTAGTTTCACCCCTCCAACCCCAGGAATCTGTATAACAGATGCCTCATGCCCCACCAGCTCTTGCAGGGACAGATCTCCCAGCCCACCAGTCCTGCATGGTGGCTAAACCAAACCACTTTCTTTCACCAACCCCCCCCCCCCACATGATTCCCAAACTCTTGGGACAGTGCCCAGTGGCACTTGCAATGCAGGCCTCAGCGCTAGCAGCTTCCTGTAAGACACAACCCCTCGCACACCTTGCCTCCTGTCCATTACTATGTTCGCTCCCCTACTCCTTGCAGTTCTCAGTCAGGTCACCCAGAGAAGTCTCCTTCAACCCCCAAATGAAGCCAGGCTAACCTGCTGATGTGCGTTTGACACCAGCCACCTCTTTTTCTCATGACATGTCTAACTGCAAGGTGACCACCCGGAAGGAAAGCAGAAACCATGGGACACGCGGCAGTCATGTCGGTATCACTGTACTTAGGGCAGGGCCTGGCATTCAGTGGCTTCCCAAAAAATGTTCGTTGATGGAATGACTACCAGAAGCTTTTGTTTTTTAGAAACACTGATCATGGGACTCAGTGTCCTTGCCCCTACCAGACACCCAGATATGTGACCTGGCTTCCTGGTATTAGTACCCTTCTTCCAAACCGACTGCTTGGAGGTTCCTCTCCACACCTTCAGCCCTGGTGGACTTACTGTTGCCAGTGCGTGTAGATATCCAGAAGAGTGACAGGCTGAGCCAGGAAAGTTTTCTGCAGAAAAGTAAAGAGCAAGCATCAGAATAAGCATCCTTCCTGATCCCTTCTCGCTAAGATCTCATGACATGCAGAGACTAGTGGTTGAAAATGGTCTCTTTGCTCTGGGAACTATGTCTGCCATACTAGGCAAGCCTCCTAGAGACAAGCAGGACAGGAATTTCCAGCTAAAAACTTTTCAGACAACATGTTGATGAGAGGTATTTTTGAGGACCTGGAGCTGGGATGTTCCCAACCAGCATTTATCTGGCGCCCACCCTTCATGGCATTCTCTACACTTACTGGCCACCCCTGACCTTTCAGAGGCTTTTAACGGGAAGGTTGGCCAAGCTCTCTAAGGCAGTATGAACCACAGTCAGACACAAAGGCATGCAGATGGCATGATGCAGTTCACAAGTCCAGTAGGAGGAAAATGGATCCAAATGGTGACCGTCTCTTGGGAAAAGCAGAGGGAACGAAGTGGAGTCCAGGCCTCTGGAGTTGAGGCCAGAGGGTCCAAGTGTCCAGTGCCCCAAGGAGGCGAGGACAAAATAGTGTCAGATATTGGGCCAAGAGATCCAATATGAAGTCCGACAGCACTTCTCGGTTAGCTGGCTAAGCTAATCCCTTAACTGCTTTATGAGGCTCCCTCTTGATAAAACGGGGATAACAGTAGAGCCCACAGAGCAAATGACTAGGTCTAAATGAGATAATCCAGCCAAGGGTCAGCACAGTGACCAGTAACACCAAGACTTCGAGAGTGATTCTCACTTTATCCCAGCCCAAGCCTACCAGCCCCCTCCCTGCCCCACAGATGTGCCACCAGTCCCCACCAAGGTGTTTCATCAGGAATATTGTCTCCCCTGCTAACTATATACTTGGCTCCTTCACTTCCTTCAGGTCTCTGCCTAAATGTCACTGCTAAGTGAGGCTTCCTGACCTCCCTTTGTATGACTGAACCCTGACATTCCCTTCCTTACTTGTACAGCTAACGCCTACCATCACCTGACACCAGATACTATTCACTTTTTAAAAATATTTGTTAGGGCCCTCCCTGGTGGCGCAGTGGGTTAAAGCACAGCACTAAGAAGCTAAAGCCACTTAAGCATGAGTTCGATCCCTGCCTGCCCCAGAGGTGACCCACATGGTGTGGCAGACCTCTCCTGACTCTCCTGCTGCTCCCCTTAGCAGTGTACTTCATCAGTTGGTCTGTTCTGCTCCCCGCTCTGTCTCTGGTGAATCCTCTCATCGCCCCTGCACCTCTGGCCTGTACCCCAGCTCTGTATGTGTAAATAAATAAATCTTTAAAAAATATATATTTGTCATCTGTCTGCCACTGCTAGAATGTATGCTCCAACAAGGTACAATACTTTCGCCTAGGCAAATGTGCCAATGAAGATGGGTACTGCATCCTGTCCTGTCAGTCCCTGTTTCCCCAAAGATGTTAAGTGATACAACTGGTGGAAGGGCAAATGAGGTCCACATAGGTTTACGCAAAGTACAGACATTAAGATAATATCTTAAATCCATTACCCATTAGTCAAAGAGATCTTAAAAATAAACATTTTTTTAGGGCAGAGCCTACAAAGGAAAATTAACTAATCAGTTTCTACCTCACTAGTTTAAAAACCCATTAGTGGCTCAACACTTGCTCTTTCAAAAAAGGCCAAAGGGCCTATAAGAGGGTTCCTGGCCCCAAGGGGCTCTACCACCCTTTATTCCACACTTCAGGGCTTTCTGGAGGTTATAGTACACAGGTTTCCCTCCCACTACAGGTCATCTGCACCTCTGTCTGGAAAATTCACCCTCCTTCTTGTCAGATTTCAAATGGAGACTACCGAAGAAAGCAGTCCTGGATATATCCCTTGTCTGCCACTCTTATCACCCTATGCCTCTCCCTCTTGGAACTTAATGTAATGTTAAGCACTTACTTTCACATTCCTGATGTACGCCTATCTCCCCATTAGATGTTAAACTCCAGAAGGGCCGGGGGACATTCTTAATAGTTCTCAACTACCCAAAGCTCCAGGTTAAGTTGCCCAATGAATGAATGAACTATGATATGACTGTACCCCGCGTTCAAATCCCAAAGCTGAGAACTGGACGACAGGGCCACAAGTGCCTTCTTTCTACGCTCTCCTAACGCCCCAGGGCTCAGGGCAACTCACTCCACAGACTCTCAGCCACCTTCTAGCCCTAGGGGGCCCGCGCACAACCACGTGGCCTGAGGCAGAAACTTTTAAAACAGGGAACCACCAGGGAGAAGGTGGAGCTAAGGGGCGCGGGACTTACAAAGGCCTGTGGGAACGATCACAGATGCCGGCACGCCCACTGCACTACTCGGGAAACTGAGGCCCGGGGACCTAGGAGCCGCAGAGGCCGGGCAGAGGCAGCAGCTCGTTCGGGCCCGGCCGCACCCCGTAGCACCGCGGGATCCGATTCTGACCGCCGTCTAGACCGTCAGGGTAAGGGAGGCGGGCCGCAACTCCCCACATTTCGCACGCGGCCCTTCCACGCCGCCGCGCACGCTTACCTGGCCGCTCTGTTCCTTCACTTCCCGCGCCGCACGCACGTAGCCCGCATGCAGCAGATGCTGGTAGATCAGGGGCAGCAGCTCCCGCCGCTTCCTGGCCTCGGCCATGCCCGCAACAGCCCGCTCACCTGCACGCCCCCCTCAGTCCCAGCCCGCCACTTCCCTCGTGCCCTTAGACCTCACGCGCCACACTTCCGGCTCCTCGTTCTCCCGACCGCGCGGCTCGCCGGGAAATGTAGTTTTAACCTCTGAAGTGGCAGGCTCCGCCCCTAGATATGGAAAGGGCAGGTTCGGAGGGCAGAAAAAAACCGCGTCTTGCCGGGGGGCGTGTCTAGGACTGGACCCGCCCCCTGGGTAGGCCAGGCTGTAAATGACTCTTTTAAAGTCCTTCAGACTTGCTCCTTGAAGGGATTATCTTCCATCTTAATTTCCTCTCTGCACCAAGTGGGGCTTCTTACTCCTCTCCAAACATCCTAATCTTACTCTCTTTCTAAACCCGGGCTTCCATTTGCCCAATCAGTTATTCATTTTGCATATTTGTAGTACCCATGAGCCTGGCACTATTTGTCATCTGTTGATTTATTCTTTCACTGGTTGAACAAATCCTTATTGAGCATCATACCTTGGGGTAGCGCCTGACTAGAATGCGGGGTGGGGGTGGGGTGATGAATCAGACATGCTAGCTGGCCTCAAAGCTCACAGGCACAGAAAGAGATAGTAGGTAACCAGGCAACTGTGGTTCCATGCCTTATGTGTGTTGTTGGGGAAAGGCCTGTGGGAGCAGGGAGGAGGGGCACCTAACCCCCAAGAGACATATAAGCTCAGGCTTAAAGATGGAACAAGATTTTCTAGGTGCAAAGGAGAGCACTGGCATCCCAAGTGGGTGTAGATAGGAAAACTCGCCTTGGCATAGGCTGGGGAAAACTAAACAAAAGCCACTCTGTGCCACACTGGGCTATAGGGAGAGTTTGGGCGGGGGGACAAGGGGAACAAGTGAGGACACATGAATTTGGACCAGCTGATGGGTCTATAGCAACCCCTTCCCCCAGCCAAATGTGCATTTTGCTCCAGTGTCAGTAGATGTCTCTTACAGGCTTAAGGAGACAATCCTTAAACCTTGGGTTTTGATAAGTTCACTATGACTGGGGCCTTCCTGGTGGCACAAGGGGTTGAAGCACAGCAGTACAAAGCTGTCTTCAGAAGCTGCAGCACTAATTCGATCCCCAGCCAGGGAGGTCACCCACATGGCGCTGTCGACTGACCTCTCCTACCTCACCCGATGCTCCCTCCGCAGTGCATTTCAGTCACTCTGCCTGTTCTACTCCCTACTCTGTCCCTGGTGAACACTCTCACCTCCTACACCTTTGGCCTGTACCCCAGTTCTTGTATGCATGAATAAATATTTTTAAAAATCCCTATGACTGGAGTGGGAGAATAGGCTTGTGCAGAACAAAACTACTGTTATAATGTAGTGGTTGAGAGGAGGTTGGCGGAGAGGCTGAGAGAATATGTGAATAACTGTTCTTAATTTCACGAACCTGTTGAGAATCTGAAGACAACATGAGCTATAGAAACTTTGCTCTAGAAAATGTGAAAGATGCATCTAATATGGGCGTGGTAAGCACATCACGTTCATTGCTGACCCTCCTAGAGATTAGGAACTGCTTACTGCTCCTGGCACCAGGTAATTGAAGAGGGAGGAAATTAATCCACTCAACCACTTAGCAAGTATTTTTGAGCACCCCCTGTGGGGGATGAAACATTCTCTGTCCCAATAAAGTCCACTGGAGGAGTCGCAAACTAAAACAACAGTAATACAAATTCTTTGTTACAAACAATGAGTAGGTGTAGAAAGGAAAAGGATGTGTTTTCTTTTAATTTTGTATATGTATATATTTTAACATCATTCTTCATTTTGTACATTTTTTCATCTTGGTTGTAATCCCCTTGGAATTCCCATCACCAATTCACCCATGTGCCTATTATCATAGTCGTATACTCTTCCTGCCCAATTTCTTTTTTTTTTTAAGATTTACTTGGTACGAGGTGCACGGGTTGAGAGGATTCACCAGAGACAGAGTGGGGAGCAGAACAGGCCGACTGACGAAGTACACTGCTGAGGGGAGCAGCAGGCTGGTCAGGAGAGGTCTGCTGCGCCATGTGGATCAGTCCGAGGCTGGGGATCGAACTCACACAGAAGTGGCTTTAGCTTCTTAGTGCTGTGCTTTAACCCACTGTGCCACCAGAGAAGAGCAGACATTTGAATTTTAATATGACCTGTGGAGTACTGGGTGTATAAGGAGATGCAGAAAGACAAGTTAGGGTTAGGAGTGTAGGGGTTACTGGTGGAAGTAGCATTGGGGAACTGCAGAAGTTTCCAGAGTTATCAGGAAGAGAGATCAGCCTAGAGATGTGTTGAGTAAAAAGGATGCATCAGGGTGGACCCCGAGGCTTCTGTGCAGAGGCAGGGGATGAGATGGGGACAGCTGAATGGGATTGCGGTGGGGGGTGAGTGAGGAGCGGAGCTGTGAGATGGGACAGAAAAAGTACAAGTTCCGTAGACATGTTGAGCTGGAGATGTCTTTGAGACACCAGGTACAGATTTTGATTGGGCACTTGGAAGACTATGTTTGGGCAAATTGCCAGCAGAGACAGGATCATTGAGGTTGAGGAAAAGGGCAGGACTGCCCAGGAAGAGCAGGAGAGAGGAGAGGCGGTGGCTGGGATGGTGCTCTGGGCACACCTACAGGTCAGGGCCACAAGAAGGTTATGCCTACAAAGGTGAGGAGGAATGGACAGAGAGGAAGGAAGACAGAGAAGAGCATGGGCATAGGACAAAAATCAAGGGAAGAGCCGAGGAGGATGCTTTATGTTGGCTGGTTGGCTGGAATGAGGATGGAATGTGGGCACTGGTTCAAGGACAAGTGTGGAGAGGCCTGGCGGCTTCAGGGGGTGCTGCTCCAGCGGCCTGATGGAGAAAGTGCCGTGGCAGCAGTGGGGTTGGTGAAGGAGGGAGAAGGAAGGCAGTGGGTCTTTTGAAAAGTTTTTGTGTGAAGGGGAGGAGAGAGATGTGGTGACGGGGTTCTATGTGCATGGGGGGGGTGGGGGGGTCGGGTGGCGGGGGAAGCATTATAAGGTGCAGGAGACCTGAGTTTGTTTAAAGGCTGATGGCAGATTAAAGGGAGAGAGATTAATTGAGGGTGTAGGGAACTGGGGAGCTAATCAGCGAGGGGATGTTCACAAGCATCTGAAGGGGTGGGATCAAGTGTGTGGGTGGAGGGGTTGGTCTTGGAGAGGAGGAGGGATGACTTCTCTAGAACCAAAAGAAGGAACAAAGAGAGGATGAGTGCAGACGTAGATGTAGGTTTGTAGTGGGATGTTAAGGGAGATCTCATCTTGAGCTTCTATTTTTTCTGCAAAGTGGGAGGCAAGGTCTTCTGCGGAGAGCGAGGAAGAGGTGGTGAGGAGTTTGAAGGAGGGAGGAGAATGAGACTCAGAGTGCTGAGCAAGATTGCCCACAAATCCCCAACTGTCTGAGAGTGGCAGCAACCTGGTCGAGGTTGGTGTCCATGACTTTCTGTGTGTCCTGGCCCCCGCCTGTCCTGCTAGGGGATGTCCCCCGACATGGCTCACCTACTCAGGTATGGACAGTGGAAAGGTCTTAGTCAGGTTTATCCAGGCCTGGGATCTTGCCAGCTGGGTGGGAAAAGGGGCACAGGGTCTAAATTGTGGACAAAACAGGACACAGCCACTGGACCCTGTGATGGTGGCTGAGAAGGGAGGGAGGTGAAAATGGGTGGGCTAGTTTTCAGGGAGAAACTGGAAATCTTCATGGACTGGGCCGCCAGGAGGTCAGTAACCAGGCTCCTGAGCTCAGGGTGTAAGCTCAGCAGCTGGAGTTGGCCCTATGGCCTAGCTTACCGACTGAGACCCCTCACGGAGATAAGACAGGGTGATGAGCATACAAATCATCATTTTAAAATATTTATTTATTTATGCATACAAGAACTGGGGTACAGGCTAGAGCTGTGGGGGTGGGGGTGGTAAAAGTATTCACCAGAGACAGAATGGGGAGCAGAACAGGCAGACGGATGAAGTACACTGCTGAAGGGAGCAGCGGGCAGGTCAGGAGAGGTCTGTCACGCCATGTGGGTCAGCTCCCTGGCTGGGGATCAAACTCTTGCTACAGTGGCTGTGGATAGCTTCATAGTACAGCACTTTGACCCATTGTGTCACCAGGGTGGGCCCAATATAAATCATTGTAAGAGCAAAATTTTTTTCACCCTTTCAAGAACCAATTTTCTCACCCTTGGAGGCATGACTTCTCTAGTTATGATGCTGCCCTTACTAGAATGTAAAGACCACAGAGGCAGATCTGTGGCTGTCTGGTTAGCTGCGTTACTCCCAACACCAGTCCTTAAATGAAGACAAGAAGGCAGAGCACTCACCACCAATGTAGGCCTGGAAATAGAAAAATGGAAGTTTCTAAGAAGGTCATCAAGGAGGAATTGGGTCGTGCGTCCTTGGCTGACCTTGGAAGAAATGGAAAACTGGTATTAAATTAAAAAGCAAAACCAAACCAAGCCAGGGTAGCCTAATATCTTCTGTCTAGCAACATGTTGTTTTGTTTTTGTTTTGTTCCTAATAAAATTCATTTTAGGCACTTAGACTTTGTCCTTGGCTCCTGGGAGGCTGCCTCTGCTGTGGACAATTTCTTTATTTCCTTGATTTTCCAAATCATACCCTTCACTGAATTGCCTCGAGGCCCAAGCACAAAATTAAAACATTAAACTGATAAAATATAACATAGCAACAATTAAGACAGCAGCAAACAAAACAGTGCTTTAAAAAAAAAAAAAAGCAGCTTTGGAGCATTTTTCTACCCATTAGAAAAAGACGCCTCTGTTTGTGGTAGAAGCCAGAAACTCCCAGTCCACTTGACTGGGAATGCCTTTTGGAGAAGGGCATACCTTAGCCCTCTTGAATCCTGGAGAGGATACAGTGAGGGCAGGAGTGGACGGCTTTGAGCAGGTGGGGCTCTATCGCCTTCTTATCCCATCAGGAGTCATTCCGCCACAGAAGTGAGCAGAAGCAAGATACCTGCGGGAAGGCCTTGGGGTCAGCAGTAGGAAATGACCTTTTTGGCCTGTGTCTGCTGTGTGACCTTGGGCTAGTCTCTTGACCTCTCTGATCCTCAACATTTCTTTCAGTTGGAGGGGTTGGACAAAGGCCCTTCCAGCACTGGAATTCTCAAGAGAAGGGCCCATCTGAGAAGGTAAATTTTACCCTCAGAACCCAAAGACGGGCCTGCTCTCTACTGTAATAATGGGGTCTCCTTGACCTACATGACTTTCTAGTGGGTTCCCTGACATCCTTGCCTTTGGTGGGATGACAATTTCTCTTTTTTCTTCAATTTCACTGGTGATTTTAAAGATTCTAAGAGGTTAATAAGTTGTTATTGAAATAAGTCAAACGATTCTTAGATCTATAGGGTCAAAGTTAATCTTTCCCTCCCTCATATCCATTCCCAGCCCACTTTCCTCCACTCCACTCTCCTGCATTCCCCAGCCAGTCTTAGGGGGCCTCTTAGGTGAGACCTCTTCTCACCCTGCTTCTGCTTAGACAACTGAGACATTAGCTGTGAGGCTGTAATCCCACCGCCGCTCTCCCTTTTTCTATCTCCTACTTTTTTTACAGAGGGGGTCATTCTAAACACACAACTCTGCAAGTTGATTATTTCACTTATTGACACATCACAGCCATTGCTCCAGATGTCTGGATCTGCCCCAGCCTTTTGAGTAATAGTAACAGCTCACATTCGTGGAGCTGGTACAGTGAGCCAGTGCTGTGTGACAAGGCTCCCAAGCAGCAACTGACTTAATCCTCAGAATCTCCCATGCAGCATATAAATGGTTAGCAGCCCTGCTGATAGATAGGGAAACCGAGGTGCAGGAAGGTCAAGGCTGCGGCCACAAGGCCACAAGGCTGGCGGTTGCTGGGGCTGTGCAGGGGAAGCAGCTGTCAGTGCGTTCTCAAGCGTCTCTGCAGGACTTCAGCTGACAAAGGTGGGCGAGCGTGGTATAGGTTATTCACTTTTTGCTTTTGGCTAATCCACCGGCGTTGCTGCAGACATCCTAGTAAATACATCCTTACAGACTAGGGCTCTACTTTTTATGGGCTGGAGTGTAAAGTGGGCCAGAGGGGATGCCCGGGTTTGTTGGATAGCTAAGGCTGGATGAACTGCCAAAAAGGATGCAGCAATTCAGTTTCATCAGCATAATTTCATATTAATGTGGCTTTATTTCTCAGAGAAATGAAGGGTCCTTGGTGAGTGTAGAGCCCAGCTTTCCCCTCTGGCCCATGAGGGACCAGACCAGAGATAGGGGGGCTGAGAGGCAGAAGCAGGCATTTTCCTCTTCACCCGGGCCATTGCCCTGACCCTCTGCCCTCCAGGCTGCCTCTGCCTCTGTCCTCTTTTCTGACCAGTCCCCACACTGCCTTTGGGATCATCCCTCTTTTCCAACCAGCAACTGACACTCAAGGACTCTCTTCCACGCCTTTTGAACAGTCGCCTTTTTCCTTTCTGAAGTGTGACTATGTCTTATTCACCCTTCAAAAACTAAGTATTAGTGCCACATCTTCAGCAGAGCTTTCCCTGATTATACTGGCTTCCCCCTGGGCTGGGTCACCCCTGTTTTACATCGCCTCGCCTGCCCTTGCCCTTCCCGGAGCACACACATCACAAAAGGACCTGCCAGGAGGGGGCAGTGCACAATCAAAGGACATTTTCCCCAAGGTCAAGGTCACCAGGATGGCTGCTCACAGGCTCTTTGGCTTGCACCCTAATCTGCAGTGTGGAGTCTTTTGGGCATAGGGAGTCCCACACAGTGTTTGGCCTGAGGCCCAGCCAGCCTCTCCTGTCCTCTGTCTGTATCCCTGTGGGCCAGCAGGAATGTCTCTGCAAGTGTGGTGACGCAGAGAGACTTCAGGAGACACATAATGGCCATTTAAAAGTGGAAATTGCTTTGTATTTATTTTAATATGTATTAGACAAAAAATAACTAGCACATCAAACCTGTTATTTCACAGATATTATTGCTTAGGATGGAGCTCAAGTTGGCATTCAAGTAAAAAAACAGTGAGTCAACATAAAAGAAAGTACCAATTAAATAATAGTACCAGGAAAACGGAGGTAAATATTGGCCTACCTTAGAGGTGCTGGAATTCTGTGACTTGGAGTGACTTCTGGCCCTGCCAGAGGGGTAGGCAGCGGGGAGGAGTTGCCTGCACCCAGGCAGTGTCGGGGCCTGAGGAGCAGGGGCAGAATTGAGCAGGTGGGCCAGTCCCTGCCACCAGACCCCCTCCACCTGTGGAGGGTATGAGTGCTTGCCCCCCTCCCTCCTTCCTCCTCAGCTTCCCTGCGGTTACTAAGGAGTGGGAGGCTGAGAGGGGCCGTGTTCTGGAAGCTCATCTGCTCCTCATTCTCACCCAGCACCCTGCTCAGCATCAACTATTCGTGGTGATGATTAACAAGGTACAGGAAGCCCGGGGGATGGGGAGAGAAACTGAGTGTCGTGGACAATTTTCTCACATTCGTGAAGGTCCAGCCTATAGCAATCCATTGAATGGTTCTCTGAATAGGGCTGCGTATTGGATCCACCCGGTGATTCCATAGAAAAACTGAACCAGAGTGTTGTCTGGGGTAATTCCCGTCAGGAGGCCCCTGCGCCTGTGTTTTTAAAAGTTCTCCAGTCATTTCTGATGTTTCTAGGTTGGGAGCCACTCTGTTAACCCACACATTCCCATGAGACCCTCCCCACAGATCAGAGAGGTCATGTCACTCCTCCAGAATCACCCAGCAAAACAACAACAGACCTCCTGACTCTCCTGTCACCTCTAATCCGTGGTTTGCACAGGGAAAGCCACTGACCTATGTCGGGGGTGGGGGTTGGGGGTGGGGTGGGGAGGTTTCTCTGAGCATCCTTTGTCTCTGGGTTGGTCAGAGGAGAACTTGATCTGCAGCCCTTTGTTGAGAAGGAGGCGAATGATAGTGCAGGTACAGCTGGGAGACAAGGTCTCCTTGCTGCAGTTGCCAACCTGCACAGTTAGGCAACTGAGGGCAGGAGTTCACATGTGCCACCATTGTTGGGTTTTCATGCAGCTGAAGGACCCTTAATGAACAGAATCAGAAGCAGTGACTAGGAAGTATGTTCCAGATGGGGTTTTCTCACAGTGATTAGTGACCACGCAGACAACTGATGTTGGAGCAGTTATCCAACTTTTTTTTTTGTATTAGTTTATTTTTACATGTTTTTGTGCATTTTTCCATCTCAGTTGCAATCCCCTTGGGTTTCCCATCACCAAATCACCCATGTCCAACTTTTTTTTAATATATGAAAAATATAGGGACTAGTACTTACAGCTTTCCCTCCCCAGACCTAGATTATGAGCTGAGGCATCACTCATAAATAGGAGCTTCTCAATCCGTTCCCCACCCTCTGTCTGGAGAGTCACCCCTCATTCCCCGAGGTGGATGTGAGTCGTTCCTGTATGTGTTTTTATATTTAGTCTACAGATGTACATATTCACAAAACATCTCAAGTATCACTTTGCAGGTTTTTAAAAAGTTCCAATAAATGACATAATATTCTGCGTGGTTGTCTGCAATTTGCTGTTGTCATTTAATATTTTGCTTGAAATTTAGACCTCGATGTGCAGGGCTCCAGACAAACAGTCACCACCTTCAAATGTTTTGTCCTGAGCATAGACCCCATTACTGGTCATTTGGGTTCTTTCCAGCTTTCTGCAACACAGATCACACTGCTGTCAATGCCCTGGCATAAGTGTCCAGATGAGCCGGGAGGGGTCTTGGGCTTCTTTGGCTTCACTGAGGCTGGCGAGTTGCTGTCTCTCTCTCTCTCTCTCTCTCTCTCTCTCTCTCTCTCTCTCTCTCACACACACACACACACACCCTGCCCCCAAGGCTCACCCTGCAATTGTCAGACTTTGGAACTTGTGCTGCCCTGTTGGAGACCTGGAGACCAAATATCTGCACTGATGGCTCTCAAGCATGGTTTTAATTTGCAAGTCTGAGAGGTTTTCATCATTTTGTGGGGTACTTGGGCTTCCAGTTCTGTGACTTATCTTTGATTCTTGGGCCCTCTTTCCATTGGGTTGTGTCTGTGTCTTCCTCATTTGTGGGAAAGTGCGCTCA
The DNA here is from genome assembly GCF_000260355.1 of Condylura cristata. Classification (NCBI taxonomy): domain Eukaryota; kingdom Metazoa; phylum Chordata; class Mammalia; order Eulipotyphla; family Talpidae; genus Condylura; species Condylura cristata. The sequence goes on along the minus strand of NW_004567122.1, from coordinate 38,230,470 downwards.
TGCTGGGGCCATCCCCAACCTAGGGCCACCGTGCCTGTGTTTCCACCTTTCTTATGGAGACTTTCCATGCATGAAGATTTTACATTTGAACATAACCTATGGTGTCAGTCTCTTCCTCCAGAGCATGGATTTCTGCACGATGTGGCACACTGTAGGAGGGGAGGAGGTAAGAGGGGAATGGATTCTCCTGCTGGGCCAACATGGGCTAAATTCAGACTATGTTCATGCTGATGAACTAGGGAATAAGTGCTTTTAGTTCTTGGGTTCTGGCTTTTTCCCTGGTAAAGCAGGGGTAAAGATGGTCTCCAGTGGGCCCTCCCTGGTGGCGCAGTGGGTTAAGCACAGCACTAAGAAGCTAAAGCCATTTCAGCATGAGTTCGATTCCCGCCCTGGAGGTGACCCACATGGTGCGGCAGACCTCTCCTGACCCGCCCGCTGCTCCCCTCAGCAGTATGCTTCCTTGATATGTCTGTTCTGCTCCCTACTCTGTCTGGTGAATCCTCTCACCACCCCTGCACCTCTGGCCTGTACCTTGGTTCTGTATGCAAAAATAAATAATAAATCTTTGAAAAAAAAAAAGATGGTCTCCAGCTCTAGACTAAGTGCAGCCTCATGGTAGGGATGCCGCAGGACTGGAAGGAGGAGGCAGAGGTGGTGAGGGGAGGGGGGACTCCCTGAGAGTAGCTGTCCCCGGTGTGGACAGCTATACCCAGTGTGGCTGTCCCAGTCTTGCCTGACCAGGAGCCATCAGTGCAGCTGTTCCACTCTCCTGGCTCCAGCTCACAGTGGCGCTGGGCCTCTGGGAACTGGACATGGGCATTCCCTCCTGGCCCCAGCCCTGCCACCCCAGCTCTGTGGCCTGAGCCCGTGTTCTGTGACTCGGTGGCAGAGATGTGAGTGGAGTGACTTGCTGATCTCTAGGGGGAGGGGGCATGCACACCATGGCCACTGAAAGCTCCCATCCTCCTATAGCAGGAGGTTTGGGGGTACATGGGATGTACCAAAGAAAATATTTGTCTTGGGAAAAAAGGGGCATATGTACCCAGTTGCTTTCACTCAAATGTGACCCCATGCCATGTCTCTTGAGACAACAGTCGGGGGTACCCCTATGACCTCCAAATATTCTACCTGGAGCACAGCACGCTGTTGGGGCAGGGTCAAGATAAGGGTGTCATGGGCGGAAACTTTGGGGATTGCCAGCCTTTCAGACAAGGTCACAGAGTCTGTGGACACAGGGCCAAAAGGCTTCCCCATTCACTGAATCCAAACCATTCCATCCATACACTAACCAACCCGATTCTGGGACCTGGGACCTGGGTGGTGGTCAGGGGTGTGGTTTACAGTAGAAACTTATTTCTGGACGGGGTAATACATATGCATGAAGTAAAATGGGAGCGGTACAAAGAGCAAAGAGCATGCAGAGAAAAATTAGGTGGGGTCTTCCCAGGAGGAAGGATAGTATGCACCGATTTACATAACACTAATAGTGGCCCATGGTGCACAGGACTCAAACTTTGGCTTTTTCCCCCCCACCCTATCTTCTCTCTCACATATTTAGGACCTGGAGAACAGCAGGCAGGAGTGAATTAAGAGTGTGTGGACAAGAGGATGAGGTGATGGAGGAATGAATGGCGTCATCCAGGTCTGGCTTTTCTCCTCTACTAGCCTGAGACTCGTCCCTGAGCTTGGAGAAGTTCAAGTTCCTTCCATGCTGCTGAAGGTGGGTGAATTTGGGCCTTTCTTGACCCTGGCACAGAGCCATAATGGGGGAACTAAGTGAACCTGGCAGCTGAACAGCTAAATTGTCATTTCCACCAGCCGATGGTTTCCAGGGAAACTCAAGAATGCTAGGACTGGGAGGAGTTTCGGGCAATGTGGAAGCTAGTCTGACAGAATCTCTGATGGCGTTGGGGGGACAGATGGGATTCCCATAAGTTCTTTAAGACTTTAATTGTTTTCTGTTATTTTCAATGACAATCTGAAACAATTAACAAATATTTGTCACTCATCTATATGTCTGCCTGTAACACGGCAGAGCCACGCAGCATACTCATGTTTGTATTTACCGTCTCACAGTGTGAGGATAATCGAGACACTGCAGCCCCTGGAGAAACCATGATTTTCATGTAGATCAACCCAAATAGGTTCTTATGTCCTGTGTCTGCAGACACTAAGGTCCCTGGACAGAACCTTAGGATGGTTGAACAATTTTTTTTTTAAGATTTATTTATTTATTCATATAGAACTGGGGTACAGGCCAGAGATGCAGAGGGTGAGAGGATTCACCAGAGACAGAGTGGGGAGCAGAACAGGCAGATCGACGAAGTACACTGCTGAGGGGAGCAGCGGGCGGGTCAGGAGAGGTCTGTCTCACCATGTGGACTCCTCTGGGGCAGGCAGGGATCGAACTCATGGGGAAGTGTCTTAAGCTTCATAGTGCAGTGCTTTAACCGGCTGCGCCACCAGGGAGGGCCCGGTTGAGCAATTTTTAAAGGCATCTGGTCAAGCATGAGAAACATGGAGAGACAAAAGGACAGTGGGGTGGGGTAGGGGCCGGATTCATTTTTTTCTCCCCTCTCTTTGGCTGGGCCACCATGTCTCTTCTAATCCTTCTGCTTTAATTTCCCCGTCAATAAAATAGGGATCAAGATGGCTTCCGCCCAGGATATTATGAAAGGAAAATGAGATAGTGAATGTGAAAGTTCTGTCTTGATAAGCACATTTAACCTTCTCATTTTCTAAGGAGGAGAATGAGGCCTGACGAGGTAGAAAAAGCCTTTTCCAACATCAGTTATGGGCAGAGCTGAGCTGGGAATTGGACTCCTCACCCCAACTCCGGCTCCCCCCTACTCCCATTGCCCTGGCCACCTAGGCCACAGCAGTAGTGGTGTGATTCTAATTCTGGAAAGTGTAATAATAATACCTCAGGTGGGGCCTGTCACGATTTGGGCAAACATACTATCTTTATTTTTATTTGCTAAAGAGATTAAATTAAGGAAACCAAACAAATAAATAAGCACATTAAATTTCTCCACAGCTATACCTCTCTCCTCAGGGCAAAAACAAATTCCCTCTCAGGTGAAAGGTCAGACTGGAGGCCTGTGGGGACAGATCATCCATTCCAGCTCTGGCTGCAGCAGCCGAGGCTGACTCACCACTCTGCCAGATGTCCACTGAGTCCGGAGCGTGGGTTTCATGCTTCACCTGCTGCTTTGGGGGACCCAGTCTCAGGGTTGGGGTTACGCTGGGCAGGCCGTGTATGATTTCTGCTGTTTCTCCTAAACTCAGCCCAGCACCCTGCACGTAGTAGGCTGCAGTCAATGTCTGGGAAATGAAGGGATGAGTGAATCAGTACCACACCACGTTCTTTGTGTTCAAAGATTTGGAAGGGCCTCTCACAGAGGGTCTGCTCCCAGGTCCAGGTTGAAAATCAGGAATCCAGGGGCAGGGGAGGCTTCTGACCTGGTTTTAGGTAGTAGGCAGTGAGGTAGGCCCGAGGCTGAGGTCAGATGGAGGCTGACTGATTTGCTGTATCAGCCTCTTTGCTGACTGTCTTCTGTGGCCAGTTCTGGGCAAGATGCAAGAAGGATCCTGGGAAGAGAAAATCTCCCTCCCTCCCCCCAGGACACTCATTTTCCTTCTGGCAATGTGCCCACCGTAGGGAAGAAGAGCTAAGGCTTTGGGATCCAGAGGGGACCAGCTCAAGCCCAGCTCTACAGTGGCTTCTGCCAAGCCACTTTTCTGTTTCCGTTTCCTCCTCGTCAAACGGTGTGAAGAACAGTAACTGCCTCTTCGGGTGGTAAATAAGATTACAGCCCTCAGGACATAGTGCCTGGGCACAGAGCGAGCACTCAGTACCTGCTACGCAGCTTGACGCCCTGCCCTTCCTGGGCCTCTGGCATGGGAGAAAGCGGCTCAGAAGGGCACCTCTCATCCAGCATGTTAACTTATTTATTGTTTTGTTATTGTGGTTGTTGTTTCTACTAAGAATATCGATGCTATGAATAAGCTTGCTCATTTTTCTTGGTTCATGTGAGCAAGAGTTTCTTTAGGGTGTACATAATAATACTAATAATAAACAGCTGGAAGGACAAGGCGCCTGAATGACCAGAATGACTGCTATGGAGCTAGAGGGATTCTATTAACCTTTAACTTGCTTGATCAAGGGGAGGTTGGGCGGGCACTCAGGGGAGGAAATGAGGCAACCCCAGCACTGGGGGGGTAATACAATGAAGAGGTTGGGGAGAGTTGGAATGGTAGCTGCTTGCCAACCGGCATGAAGTATTTTACAATTTTAACATTGCTGGGGTCAGTGGGAAGCACTGAGATCTATATTCCTAGAAGTGGAATTGCTAGCTGGTAGGGAAAGTGAAGCATCCACTGTATAATATAATACTCAATTGTTGTTCAAGTCACTTATCTCCACAGACTCCCCCGCTAGCAGTAAGCAACCAGGCGATTGCCCACACTTGGTATTATTGTCAGGCTCATTATTATTTTTGCCAGTCTAGTGGGCACATCTCATAATGGTCTACACTTGAATTTCTCTGAGTCCTAATGAGGTTGAGTATCTTTTCCGATGACGATGGGCCTAGTACTACTTGCTGCAAAGACCTGTGTCTCCGACACCACAGAGAATATTCTACCACCTCCCTTGAACAACAGCCAGGTTGCGTGGTGAGAGCACTGGGTAGGGAGCCGGGAGGCCTGGCTGCAGCATGTCCACATCCTCGCTCTGTGACACTGGGCAAGACATTTGTCCTTTCCGAGCCTGGGTTTTATCAGTTTCAGCTGAGTTGAGAGTCTTACTCTGCTCATAGGTAGGCAGCTAAGAGATCAAAGGAGATCATGGAAGCAAATGTGCTTTGGGGACAGAAAAGTCCTATACCAGGCAGAGATTAGCATTCTCTCTTTGAAAACAATTTAAGAAGGTCTAGAAGCCTGGGGGAGCTGGAGCAGGCAGCCAGCCTCCTGGAAGCAAAGTCCTTCTTCCCAGGCTTATGGCCATCCTCCCTCTGTTCCCCACCCAGCCCCCAATACCAGCAGGGAAAGAACAAGCCCATTCACTCCTGGCACATATGCCATTGGCACCTTGAAGGGTTTTGGGGCTCAAAAGTCAGGCCTCGTGCTGGACTGTGAAGAAGGCCAGTCCCTATGCATCCGTCCCTGGCTAGTAGCTTTGCTGCCGGGGTCCAGCCTGGAGAAGCAGCAGCACCTTGGGGTCATGGATCTTACCTCTGTTCCTTCTGCTTTCACGTTGCTGACCTGTTCAATGGCAGGAGAGTCAGCCTATCAGATGTTTCTCAAAGCACGTGCTGAGGGGCAAACCCCTCTGTGGACCATGGCTCACAAGGAGAGGAAAGATTCTCTGGTCAGATCAAAATGTTAAGTCAAATTGTTTTTGTCACTAGTACTTGCTGAATGTGCAAGGCCCTGGGCCAGGAATTTTGCAAGCCTTGTCTCGTTGGCTCCTTACAGCTGCCTATGAGGCAAACACTGAAACTTTGCAAGGCTGAGTGACTTACCCACAGTCACATGTCCACCAAGAGCGACGTTTCAACCCCTGGCGGCCTGTTTCTACATTGTTTTCCCTAACTTGGCGACCCACAGACTGGGGTGCCTGGGGAAGAGGGAGGAAGATCATATAACTGTCCTCCGATTCAGTTCAGTGCCAGTGGTGACTGGTGAGGCAGCACAATGGGAAAAAATATCCTGTCTCCCCCTCTCGGAAGGTCAGGTAAAGAGGCAAGGTCAGCCGAGGGTGGAAGCACAAGTCAAGGGCAAATATGGCTCCCTAGGATGGTTTCTTTTAAGCCCAGACACAAAAGACTGTAGAACATGTGAAGAGGGTCAGAAAAGCCCCAGTGGAGGGAGCAGTGTGTGCAAAGTCCAGGCCCTGAGGGAGAACACACAGAATCACAAACACAGTGGGCTGATAAGGGAGACAGGTCAGCAGGGGCTGCTTGCTACTCACGCTGGCTTTGGAGCTGGGCCCGGGAGGGTGAAGATGTTGAGGATACACGGGGGAAATGGGCTGTAGATCAAAGCCCGGAGCATGGGAGGAGGAGGAGAGGGGCAGAGAGTGAGCCTGACCTTAGCTTTTGAGGGGGTGGGGTTCCTGTGCTGACCTTCTCAATTTCCCTGGAAGGAAGGAACATCTCCCCACGGCCCCTCCACCTCCAAATATTCTAGGCAGGAAGGAGCAGGCTCTGTTTTGTCAACGCAGCTTGCAATAAAGAGTCTCATTGAGGGAGGCAAACAGCTGCTTGACTATTAATAGGCAGGGGCCTGAGCCACAGCCTGCTGGGAGGGCCTCAGCATACAGTTCTGGAAAGGTGAATCGGTTCCTTCTGCCTGTCTGGATTGCACACCCACAGTGGGATCACTGGCCAGGTGCTGACTTCTCAGCCACCCTGAGCCTTGGCTGAGTTGCTTAGAAGGTGTGTGGCGTGGCCTGCTGGGATGCTGACCCTCTCCCTTCATACTGGACCCAGCCCGAGCGAGAGGGAGCCCAGAGGAGACTAAACTGGTCAGAGAAGCATCCTTGGGGCCAGGGGGCTGTTGGGTTGGGGTCTCCGCAACTACTCTTATGGAAGACCTGCCCTTAAGGAAGTCATGGAGAGATGAGGTTTGGGTGGCAGGAGGGGGCAGCGAGGTAGCTTAGAAACAGGATGATTGAGGGAAGGAACTGCGGGGGGTAGATCGGGTGGAGATTGAGTCTGGGCTCAGGGAGAACCCTGCATGGCATCCTTGGTCAGGAGCCAGACCAGGGATGAGAGGAGTCTGTTAGTCCTGTCTGAGAAGGGAAGGCCCTGTTTCATCTGCCCACTGCCATCAGGACACACGGCCTCTTCTGTGGCCAGTGGACCCTGAGTCTGAACCAGCTTGTGGAGACCGTGGCTGGGCATAAGCTAATGGAAACCCCACAGGCGCCCTGGCTGCACTGAGCCAAGCCCCACGGCGCTGGCTGCTCCATGGCGCCTGCCCAAGAGGGCATGGTGCTCACAGACTGGCTTTGTCCCCTCCCTCTCAGGTGGCTGCTTCAGGTGGTGGCCACTTCAAAGAAGCCCCATTTAAAGCAGGGCCTCGCCTCAAGTTTCCTGAGGGCCCTGTCCAGGCTAATGAGATCATTAAGAGGTTCCTTGTTAAATGGGTTTAAATAGAGTTTGCCTGTATGGCCTCTGGCTGAGCCCTGCTCCCTGGTGCGGTTTTGGTTTTTTTTTTTTTAACTTAAATTTTAACATATGTGTATTTGTATGTACTTAACAGCATGTTTGAGAGTGTAGGCTCTGGCCTCAGCCTGCGGGGATAGAGTCCTTGCCTCTCCACATTCTGCACCTTCTGCTAGTGTGTCCATGTCTAGTGCCTCAGTTTCCCCTTCTGGAAGAGGGGGGGCTCACTGCTGTGTTGCACTGCTGAATAATGCCATAGGATCTTTCTCCTTCCCAGAGGGGGCTGGCATCAGGAGCTTTCTTTTTTTCCCTTCCTTTTTAAAGATTTATCTATTTATACATACAGACCTGGGGTACAGGTGAGAGGTCTGGGTGAGAAGAGTCACCAGAGACAGAGTGGGTATCAGAACAGGCAGACTGATGAAGTACACTGCTGAGGGGAGCAGCATGTGAGGTAGGAGAGGTCTGCCAGGCCATGTGGTCACCTTCCTGGCTAGGGATCGAACTCGTGCTGCAGTGTCTGTGATAGCCTCATGGTGCTGCGCTTTAACCCACTGCACTGCCACTGAGGACGCAGGCATCAGGAGCTTTCTAAGTTGCTTAGAAGGGGCAGTCCTCTGTGGCTTGCCTTGACCGTTCCCAGACAAACCGTTTCTCACTCAGTTCACTTGAATTTTCCCAGCCTTCACCCAGACTGGTTATCCATGTTGGAACATTCTTTCCTTGCTTAACCTTCCTTCTCCTAAAGGTCTCCCGGAACGGCTTGGAGCTCATGCTAGTACCCCACAATTGTGCCACTGCTTTGGAAAGACCCATTATGCCTTCATTGGCTGTGAGCTCACCAGAGCAAAGACTCAGGCCTGCTCAACAAAGACTCAGCCCTGCTCCACACTCTGCCCTCAAGGTCCATGGCTGCAATTAATAATTTATTTATTTTTAAATTATAGATAGGTATTTATTTAAAATTCTGTTCTTTTCAACTCCAAGTTTTCCTCCAACTCAGGGTGCAAAAACTTTCATAGACTTCACAGTCTTTTGCCTGGATGCTGCTTCTGTTGGAGCCTTAGAAGAGGCCATTGCTGCTTTTTGAGTGCATGTATAGCCTTCTCTGCTTCCTTGGTAGCTCTGATTGCTTCTTCTCATTGAGTCTTTCTAAATTCAGGATTCTGGTTCTTCTTGATCATCTCAGCAGGAGATGCACCGTTGCTGGCCCCTGGAATTGACTGCCCCGAGTGTTCTTTTCTTTTGAATTTCTTTCTGACTCTTGCTTTTTGTATTTTCTAGAGAACAGTGCAGTTTATTTTCAGAGGATTCCCCTTGGAAAGGAATGCCGACTCACATTCTGCAGTAAAGCCACTGGAAAAACTTGTTGACCTGGTGTGGGGCCTCTCGTGTCTGGAATAGATCTTATACCTGAGCCGCACAGCTCAACCTTCATGTGGCTAGAAGTGGGGTGGGAGTAGATGAAAGATGGCAAAGAAAAGATCAGCACTTGGTAGTTTCTTAACAAACCACTATCATTAACTTATAGTTCATTTGAAGGTCCAGGCAGCCTCTGGTGTCTTCCTGGCTGATTCTTCACATTGCTCTGTGCTCTGTCTCACCAGCTCAGACTCAGAAGCCCACTGTAGGGCAGTCTGTACCAGGAGGATGCAGGATGCAGGAGGGGCCCAGAACCAGTGTGAGCAGAGCCCACGGGAAGCAGGAGGACACCATGAACCCCAACCTCTGGATGAACCCCAGCCTCCTGATGAACCCTGTCCCAGTTCAGCTGGGCTTTTGCCTGAGAATTGGGTGTAGATTTGTAGAACATTCCATTCCTATGATTCCCCCCAGAATCCCACAATGTTGGTGTCTATTTGGTGCCCAGATTGATGGGCTGGTAGTATCCTAGTGGGCAGGAGGGCGTGGAGGCCAAGCACGGTGCCAGCTCCAAAGGACAGGTCTCCAGGCCATCTGGCAGGCTGAGCAGAAGCAAGGTCAGGGTCATTACTGAAGAGGGAGCAGCACTTTCAAATCAGAGTGTGAAAAGAGTGGATACATGGTGGGCTCTCCCTGGTGGCGCAACAGGTTAAAGCACTGCATAATGAAGCTCTCAGAAGCCACTGCAGCATGAGTTTGATCCCTGGCCAGGGACATGGCATGGCAGATGTCTCCTGACCTGCTTGCTGCCCCACTCAGTAGTATGTTTTACTACTTCCGCCTGTTCTGCTCCCCACTCTGTCTCTGGTGAGTCCCCTCACCCACCACACTTCTGGCCTGTACCCCAGTTCTGTAAGCATAAATAAACAAATCTTAAAAAAAAAAAAGAAAGAGTGGCTACATGGGAGGCAGACTGAGAGAAGTAAAGTTGGGGGTGGGACAGCCCAGGGAGAACCAGGCCCAGCTTTGAGAAGCAAGTGGAAGCCAGAGGTTGGGGCCAAACGTGAGCAGAGTAAACCTGTGTACAATTTCTGCCAGCAGGGTAAGGCTCTCCCCACAAAGAGAGGAACTGTGGATGCTTCATACCTGTGTTCCCCAAATTTCAGAATGGACCTCAAACCCATTCACGCAGTCAGCACTGGATAGAAGAGCTCTCTTTCCTAGGTTCTTGAAACTGATGATCATCTTCCTCCTCCCAATAAAAATGGTCTGTGGCAAGGTGCTAAAGACTTTACATCCATCATCTCCAAGACTGTTGGAGCCAAGCCAACAGGACTGGACCTTTTCCCACTCAGCACTGCATCTCGGGACCTAGCACAGCTGGGGTTGGGGTAATTCAGAAGAAGTGGGCCAGTTGATGCCAAATGGGTAGCTGTTCAATGAACAAGTGGTCTCGCCTCTATCCATACTTTACAGATAAGGAGCTGATTCTCAATCAGGCAAAGGAACTGAGTTCAGCAAGTGGGAGGGGGGAAATTGGGATTTGAAGCCAGGTCCCTCTGACACGAAGTTCGTGGACTGACATAGTCATTGTCTCAGATCTTGCAGTCGACATGTTGACTCAAGAACCAGTGTCATGAGCATCACCTGGGAGCTTGTTGAAATGCAGACTCGTAGCTGCTTCCCTGGCCTTTTGCATCACAATCCGTGTTGTAGCAAGATGCCCAGGTGACTTGGATATAATGTGTGTGAAGTCTGTGTTCTCAGTACATGTGCCACCCCCTCCTCCTTACCCCCACAGCCACGCAGTGGTCTATGCCCTGGCTGCCAAGCAGCATCCATCATGCTTGGCCCTCGGGTCCTTTGTCCTTTGCCATGAGACTGCTGTGCATAATTGTAGTGCTGATGGTTTGGCAGTGCTTTTTAAAATTATCGCCACTGGAGGATCAAAAGCATATTTTCACTATTAAACCTTACATGTCCATCAGGTTTCCAGCGCTCCGAAGTACATGTTCATGAGAATGGAGGCAGAAATTTCCAGCTGGCAGTCTTGTCTCTAGAGAGGATCATCTCAGAAGGGGTCTCATCCCCAGAGGGGCGTGGCCAGATGTTATTATTTTCTCTACCAATCACGGTCATTGTGGATTCTCAGGCTTGTCTCTGTTTTTTATGAACAATTTAATCCTGTAATTATATTCATAAACAAATCCCCAATGATTTAAGAGGCTTTGCTTGTTTATGTTTTGAAGACTTTGAGTTTGGTCTTTCAATACAGCTTGAGTGATTGCTTTGTCTAGCTGAAGGAACAGAGAAGATGCCTCATAGTTTATTTTGCTCAAGCTCCCCTCTGCTCCTTCTCTTCCTGGGGTAAGCTCCTAGGTCCCTAGGCCATGAGCCCAGCACGTCTCTGACCTCTCCTAATAACTTGCATGTTACTCTTGTTCAAAAATTTAAGTTAGAAACTGGCTCCAGACTTTCCTGCCTTCTGTTTATGAGTTTATCTAAATTAAGAATTCTTAATCCAAGGTCTGTGAGATGAACTAGGAAGTCTGTGACATTAAGAAATCATATGTGACATTTGGTGCTTGTGTGCATGTTTATGGAAGAGAGTCAGGATTTTCTCAGATTCTCGGGGGGTGTGACCTCTAAAAGGTCATGGGTCTCTCTTGCCTCTGAACTTCAGGAATCACATGTGTTTCTCCCCTAGTCTTGAGGCTCTGTGATTTCTATTCTCTTTTTAAAACTGTAAGTTCCATGCAAGTTGGCAATGGATTCAGAACCATTCACATCAGACGTTCCATTCAGTAAAGTATGAGACCTTTTTGCACTTTACTTCCTCACTCCGATACACAAAAAAGGAGGTGTAATTTCATCTATTTAGTTTACAGATAATGCTTGACACACAGGCAACTTCCCAGGCCTCTCTTAAAAAGTGTGCTCCCGGGCCCTCCCTGGTGGTGCAGCACTAAGAAGCTAAAGCCACTTCAGCATGAGTTTGATCCCCGCCTGCCCTGGAGGTGACCACATGGTGCGGCAGACCTCTCCTGACCCGCCCGCTGCCCTGCTCAGTAGTATATTTTACTACTTCTGCCTGTTCTGTTCCCCACTCTGTCTCTGGTGAAACCTCTTACTGGCCCTACACCTCTGGCCTGTACCCCAGTTCTGTATGCGCAAATAAATATATCTTTAAAAAAAAGTGTGCTCCCCAATTTTTGAGGATCTGTAGCTCACAAGCTGACCTTGATCATAGACCATAGGAGAGGAGAACTCCTTAGGCCACTTCTGCTTTACAGATGTGGACATCAAGCCCACTAGGAGAGAAAGGACTTGCCTAAGGTTATACACAGATTTCCTGTCAGTGCTGGGAATAGGGACCAAGTGTTCTGACTTCCCACATTCTATTTCCATCCTGTCCCCCAGATCCTCTGTGTCTCCTCAGCTACACAGATAATCAAGAAATGATTGTGAAATAAATGAACGACATGAGGCAGGGTTAGCTAATTTAATGGTCTTGTTCTCTCTCTCTCTCTCTCTCTTTCTCTCTCTCTCTCTCTCTCACACACACACACACACACACACACACACGGCAGTTTGAGTATGGAGGAAAAGACAGTAGGACCCAAGATTTCCAGCTCTTTCTGTTAGCCAGAGGGTGACAGACGCGGGGGAAGCCCCAGGTCTAAATCTTAGGACCTAGATTTGCGATAATACACAGTAGACCTGGCTCATAGCTTAGAAGAAACATGTGGACAGTTGTCTCAGGAGGTGTATGAGTGGCCAGAAGGCCAGAGTTGCAGCCTTCTTCTCCCACGCTGGTAGCAGAGCCATGATTGTCCCTGTGGGGGATAGCTCCCAGCAGCGACCTCAGTGCGGCACAGGCCAGCTTGAGCTGAACCACCCCATGCAAAAGGGATGAAACGTTTAGTCATATCTCCAGTCCTTCTCGTTACACTGTTTTAATTTGATGCTAACATGTCTTTATATCCATCTAAGCCTTGCTAGGGTACATGTATATATATAGTAAATATATACTAAAAAATTATTTTTAAAAGCAGGCCTTGGGCTCGGAGGCTTTGGCAAGCAACAGTATCTAGTTAGAATTTAATAATGTTGTTTTTATTGTATTTATTTTTACTTTTAGCTCCTATTTATGGCAGGTGAGACTGGTTTTCCATTTGCAGTAGTGATATAAAGTTTCCACTTTAAACACATTTATTTTAGCAAAAAAGAGTCTATTTAAAGAAAAATACTAAATGAATAATAATACAGGTGGTATGCAGACATAGCCGACACGTGAAGGTGGTGTGGGTACGACTGAACTTCAGGAAACATTGACACAGGCGAGGGGGCAACACAAAAATCACATAATCTCGGAATCAAAGACCACTGAATTTTAGAAGCCCAGGAATCTAGAATCCAGGACACAGAATCTTAGTGCATAAATCCTAAAACGAACAACATAACATATGAGGTGCTATAAAACATAGTCTCTCACAAAATATTAGCACTTGGGGGAGAAAGCCTCGAAGCCATCTGTTGGTTCAATCTCCTCATTTTGATGTGGGAAACTGAGGTCCCAAGAGGTTTGGGAGAGAATGAAGTAACAGATGTGAAAGAATATTGTAAAATGTAATGTGCTCTTCAAATACTAGATATTTTAAAAGGGGCCCCAAAGTCATGGTTCTCTAGCAGAGACCTGGGTAGAAATCAGCTTTCTTGACTCATCCTGCATTTGTTACTCTCTTGGCCTCTCAACTGTGATGGGGGTCTTGAGGTCCCTCTGGCCCACACCCAGCCTCTGCTGGGAGCTGGGGGGACTTATGAGAGGTGGCCTGTTGGGGTCCTTGCAGGGATGGAACAGAGGAAGGAGAAGTCATGCTGGCCATAGGGAATGAGGCAGCACTGTGGGGGGGCTGGGGAACCGCTTTAGTCTTCTCCCTTTTTTGAGTTGTTGAGTTCCCGCCTGCATGTTTCACACGGCCTCCAAGGGAAAAGCCATTTTTCAGTTCCAATTCAGCTTTATCCTGGGTCTCAGCTTTTTCTTTTAAGAGTCAGGAATCTAACCAATGACTGTCCTGTCTCTCCTGGGTGGCAAGCATAATTCCTGAAATCTCCTTTGTAAGGACAGCAGGGTTCCATTCCATGGAAGTCTTGGGGAATCACCTTGGGGACCAGGATATGAGGCCAGGCAAGGCTGATAGGATGTAATGAAGGGGAAAGAAATCCATCACCCTGTGGGGAAGGACACTTAACCGGTTCCCCAGCTTCTGCAAGAGTGACCTCCATTTCTCCATGGACTTGAATTTGTGGGATCTCCTTGGCCAGCCCAACAGCACTGAGGACAGGGGACCACAGGAGGGGTGACTGACTGAGCCCATCCAGGTCCCAGTGCTTCTTGCTACTTTAGGAGGGGGACTCTGGCAGGGTGTAAGGGGAAGCAGTTAGCTCCAATCATGCAGCTCCAATCTCCTGGACCAGACCTGTGGAACTCCTTCAGACTAAGCCCAGGAACCTGAGCCCAAAGTGTCGCTCTCTTCAGTGGACGGCACCTCCGCTGCCAGGCCCAAGTTTTCACACCCACTTCTGAAGTGTGCTCTCTCTCCCTCTCCCCGCAAGAGCCGTTTCATGTGGCTCAATGGAAGGGAAATACCACAGCAGTTGCTTCTCTATGGCTGCCGGGCAGGGACCTCCACAGGCCCCTCTTCCTGAGGGGGGGGCCACAGCCCACCTCCTGGGAGCCAGGGCCCTGGGTGCTCAGTGGTGTGGATTCCTGAGCAAGTTCTGGGCGGCTCATCAGCAGCCCCCATGATACAGCTGACCCTTCCCTGCCCACCACCCTCCAGACAGGCGCCTGAGGAGGAAAAAAAGGACCACTTCTCCTCACTGCCGGCCCTAAAAGTGGCTCAGCCCTCCTCTCCACATTAATCATGGAAAAGACAGCATGCCCCAGCTGGGGAGGGAGAAAGCACCCTTTTCATGTCTGGTGACACAGATCTCAGCACAGAATTTCAGCCATGGTGAAGCACTCGCCCTTGACCGCCGTCCCACTGTCTCTGACCCCACTTGGCCTCTTCCACCCACACCCCCAAATGGCAACAGGATTAGGTCAATCCTGCTTTTCTGAGGAAATGCTCACTCGCCTGCCTTGGCCACGCGCTGGGGCGAGCTCATGGCCCCTTGGCACAGTGTGGCTCCCGCCCTCCCTGGCCATTGCCCGGGGCCAGGACTGTGAAGTATTTCCTCATTAAAGCACTGGCAGCTTGGCCCACTCCGCAAGCCAACACCAACAGTTACAAACGGCCCGGAATGTTTGGACAGATTTCTGCAGTTACGAGTTTATGAAGTTGAAAGGTTTTATAGACGGGGATCGTATTGGTGTTAAGGGAGCCCATTTCTCCCCTGGGGTGAGGGGTAGGGGTGTGTGTGGGGGGGAAGTCTGCTGTCTTAAGATCTTAGCAGCAGGAAAAGGAGGGAGAGGGCCTGGAGGAGAGCTGAGGCCAACCAAGGAGTAAGAATGAGGAACCCAGTCGAGGGGACTGCCAGTTTGGGATAGGATCGTGAGGGGGGCACCAAGGGGCACTGTGCGCCACAAAAGGGGAATGCCAACTCCTGGGCACCTCTGGCAGCCAAGGGAACAGCCATTTGATCCTTGTTGTTTTCTGTTCCCTCAGAGAAGATCAAAGACGGAGTCCGGGGCCGCCTCCAAAAGAGCAAATGACCCCCTCTCCAAAGTGGATGCAAAATGTGCCTGTGCTTTCTTAGGGAGAGGACCCCTAAAGTGTAGTGTATTTGAAGAGGCATGCCCACTCATTTCTATTAACCCTCTCATTGTGTTCATAGGCAATACGAGGTCCAGTCTACTCCTCCATCCACTCATTTCTTAGACACTGAGGCTCCAGTGGGCATCCAGCCAGAAGGAAGCATGCCAACGGAGAAATGGGGGGTGTCCAGAAGAGGAGGAGGGCTGTGAAGATGCTGACATGTACTCATGGCATGGCAGTTGGAAGTCTGGGGAAAGCTCTACAAGGAGTGACACTTCAGGAGGGCTCCAAGAAGGAGGCAGCTCCGTGAGGGAAGAGATAGGGGAAGATACTTCCAGGCAGAGGGAACAGACAGTGCAAAGACCCTGAGGGTGAATGAGTCAGGGGGAAGGCATAAGGCCACAGTGGCAGGAAGGGTGTGAGCTCAGGCAGGGATCTGAGCAGTTGAGGCTAGTGGCATGGGTGGGCCTTGTTCTGGGGCAAGGAGAGTTTGAAACAGAACACAGAGGTCCCAAGATGCCCACCTAGGGCATCTCTGACCTAGAATTCCTGACCGCTAGCCCAGCCCTCTTCCTGCTCCCACACTGCCTCTTCCCAAGTTGTCCTATTTCACTTGCTTTCCGCTGTTTGTGGAAAAGTAGTAAACTCAAGACAGGGTCTTGGTGGATGTGGCTGCCTCTTTGATCTTTGCAGTAACTGGGCTGTAGACTATTCTGTGTAACAGTAGGCTTGCGCATCATTAGAGCCAGAGAGGGAAATGGGCTTGCGCTAGGCCACACAGCACATTCATGGCAGAGCTGGAAGCTGACCTCAGTCTCGCCATTGGTCCATGGTTCTGATTCATACAACATGCTGGTCCTGACAGTTCACCACAAGCCAGAGCTGGGGATCCTGAGTGGCTAGGGGTCTAGAATGAAGGGGATCACAGTCAAAGGGGAACCAAGAGGCTCTGAAAGGGAAACTCAGTGAGTGGCCAAGAAGCTCCATAATGTTCTGCGCTACAGGTAGAACCACTACAACAACAAAGCAAAACACCTACTTCTTCTCTATTTTAAATAAATTTATATTTATATTAGAAATCAGTTATACAGAAAAAACGGAAAAAATCACCTGTGCTCTCACCCCAACAACACAGCCACAAAAGAACAGTTTGGTATGTCGTGTTTTTCACCAGACTCAATCGGTTGTAGATTTTGCTTCTGCTTTCTTGAACTTAGAGCCACTGTCTGATGCAAAGCGATGACAAGTAAGGAGAAGAGCTGTCTTTTGGGCCAGGCAGCAGCCATGACCCCAGTGATTACACCAGTTTGTGCCTGGCTGGATGCTTTGCTGTCACCATTTTGAAATTCTTACTAATATTACAACAAGGGAATTTGCATTTTCACTGTGCCCTGGGCCTGAAAATTTTGCAGCTTGTTGTGCAGGGTTTTCAGTGAGAACCCAGCTCTGCTTCTACTTGCTGCATGGCCTTGTATATGACTTTGATGTTGCCAGACCCCGTCTTTGATCTTCTCTGAGGGAACAGAAAACAACAAGGATCAAATGGCTGTTCCCTTAGGCTGCCAGAGGTGCCCAGGAGTTTCCCAGAGTGTCAGAGGGGGATGACTAGTGTACATTCCTTGCGGGCCTGTCACGAGAAGCAAATGAGACTGATTTTTGGGGATGCCCACGGGCAAGCAGGTGTCCCCTTGGGGTCGTCTACATCCTCCTGGGCAGCTCATTCCTTCCCTCGCCCTTCAATTGGGCAGTCAGGTGGAACCCGCCATTCCCAGCCAGGGCGGTACCCTTCCGCCGAGAAGTGTCTGAAGTCTTATTTGCCACAAAGCTTTCTTAGTGTCTGTCTCTACAGAGCCCTCCCCTGGGCCTCCTTAGCAATTTGGGGGTGTCTTTGAGGACCCTGTTTCTACTTGGTTATGTTCACTTGTGTAGACTCTTTCTTCAACTGGCTTCTCAGAACTGGGATTTTGTATACCAGACACACTACAGAAAATTAGAAATGAGATAGGATTGTCGACTAATCTTTTGCTAAAAGACTGTTTAACAGAGCAATGCTTTCCTTACAGAAAGGGCCTTTTGACATCAGACAAGGCAGAGGGCATGATCCCTGAGGAAAGGACAATTGTTTTACCCGAGTGAATGGAGCTTTAAGATGACCCCATTGTCATGACCCTCGCTGTGCAGGAGAGCTCTGGAGGCCGCCTGCGAGACCAGCAGACCAACATCATCGGCAGCTGCCTTGCTTGGCCTAAGGAGCCCCTTGGCACTGCTCCCTGCCCTGGCGGGGTTCCCCCCCAGACCCCAACAGCTGTGCTATTCAAGGGATTATTTTTTTACCTTGAAAGAGCAGCAGTAGGGTCCATGGATTCCAAAAACTGTTATTAATGCTTAAAAAATTCCATGTTCCAACCAAACTGTAGACACACTTTGAAATGTTTGTAGTGCCTCCCTCTCTCTCAACTTTCAAGAAGTAAAGACTTCAAAGGCTATTGCCTTGCTGAAATAAACAGTGGGGCTGAAGGTAGGGGAGAGAAACATGGGCTTGTTGAGTGGAAAAGAAAGTTGTGTTTTTCTTCTAAAAGGGATCCAGATTCATCACCGTGAAAACAGTCCTTGGTCTGGACAACAAGTGCTGAGGAGGCTGAGGACAAGGATGTTCAGGGGCGTATGTGGCTGGGACGGCTCGTTTTTCTGCCCTGGGTTCCAGAGTTGCAGTGGGGGGCAACTCTGTCCAGGGCTGTGTAAGTAACTGTGACAGGCTTTACCAGCTGAGATTTAAGTTTCGCCTATGCAGCTGAGGGCTTCTACCATCACTCAGGAGCTGTGAGGGCATGACTTTTCTTAGCCTTAGTTTCTTCATCTGTAAAGTGGAGATAACAGTTCCCATGAGGCTCAAGCTGGCTAATGCATTGTGTAATTGCTTAGAGTAGAGCCAGGCACACCATGAGCACTAAATAAATAGTAGCTGCTGTGAGGACTATTTATGAAAATGTCCACAGGCCAGGCATCCCTCTAATTCCCTCTTCAAGATTTTGCCCCACTTGAAAAGTTCTGATTCTGGTCCCTCCCATCCCTAGCCCCTGTCTTCAGTAGGAGAAACAGTTGGACTCCTGGGAGAAATAGCTCACAGAATGTTCCAGTTAAGCCGCCTCTAGAGATATGGGGCAGAGGGCCTGAGGATGCTGCTCTTCTGAGGGACACAGAGCTGCCACAGAAGGCTTTGGTGTCACCTCCTTGTGGAATCCTCTGAAGAATCACCTGCTAAGACAAATGTTACAGATCTTTCGCTATAAAATGGGACTAATGGTAGAGTCCTTCTGTGGATGCAATGAGATATGTGTGTGAAAGGCATGGTGTAGGGAATTGGTGATGGTGATGATAGTGACGATGATGACAGTGGTGATGACGGTGGTGATGATGTTGGTAATGACGCTGGTATGATGGTGGCAGTGGTGATAGTGGTGAAGAAGATGATGATGAATATGGTGATGTTGATGAGGATGATAATGATGTGGAACTTGCCTGAAAATAGCCTCCAGGGGGTTGGCCAGATCCTGGCGAAGAAATTGAGGTTACACCCTAGTTTCAGGGGAAAGGAACAAGTAGGTAAAGAGAAAAAATAAGTGGGATGAAGAAAGACAATACTCTGGAGGGAAGGGAGATGCAATAGGACAGAGGTGGCCTGATCCCTGGGATGAGTCAAAGGGGAGGGGATGATCCATGGAGGGGTTTGGAAGACAGGATTAGCTGAGAGAGAAAAGATCTGGCCATGTTGGTGTAAGAGAGCAGAGAGATGAGCCTTGCTGACTGGAGGCGGTCAACTAGGTAGCTAGGGAGAAAGGGCTTCTGGGGAAGCAGGGCAAGGAGGCCCTTGGCCAGGAGGGCTGAGTCCTGTGCCTGGACTGTCCGGTTTATCCTGAGAAGCCAGTCCCAGCCAGCCTCTCTCCATTCCCTGACTGACCAGTGAGGGCTCATATCACTTCCTCTGAGGAATCCCCTAACTTTCCCCCTCTCCCAGGCTTCCCCTGTTGCACTGCCATATACCAACAGGATGTTCATCACTGCATCATGCATAGAGTTTATGGTGTGGATTAAATGCTACCTTGTCTCTTCCTCAGAAGAAACATGATCTGTAAGATTGGGGAGGAGATGGTCTGGAGCATTAAGTTCACTTCCATATCCCCTGGGCTCAGCTCCATGCCTGGGCCAGAGCCAGCTAGCAATAAATAATGGTTGGACTGATAAATAAAGCTAAAGAGGCATAGCTTAGCAACAGCAAGAGTAAGAAAGAAAGGGTGTTTTTGGTGATCTTAGGCCAATGGATATAGAAGTGTTTCCTTCTCCTCTCCTTTCCTTCTCCCTCCCTCCTCCTCTACCTTCCCCAAATATATCAAGCATTTACTATGTGCACGGTCCTATGTACCAGAGTATTGTGTTGAACAAGAAAGAGAAGGTCCCTCACATTACAGGGCTTATATTCTAGTGGGAGGCCTTCGGGGAAAGCAAGTTACTGTCACAGAGGTATCTCCATGAAGGAGGTGGAGCATTGCAGCTCAGTTCACACAGTTTTCCCCACCTCTGCTAACAAGCACCCATCTGGACTTCAAATCCCAACATGCCATGAGGGGAGTTACCAGGGACTAGAGGCACAGCTGAATAACCTCTAGATAGCATGGAAGGTAGGTAGACGTGGTTTCTGCAGTCTGACCTCAACCTGGTACTGTTGGGAAGAGACATGGAAGGAGACATGTGGCGAGATGCTTGGAAGAGACAGGCATGTGAGGGAGGGACTCGTGGGGAGGAGGCTGTTCTCCTGGTGCCTGGCAGGGCCAGTGGCAGCTACTGTGCTGACTTTATGGTGGATTATTTAATACATATTGAATTCTGACTGTCTCTTTTGGCCTAGCTCTCTAAGACCTGCCTTACCCGCTTCCGTGGTTCCCTGCCACAGGGACTTAAATTGTGGCAAGCTTTTGTGCCTCAGTAGCCCCACCTCAGGCTGGCCCTATTAAGCTGGGCATTTGCTCACGAGGAGAGGGATAGTTTTGGGTGTTTTAATGGGACACTATTATTAGGGATACCCTTTCTTCTCTTTATGCAACTATCTCATGGGCCCTCCCTGGTGGTGCAGCTGGTTAAAGCACTGCGCTAAGAAGCTCACTGCAACAGCTTCAGCACAAGTTTGATCCCCACCCGGGAGCTGACCCACATGGCGCGGCAGGCCTCTCCTGACCCACTCGCTGCTCCCCTCAGCAATGTACTTCATCACTCTGCCTGTTCTGCTCCCCACTCTGTCTCTGGTGAATCCTCTCACCTCCCCTGTACCTCTGGCCTGTCCCCAGTTCTGTATCCATAAATAAGTAAATCTTAAAAAAAAATAAAGATATCTCACACTTAGAGTCTGCTTTGCCTTTGTGTACATGGATGGCTGGATCCTTTAGAGGGTACAAGTTTGGGGGCCCCTGGGTGCCCCCTTGAGCATGCACTAGCACTTCTAATAAATGTGTAATGTGATATTAGGTAATGATGTTTTAGGGGAAAACAGAGCCAGGGCTGCATATGTGTGTGGTTTTAGGTAGGTGGAAAGAGAAGGCTTTTCTGCACCCTATAAGGTGCAGAAGCACACTATGTGGATGGGGGCATGGGACTCCCGTGGGGGGCACGGCAGATGGGAAGGCTGGGTGATGTGGGCAACCTCTATGTTCTGAAGGGGGTTGGTTGTTGAGCTGTAGAATGTAGACTGGAAGGGCTTTCATTGCAGCCAGGTTTTTCTGTGATGGAGGAGGAAAGAGCCGAGAGAGGGGAAGGAATTGCCTGAGCACGTCAGTGGAAGAGTAAGAAGCAGAACCAGGAGTCCAAGCCTTTGTCTGTTCTGTCACTGTGCCTGTCCTCAGCAACCCCTGGTCTGGGGCCAGAGGGTCTCAAAGGCACACCTCTAGTGGGGTCACCAACTGGATCTGGGTCTCCCTGAGGGTGCCCAGTCTAATTTCCTTGTGCAGACTCAGAGACTAAAGACTAGAGAGAAATGAGCCAGTCCCTAAGACTGGGTAGGGGATCTAAGAAACCAAGACCGTCCTTGTTGATTCCTGGCAAGGCTTTGAGTCAGGAGGGCAACTCAAGGCTGCTGGGTGGAGCCCTGAATGGAGGTTCAGGGTGACAGCCTTTGCTATGTGCAGTGGATGCTCTTTCCCTGAGAAAATGACCAATTCAAAACTAATGAATATTTATTCATTATGCTTACCACAGGTTAAACACTGTGCTGAATTTGCTGTATTATGTCTAAATTTAATCCTTGCAAAGACCTGGCTGAGTGACTCCACTCTGTGCAGGAGGAAACTGAGAAGAAATAAAGATTTGGTTATTCAAATGGCCACAATGTATTTCTTACACCTATTTGATCTTCAGAGTACCTGCCTCAAAATTCCCCCTAACCTTGACATCCCCTATGTGTTGTGAGAGATAAAGGTGCCTGAGAGATACAGGTGTGTTTTGTTATGTTAGTGGTGTGAGACGTTGGGTAACACCTAGGATGGGGTCTGGTCGCCAGGAGAACCAAGCACGTGACTGGAGGCTTGGAACTTCCAGCCCTGCTTGAAGACCTCCAGGTAGCCCAGCAAGGCTGGAGGTTGAGTTCATTGCCAATGACCAGGGATTGAACCAGCTTCTTATGTAGTGAAGCCTGGATAAAAGCCCAAGTGACCAGTCTGAAGGCTTCTGGGTTGGGAATGCAAGGAGGAGCCTGGAGAGGGCACCTGGAGAGAGCATGGAATCTCTGCACCTTCCCCTCTGCCTTGCCCTGGGCATCTCCTCTATCTGGCTGTTTCTGAGTTCTAGCCTTTGTGATTAACTGGTGGTCAAGTGAGTCGACAGGTCTCCTGAGTCTTGTGCACCACGCTAGCAAATTAATGGAACCTGAAAAAGGCTGTGGGAACCTTTGAGTCGTCACAGGCCAGTCAGAAGCACAGGTAAGTCTGGGCTGGCAACTGGCAGTTACCTGAAGGAGAAAGGCATAGGAACCTTGTGTCTACAGTCAGGTGGTCAGGAGCCCAGGTAACTGCTGGAAGCTTGAGACTGGCATCTGATGTGCAGGGTGGTCTTGGCAGATGGGTCCCCTGGCCTGTGGAATGGGACTCTGTCTCTGGGTACAGAGAAGTCAGCTGAGTTCTCTGACACCCTGTTGACATCTGAGTCATCCTTGATGGGCTGGAGAGGTGTCCACATACTCACATTGGAGTTGTGTCCAGAAACCCCCTAGACACTTGTGGAAGTGAGGAAGCTGTGTGTGGGGAGGGGGGGTGGAGGAGGGGCTAGGGTGGCGGGAGGGAGGGGGTCCCAAACTTGGAAGTGTCCAACTAGCAGGGTTGGTAGAAAAACTACGAGGCATTGACTCAGTGTGTGACAGGCTCGCAGAAGAGGCACTGGTGGAAAGCAAGGCGAGAGGCCTGTGCTCGGCTTTTAGCTGAAAAACTCCTTCACCTCTCCTGTCTGATTTGGGCCTCACAAGACCCTATTTGCAGATGGGGAGGAAAGAAAAAATGACGGCCAGCAAAGGGGGTGCCAAGTTCACACAAGAACCAGGGCATGCGGTCCTGGGGCCCTGATAGCTCAAGCCAGAGTTCCCCAAGCCTCTTCCCCCTCCTAGTATCTATGGCCCCCACAGGGAAAGCCAGAAGTCAAGGGGTCACATCTTAGCACTCCTGTTGTTGAGGTTGCTTTGTGTCCCCCTCAAAAGATATGTCTGCATCCTAACCCCAGTGCATGTGATTGTGACTCTGATGAGAAACAGTCTTAGGTAAAATCAAGTTTTGATGCTAGATTTGTGTACTCCTATTGCTTTTTTTTTTTTAAAGATTTATTTATTTGTGCATATAGAGCTGGGGTACAGGCCAGAGGCTCAGGGGCGGTGAGAGGCTTCACCAGAGACAGAGTGGGGA
>NW_004567122.1:38197735-38206599 GCF_000260355.1 Condylura cristata | reverse complement strand
GGGGCAGGGATTGAATTCATGCTGAGTGTCTTTAGCTAAGTGCTGTGCTTTAACCTGCTGCGTCACCCGGGAGGGCCCGGAAGAACAATTTTACAAGAAACACCAAGACTTGGGCTAGGCCAATGTTTGTACCTCACAGTCAACAGACTGTGGGCTCTGAGAATGGAAACTGATGTTCTGTGGGCTCCTGAATGATACACCATGTCAGTCAGAAGAGGTGGGTCGTGTTGCTGTAGACACCTTTTGAAAGTCTTGATGGCTTGTCACCTTGCGGCACATGTAACTATTGTCCTGGGCTCCTCTTCTTGGTCCTTGTCCTTGCTCAAGGACCCTGGCTATGAAGTGACCACTCTCTGGGGTCAGGGAGAAGGGTGAGGGGAAGGAGCCCTGAAGGGCCTCCTGCCAGCAGCAATGCCCAGTTCAGCAGCAGAATGGTCATGTGTCTGCCCCACTGCATTGGGGCTGAGGCGCTCTCCTTCCTCAAGCTGCAGGCAGAAAACCATAACCATCTGGTGGAGAGCATTCGTGAGCACCACACAGGCGAGTCCACTCAAGGCAGGACTCTCTCAGTGCAACCGGGTTTCCTTTTCAGCCTCCCATAGTGTACAAGAGATAGCCTCACCAGGGCTTGAGAATCAGCAACACCTTTCCCTCATGTGTTCACCTCTCTTCAACAGTTGGGAAGGCCCCTCAGGCTCGTTGAACAGCAACAGTATCTACTTGGACTTTACTAATATCATTTTGGTTTTCCTTGTTCTTCTTTTTACCTTTGCCCAATTATGGATTTTCATTAATAATAGTAATAAGAACTTTCTTTTGAGAAACAAACTTAATAAAACCCCGTGGTGAGGGAATCAGAGTGAATTTTGAGTGAGAAGGCCAGGATTCAAATCTGAGCAAGTCCCTGAACCTCTCTAAGCCTCAGTTTCCCCATCCATAAAATATCAGTGTCCATGTCACAGGGTTGTTGTGAACTGTGGGTCGAATTCTTAGCACACTGTCTGACTCACAATAAATTCTCAATGTTAGCAATTATCACCTAACTTGGTGCCCCCTGTCCTCACTGGCCTCTTCCTGTCACTAAAGCAGGTTCAGAGGATGACCCACAACAGGCTGCCTTGGGACAGTCAAGGTAGGTTCAGTTCCCAGATGGCAGTGAAGCTGAACTTTGCAGCCAGTGAGAGGACCCACCAGCCTGGCAGACCCTCCCCTCCCTGGCCGGTCCCTCCCTGCAGGTGTGGTGCTGGATCTCTGGCTGACAGCTGCGTTTTCTCTGCTCAGCAAAGGCTTTCACCATAAATAGCAGAAATCGGGTGATCTCTCCAGTCTCTGGAAAGCCTCACCCACGGCCTGGGTGAGAAAGCGCTCCTTGTGTCCAGGGTAGGGGAAGGCTCTACATTCCTCAGGTCCAACCATTCGGGCAGATTTGCTCCTGGAATGTAACTGGAGGGCCCGGCCCCCTGCCAGAAATAGCAGGCTGCTTTGCTGTGGTCGCTGCTCTGGGAGGGGCTCATCTCCAAGGTCCACCACAGCTAGCACCAGAGGGCTGGGGTCAGGGCAGCCCGGCAGCATCATCCCCCCGCCCCCCGGAAATGATTAAGCTCTCACCAGCTGAATTCTGATTCAGGAAATCTAGGTCTTGACCTGCAGCTCCAGCCTCAGAGGCATGGGATTGCGTTTAGAAAGACACCAACAGGCTTTACCATGGCCCCCATGGGGCCATCTTGCACTGCCCCATCCTGAATGCTGCCTGGCCGTCCTGCTTTCCTCCCACAGCAGACCCTCCCTGGCCCTGGTGCTTTCTCTTGGCCTAAGGAAGTGCCTCTCCCCTGACTCTTCCCAAGGCTCACAGGTTCAACCTGCTCAGCGCAAACATCATCCCCTTAAAGAGGTTGCCTGGTCATTCTACCTAAGTGGCCTCCTCCGTCACCCTCATGTTCTTGCTTGTAATCCACTTGCCTACTGGTGGCCTCACTTTTCCACACGAGAATATATGCTCTATGACTGTCGACACCTGTGTTTTCTCTGTTCAGCATAGGAAGGCCTTTGAACTGTGAACATCAGCAATCAGGTGACTTTAGTCTCTGGAAAGTCCTGTTCCCAGCTCTGTCACCACCAGACCTCAATAAATTCTGCTTAAATGAGTTAGTGAGTGTGCATATGAATGAATGCGCACAGAATTGCTGGATAGTAATTACTAATATCTTAATAGTTACCAATTCTCGCGAGATGTGCGGGATGCTGCATGTGCGTGGGGCATTCACGTGGTTTCTCCAGTCTTGCTACACCCACTGGGACCGGTTTTCCCATTTCACAGACCCAGAGGGACACATGTCAGAGGCTGAATTGGGACTTCAGTCCCAACCCAAGTTTGTCTGTAGTGAGGCCTGTGCTCCCAGCATTCAGAGGTGGGAGCGACTTACCCAAAGAGGGGTGGAGTGGGAACCAGCGAAACTTCTCACTGCTCCCAGCCCAAACAGTTGTCTTCTGCCTTGGGCTCCTATGCAGAGCATTTGAGGTCAGCAACCAGCTTTCCAGCAGCACACAGCTGTCTGGGGTTTCTCTGAGGACTGCTCCCCGCACCTCCCTACTGATCCCTGAGGCTCCCAGAGGTCAGCTTGGAGGCCACCAGGCCACAATCTGAGACACTCATCCAGCTGGACTCTGTCATATGGGGTCTAACTGGAGAACTCTCCAGGTTCACAGAAATCAGGGGAGGGCTTAAGGCAGCCTCGTGGTGTTCTCAGTTTCCAAGAAGGCTTCTGAGTCCCAGCAGGCAAGCAGCCACCATGACTCAAGGGGCAGGCAGGCCAGCCCCTGGGGGAGGAGGTCTCTGGGTGGAATGCAGGCCTGCCCCTCCCCTCTCTGCTGGGGCCTGATAATGCTTTCAGGCCTCTTTGCACATGAGCCACTCTCTTTGAGCTCAGTGACCTTGGCAGCCCTTCTCCTGGTGGGCCTCAATTTCCCCAAGGGTACATGAAATGGATGAAGAGCTTGATTCATGACTGCTGTTGCCTGCAATTAAGATAATGAAAAGTGGATAAGAACCAGGTACTGCAGGGCCTTGAGAGCTGGTGTGAAGAAGCTGGACGGGTCTTAGTGGAGAACAAAGTCTGGATGGAAAATTAGTAATCCTGACTAAGTCCAACTTAACACCAGTCATTGTACAACCTTGATAAAAGTACCTGCTCTGTCTGGACCCCCTTCCCTCACCTGTCTAAGGCCAGCTCTAGGGCACTGACTTGAATTCTGTCCACATTCTCCCCTCCGCAGAGATTGTCTTGGTCAACATCTTTGCCTTTTGATCTTTCAAGGGCCTATTCAAGTGCCACTTCATCAAAGGAGATTTTCAGAAACTTCCATCCAAAATTCAGCTTGCACAGATACTAGAACGATAGAAAGAATCTACATCTGAGGACAAAAAAAGGATCTGAACTATATTAAGAAAAAAAAAGTAAGAAGCAGAGACAGAATAAGATACATAAGATGTGTTTTTCCCTGTACATGGGTCTGTAACTGGAAATTCACAGAAAAAAAAAAAAAGCCTAGTAGTTTATCTATACAACTCTATACCATGTTCATCCTGATAGTCTCTGAGTTGGAAAATAATGCTAATTTCTTTTCTTAATTTTTTTGAGCTTTTCTAAATTGCATACAGCAAGCACACTGCTTGTATAAAATAGAGTGAAAACAGGGCTTCTTTCTAGTTACTCTCCCTCACTCTCCCTGTGGGCTCTGTCCAGCAGGAATGGGGCTCTGGCCCACACAGTCCAGACTGCAGGCAACTGTAAGGGCCCTTTACTAGGAGACCAAGAGATTCCGGGAAGGATGTGTCACCCTCACCACATGTGCCAACACAGGGAAGGGGCAGCGGGGTAGGAGTGAAGAGGTCTGGGTGCTGGTTCTGTGTGGGCTCCTACAAGCTGGCCACTCATGGGCTACTATGACCTGTTTGCTATCCACAGATCACAGCAGAAATTCCTTGGTTACCTACGGAGTATAACCCATATCAGGAGGCAGGCCTGGAGACGTCTAGGCCACTGGTGACCTGATTACATGACTGTCTCCATGGCGGTCTTAGGATAACTCTGCTGGTGATAACATCATACACATGGTCACAATGTCCCCTTCCCTTTCCCTTGTCCTCCATTCCTATCCCACCCTCCGGACCTTATTCCTCATACCATTGTTATATCATCAGCTTTTACTATCCTGTATGATTTCAATAAATGTCACAAAAACGTCTGCTCAAGCAGCAGAGTCTTGCCTTGCAAACCTGCTCCAAGATTGCTGTGTCCCTCATTACATTCCTTCTACAAAAAGGCAAAAATTTCCTGTCACAACAGTTCTGACTGTGGCCCTAAGTTGTGTGTGTGTGTGTGTGTGTGTGTGTGTGTGTGACAGAGAAATTCCCTTCCTCTCTCTAGGTCTCACTTTCCTCTCCTGTAAGATGAAGGGGTCAGATTCCAATCTCCAAATTAGTACTGTCAAATAGAACTTTCTACGGGGTTGGAAAAGTATAATATATTGCCCAATATGATAGTCACTAGATCTTAAAGTTGCTCAAACCATTTAGAAATTGAATTAACTTAAATCTAAATAGCTAGGCTTAACTGGTAACTGCCATATTGATGGGTAGTGCTAAATTCACTTTAGCTCAGATGACTGATGGTTTTCTCAACTGAAATGCCACCTTCTCAGAAGAGTACCCTGTGTCCCACCAACTCAGGAGAAGTAGGTCCCCTCAACTGTAGCCACATGACTCCCATGGGCGCTGCCATCTCTTGCAGGTTCCATCTGAGTCTGATGACTGGTAAGGGTGGGCACCTGATTAAAGTTAGTCCAGTCAGAGCTTTTCAATTTTATGATGGGTCCATGCATGTAAGCTAAAATTAAACTTTTAAAACTTAGTGAACAAGTTAAATTCAGGGATGTGTAACTACCACCCATATTTAACTCCAAAATCTTTCCCTCACCTCAAAAGGAAACTTCACAGCAATTAAGCAAGTTTCTTCCATTTCCCGTTCCTAATCTCCAAGGCGGTCACCAATCCGCACTCTGTCTCTATGGATTTGCCTATTCTAGATATTTCACACGGATGACATTGCACATTGTGTGAAATTTTCTACCTGGTTTCTTTCATTTACCGTAATAGATTTGAGATTCATCCACATTTGCAACATGTAGTGGTACTTTATTCCTTTTCTTGGCTGAATAGTATTTCACAATATATATTTACAATGATTTGTTGATCCTTTCATCCACTGAAGAACATTTGAGTTTTTTCCACCTTTTGGTAATAGTGCTACTATAATCATGTGTGTATAGCTATTGCTTGAGTCCCTGTATCAGGGTATATAACTAAACGTGGAATTCCTGGGCCCTATGGTGAGTCTCTGTTTAATTTTTTTTGTTTTTGTAATAATCACACTATTTTATATTGCCATTACCAATGTCAAGTTCTCTCAGACATTTTAACTTGGACTGAAAGAGAGTGGGAGCTACTTGTCCTGAAGAGCAAAACTGATACCCAAAGAAGGGTAGAACTGAATGATGGGAGTTATATCATCCCTGAAGCTCTGCTCTATCCCATCATTTTCCTTGTGGTTACACAAGTCAGAAATTCTCCCTTCTTGTCAGCAACTTGGTGTTCCTTCACTCCAGGAGTTGTGTCCAAAGATTCTGAGTTCAAAATCTTGATGAGTCCAGTTGTGCGTATGTCTCTGTGTGTTTTCCCCAGAGATGTTCCATTTTATTAGAACATACAAATCCTTCTCGTAAGGAAAAGCCCCATTGCCTTCTCTAGGGTGCTAGATGGGCCACTTCCACAGTTCCTGGCTTTCTCTTCTACTGGCACATTCCATGTGCATTAAAGTGTCTGTAGAGAGAGTTGATGCACGTTTTAAGGTTATGCAGGGCATCCATAAGCATCTGATT
Source organism: Condylura cristata (assembly GCF_000260355.1). Lineage (NCBI taxonomy): Eukaryota > Metazoa > Chordata > Mammalia > Eulipotyphla > Talpidae > Condylura > Condylura cristata. The sequence continues at coordinate 38,200,662 of NW_004567122.1, read as the reverse complement.
TCCAACCATTTTCTTGTTTCAGACACAATGCTGCAATTTATTCCCCTTTCAGTCTTGAAGCCATCTGGCACCCTTGATCATTTCTTTGGGGTGATTTTTTAAAAAGATTTATTTATTTATGCACACAAGAATTGAGGTACAAGCCAGAGATGGGGAAAGTTGAGAGGATTCACCAGAGACAGAGTGGGGAGCAGAACAGGCTGACTGATGAAGTACACTGCTGAGAGGAGCAGCAGGCGGGTCAGTGGAGGTCTGCTGTGCCATGTGGGTCATCCCTTTGGCCAGGGATGGAACATGTACTGCAGTGGCTACTAGAGCTTCATAGTGCTTTAACCTGTTGCACCACCAAGGAAGGCCCTGGGGTGCTTTTCAAAGTTTTCAGGATCCCAATGTTTTTATACACTGTGAACAGGCCCTCTTATTGTTCCAACAGCAACCATTTTGGGAGATAGGAACATGAGCCTTATGTGGAATAATCCAGGATCACCCAGAAGATTTTGCAAGCTAGGGCACACAACCCATTGGGTCCCTCCCTTCCTCCCCAAAGCAGCTCCCTAGCATTGCTCCTGTCATGCCTTTATAACAGCACATCCACTGTAGGAGCACAAGAGTGAGGGCCAGACGTGGCCTTCAAGGAAATGATGGCAGTGATTATCTGTGTGGATCTCAGATGTATTAGTGGTGGTGATGGTAGGCTGTGTGGCGGGGGATTCGGGTGCCTCTGGACCTTAGGTTGTGTTCGAGGACAGTACAGGTAGAACGTTTACATGTGAGCCTGGACTCTGCAGTCTGACACTCTTCCCAGGCTCTTAGCCCAAAGCCCCAGATAGTCCCCTAAGAAGAACTTAACTGCAGTCAGGTATGATTACTTGGTCAACCAAGGAGGCTGATGAGAAGTGGGTTGCAGGGAGAAAAGAGCTAAGGTTCCCCTGAGGACATGTGGAGCAGGGAAAATGAAAGAGAGGCCAGACCAGGGTTGAGGGGGTGGTGTTGGGCAAGAGGAGGAAAAGGTGGAAAGAAAAACCCAGCAGAATTGCCAATGTTTAGATGGCCTTTCACGGGGTAATTAAGACAGCATGTTGGGGCCAGATGTGAAGGGCACATTCCTTCACTTTCTGAGAAGAGATAGCTCAGATTTAATTTCTAGGTAATGGATAGAAATGGAAATGGAATGGCAATTTAGGGGGAGGGGTCCAGGCATCTTTGGCCTCTTAATTTTCTGGAATCTCATACCTGGGATCTCAGACCTCGGAGCAGAGTTCAGCCAGATACTGTTTTATAAATATTATCTGGTTTTTTTTTTAAGATTTATTTATTTATTCATATGGAACTGGGGTACAGGCCAGAGATGTGGAGGGTGAGAAGATTCACCAGAGATAGAGTGGGGAGCAGAACAGGCAGATCTACAAAGTACACTGCTGAGGGGAGCAGCGGGTGGGTCAGGAGAGGTCTGCCTCGCCTGATCTCCTCCAGGGCAGGCGGGAATCGAACTCATGCGGAAGTGGCCTTAGCTTCCCAGTGCTGTGCTTTAACCCACTGCACCACCAGGGAGGGCCATCTATGCTGTTTTATAAATATGATCTAGGGCTCACACACAAGGGCCAGGACAAGGGCCTTGGGCCACATGGAAGTATGAGTCCTACTCGTAGACAATGGGGAAAGTTCTGGGTGGTAGGAGCCAACGTCATCGGATGAGGGCAGGTGCCATTGAGGTATGCTTTAGGTAGGAAAATGACTTTGTGATCATTTTCTACAGAGAAAATGAAAAGACATTCTTCAATCTTGCATGGTGAATTGGATTTTTTAAAAAGAATAAAACCATCCTGAGCTTCCCTGGCGGCCTGGGGGTAAATCTCAGCACTACCACCACTATACCCTGAGTTCTGTGGGGCCAGGGAGCTGACCCACAGGGCACGGCAGACCTCTCATGAGTCCTGTCTCACCTGCTGCTCCCCTCAGCAGTGTATTTCAGAAGATCTGCCTGTTCTGCTCCCCACTCTGTCACTGGTGAATGCTCTCACTTCCCCACCTCTGCCCTATACCCCAATTCTTCTATACAAAAGGAAATAAAAATCTTTAATAAAGAGAAACAAAAGAATATTAAGAAAATATTCTGTCCATTGGAATTTAGAAAACAAGAGGTCAACATGGGTGTGCAGTTGCTCCTCATATTCATGGAGGTTGGGTTCCAGAACCCCCACACATACCAAGATCTCTGATGCTGAAATCCATTCTATAAAATAGTGCAGTGTTTGCATATAATCTATAATGTACCTTTAAATCACCTCTAAATTATTTATAACACTTAAAACACGGTAACAGCTATGTAAATGGCTGTTACACTATATTGTTTGTAATAATGCTCCCCAAAGTGCTCAGTACAGGCACATACTGTGGGCCTAACAGTGTAGCCTGTGGCTCTGGGCTCTATGCTGACTGCATGCATGGACGCTGGACCATGCACATGGAGGCCCTCTGTGGTCCCCGTAGACCTGCTCAATGTGGATCATCACAGACATGGGTTTTCTGAGGAATTCTGCTGCACACATGTGCTAGTTTGCCAGGATTGCCATAAAGCTGCCACAAGCTGGTGATTTGAATGACAGAAATGTAGTTCTGAGGCCTGAAGTCTGAAAGCCAGGTGCAGGCAGGGTTGGCTCCTGTGAGGGAGAACCTGTCCCAGGTGTCCCTCCTGGCTTCCATGTTGGCTGGCCGCCTCTGCTGTTCCCAGACTACAGACACCTCATGATCCTGCCATCATCTGCACCTGTAATATCTCATTTACAATCTCATTAAAAAAAATTAAATACCTGGGGATAAACCTAACAAACGAGAAGGACTTATTCATGGAAAACTATAAGATAATTTTTAAAAGAAACAATAAAGAAATAGAAAGATATTCCCTGCTTATGGATCGGAAGACTCAT
>NW_004567122.1:38194682-38197126 GCF_000260355.1 Condylura cristata | reverse complement strand
CTCACATCATATGTGAAAGTCATCTAAAAATGAGTAAAAGCTATGGATATAAGACCTTAAACCATGAAATACATAGAAGAAAAATTGGTGAAAACACTCATGACAGAAACTTCAGAAATATTTTTGAAGATTCATCCCCAACCTTAAAGAAAATAAAGGAGAATATAAGTAACTGGAACAACATCAAACTGAGATGCTTCTGTACAGTGAAAGAGTGACCAAAATTAAGAGACACCCCTCAGAATGGGCAAAATATTGGCACACTATATCTGACAAAGGACTGATAGTGAAGATCTACAAAGAGTTCCTACAACTCAACCAAAGAAAAATAAATAGCCCAATCAAATAAATGGGCAGAAGAAATTTTCTAAAGAAGACACAAAGATGGCCATGAGACACATGAAAAAAACGCTCATTCTGTTATCAGAGAAATGCAAATCAAAGCCACAATGAGATACCACTTCACACCTATAAGAATGGCCTATATTAGGAAAATTAGGTGAAGGTGTGGAGGAAAAGGAGACCTCTTACACTGTGACTGGGAGTGTTAACTGGTCCAGTCCTTATGGAAAACTGTGGAGATTCCCAAAGAGAGTAAAAATGGATCTGCCTTATGATTCAGCAATTCCATTCTTAGGAATCTACTCGATGAACATAAAAACACTACTTGGAAAGGAAACCTGAACTCCTATGTTTAGTGCAGTATGATTTGCTATAGCTAAGATAAGGAACAAGCAGCAGCTCTGGTATATATGCACGAAGGAATACTATTCAGCAATCAAAAAGATAAATGTGTGACATTCACAGCAACATGGATGGAGTTGAAAGAGATTATGTTAAACAAAATAAGCCAGAAGGAAAAAGAGAAATCCAAGATGGTGTCATTTATATGTAGAATATAGGACAACCAAACAAAGGATAAAACAGAGACAAACTTTAAAACCAGTCCTTGAAAACTGACCATAGATATGAGGCATCTAAGAGGAGAGGGGAAAGAAAGGGAGAGAGGTTATGATGAAAAGGGGCACATTGGGCTATGGCAGAGGACTCTGGGTACTCTGCTGGTGGGGGGCAGGCTATTATGACCACACATAAGGGAAAAAATACTATGCTGGTGAAATATTAGCAAAGATGTAAAACAATGATACTTCATTAATAGGAAAAATAATATTTAAAAAATAAAATCTAAGGAGTCAGCAGCAATGTTGTGGAAATTCTTCCAGTCCTCAGACCTATAAATGCATAAGCAGAAGACTTCATGTTCACAGATACTTAAACAAAATGGAAGCTATTTCCAATTAGGACCCTTTTGCATATATACTATGCACTATTGTACGTGCACTGTAACCTGTTTTTCCCTTTTTGATGGGTATTATGTTGCACATGAGTTATAATTGTGTCTCCCAGAGCTATCACATTCTAAACTTCAGGCTATACTACAAAGCCATAATAATTAAAACAGTGTGGCACTGGAACAAAGAGAGACACACAGACCAATGGAACCTAGAAGAAATCCTAGAAATAAACCCACGCATAGATGGAGAATTAATCTTTGACAAAGTAACAAAGAATGGAACAAGGGCAGTTTGTTCAATAAATGGTGCTGTGAAAACTGGAACATAAATAGGCAAAAGAATGAATCTAGATCACTGCCTTGCACCATGCACAGAAATCAACTCAAAATGGATAAAAGATTTGGACATAAGAGCTGAAACCATAAAATATATAGAAGAAAATATAGGTAAAACACTACAAGGTATTCATCTCAGTAACATCTTTAAAGACTCATCACCCAAACCAAAGAAAAAGAAGGAAAAGATAAACACATGGGACTACATCAAACTGAAAAGCTTCAGCGAAAGAGACATTCTTCACTTATAGGAGAATTATAAGGGAACCAAATAAGACATAGGGAAAAATAATTGTATTGTTATTACACAACACAACACAACAAAATAAAACAATTACAAACCAGAGATATCCTTTGGGGGCAAGGTACAGAGAGGGATCAGAAGAAGGGAGGGAGGAGTGTGGGGGACTGTGGTGATGATGTGTGGCCAAAGTGAGGGAGTGGGGAAGTAAAGATTGTTTTTTAAAATGAACAATAATGTAAATAGATGTATAAATTGACAAAAACAAACAAACATGATGTGCCTTTCATTTTTTTTTTTTTGTCTATTTATTCACTAGTGAGAATGGGGTTGAAGCCTTCTATCACAATTTGTTTTTTTTCCAATGTCTATCTTCTGAATTGATAGTCGTTGCCTAGTGTATTTTGGTGTGTATATATTGGTGAATTTTATGTTCTCCTAATATATTGTTCCTTTAGTCATTATGTACCATCCAACCCTTTTTACCTTTTTTGACTGGAAATCTATTTTATCCGATATTAGTATGGCTGTCCCAGGCTTTCTTTGGGTCCCATTCACTTGTAAAATTGTTTT
>NW_004567122.1:38156428-38193722 GCF_000260355.1 Condylura cristata | reverse complement strand
ACCTCCGGGGCAGGCGGGAATCGAACTCATGCGGAAGCGGCTTTTAGATTCTCAGTGCAGTGCTTTAACCCGCTGCGCCACCAGGGAGGGCCTCTAGTGTTCTTTTAACTTCTTGGATTTGTATTTTAATTTCTATATCCAGGTCTGAGAAATTTTCTTCTACTATTTTTCTGTTTGTTTTTGCATCTCTTCCCCTTCTTGGAGACCCATTATTTTTATGTTGCCTTTTCTTTCTTCTTTTTTTTTTTAAGATTTATTTATTTATGCATACAGAACTGGGGTACAGGCCAGAGGCTCAGGGGCAGCGAGAGGCTTCACCAGATACAGAGCGGGGAGCAGAACAGGCAGATCAACAAAGTATACTACTGAGGAGAGCAGCGGGCAGGTCAGGAGAGGTCTGCCACGCCATGTGGTCACCTCCGGGGCAGGTGGGAATTGAACTCATGCAGAAGTGGCTTTAGCTTCTTAGTGCTATGCTTTAACCTGCTGCACCACCAGGGAGGACCTTATGTTGCCTTTTCTTATGATATCAGATAGTTCACAAAGTGTTTCTTGATTTTTTTTTCCTTTAAAAAAAAGTTTCTCATTTTCTCCTTCTGTCTTGATTCTTTGCAAATTTGAAACAGATTCAGTCAGGATGTGAAACTGGGAGGACAGCAGGATAGGCCAGAATTGGCAACCCATCTGCTTGGGCTCTAAAAGAGTCACCAAAAAGCCCTAAAAGACCAGGCCAAAAACCAAAACCAAGGGTTATAGCAACATAATATCCATGTATAGGAATCTATGGGCTATAGCCAAACAAAGAACAGAGAGACCTCAGGCTCCAGGAACAACTTTACAAATGGGAGCAATAAAGAACTTACTGTAGCCACAAGTGACCGGTTATCTCTCAGATATTGTCCACCAGAAGTACAAGTACAGTACCAGCTACCTGTCACCAGGAGTTCTAGACAGCACTGGCCAGTAGTGATAGCCACAACTAGTCCCCCTAAGACAGTGTCAGAGATACCAAGTGTTAACTGCTCTTTATGACATCAGGCTTGGAGATTTTGGTGCTCCTTGCAGGTGATGTCAGAGACAAGACTAGAGGCCCAGTCTCTGAGAGAAGTTTTTAGCTTCTCTTCCCTCCTCAGAAGTGAGCGGCTGGGTCTTTCTTTTCTTCTTTCAGCTTTTGGTTTTCCTTCCTCTTTTCTTCAGAGGCTGGAATGGTCTGCTTTTCAGTTCCCCAACCCTGGCTGGATATATATACTCTTTCATGGTACCACACCCAGATGTCTGCTTGGACCATTTTGTTAATCCTGTGTCTGATTGGATCATTTAACACCAATGAGCTCATAGCTTGCACCTGATTGGTCTTCTCCATGATCCAGGAAGTAAAAGTGTGGTTGCTGGGCTTTGAGGAGCAATGACCATAACTGACATAAAAAGGCAGTTGCTAGGTTCTAAGGAGCAGCTGACCCAACTGACTTGTGGTGGAGAAACAGAGTGAGAGATCACCACTGCTGCTGCCAGTTCCTTGCCACTGAGGTGGCTCCAACTGCTGAGGTGGCTGTGGTCTATCTTCCAGTTCACTGATTTGCCTCTCCATTTGGTTTATTTTACTTCCACAACTTTCTTGTCATCTCTTTGAATCATTTTTCATCCTGTAATCTCTTTATTTCCTTCCTTAGTTTATAATTTCTATCTCTGTGTTGCTTTTATTTCAGAAGATATTCAATTATATTTCCTGAATTTTCTTGTATAACTTTGATCTACTTTTCTGTATCTACTCTGATTTCTTCTTCAAATTCTTCAAATTTATGATAGTGTTACAGGGTAGCCCAGAACGGACTTGGGCTGTCTGTCTGTGGGTCTTCACCCAAGTGCTTAAAATGTAATCTTCTGCAGACACACACAAAAGGGTAATGGGTTTATTTACAAAAAGGGGAAAGGAAAAGGAACAACCTAGGGAGAGAGGGATACAAAGTAACTGGAATATCTTACCATCTCAGCTAATTTGGAGCTCTAGTCACAAACTAAAATTGCTAGCCCTCAGTCACAGGGTCTGAAAGAGAGAGAACCATTACCTCTCCAGAGAGACAGTTAGAAAACCACTCTCTATGTATCCCCCAAAGTCCCAGAATGCCTGCTTAGCTCCGCCCTTGGGTCCTGCAGTTCTCTCCTTGGTACTGCTGGGAGTTGTAGTTTTCCAACTGAGTGGAATCCAGAAAGCTGGAGTAGGGGGTGAAGCCCACAAAACTGCAGAATTTCTTTAGGACATCCTTCCCCTTAACAATAGTATACTTGAATTCTGTATCTGATAGGAAGAATAGCTCTTACATGCCTTTGTGGTTGGGTTCTGGAGATACGTTCTTCAATTCACTGTTTCTGTTTCATTTTTCCTCCTCCCCCCACCCCCCAGGACCTCACTGAACAGAGGGCAGCTAGGGGTTGCTGCTATTATGGAAGGCCCTGTGTGGCCTGCACTGTGGTGTGCTCTGGTTCCTGAGACTGGTGGCTGAGCTGGAGATCGTAAGAACTTCCTGAGGGTAGGTAGATGCTGACAGCAAAGTGCAGGTCTCTGTGACACCTGGCCTGGGCTTTGCATCTGCTCCAAGTTGCTGGCGGTTTATTGTTTTTACTTTATATTGAGCTTCAAGTCCCTGACCAGACGCAGTTGGATCTCATTCTCTTTGGGACATCTGATCCTAGAGAGACCGAGGGGAATCTTTACATGATGGAAAAACTGCCTTCAGTTTAGGCTGAAAAATGGGCCTTTCCCTATGAGAGATGTGATGAAAGCTCCTTTGGAGAAAAAGCATATCCAGGATGATCTTGCTGCTGGAGAATCTTTAACAATCAAAGTTATAGCCCAAAGGAATAAAAGCAAGCCAGATTTGATTCAATAAGTGTGCTGTTGACCCTTGAATCCTGCGCAATACTGTAAATGTATTTTCTTTACCTTATGACTTTTTTTTTTTTTAAAGATTTATTTATTTATTCATACAGAACTGGGGTACAGGCCAGAGGCTCAGGGGCGGTGAGAGGCTTCACCAGAGACAGAGTGGGGAGCAGAACAGGCAGATCGATGAAGTCCACTGCTGAGGGAAGCAGCGGGCGGGTCAGGAGAGGTCTGGCTCGCCATGTGGTCTCCTCCGGGGCAGGCGGCAGGCGGGAATCGAACTCATGCGGAAGTGGCTTCAGATTCTTAGTGCTGTGCTTTAACCCGCTGCGCCACCAGGGAGGGCCTACCTTATGACTTTTAAAATAATTTTTTCTCTTCTCTAGCTGACATTATTGTAAGAATATAATATGTAATACATATAGCATATAAAAATGCATTAATTGACTGCTTACACATCTTTGTGAAGGCTTCTGATCAACAGTAGGCAATTAGTAGCTAAGTTTTAGGAGAGTCAAAAGTTATACACAGACTTTCAACCATGCAGGAGTTCAAGGGTCAGCTACATTTGCAATAGTTGGTATTTGTCCAGTTGTAAGTGACAGACACCAACACAAACTGGCAGGAGAAAGAAAGACTATCAGTTCATGTCACTGGAGTTCAGGGTAGTTGGGGCTCTAGGTTCACATGCTTGACTGAGCTTACTACAAATCTATCTGTCTCACCTCTGCACCCATGTCCCTCTCTGTTAATGTTTGTCAGGTGCAGGCTGACAGTTCAGCAGAAAAAAGACTATCTTGTTCTCAAAGATTCAAACAAAAACATCAGAATGGAGTCTCCTTGGGCAGATTCGCATCGCCTGCCTTAACTAATCTCCTAAACTAATCTCTGCAGCCAGAACCACCTCATGCTTGGACTGCCTATGGCTGCTCCCAGAACTGCCCCACCAGTAGGTAGATGAGCTCTGCAAAGGAAAACCCAGCTGAAGGGAGAGCACAGGCCCAACCACCATTCTTCTAAAATCTGAACGTATTGCTGAGACTTCCCCTCCATGGGCTCCAGTCTCTTCCATTGCCGCTGGAGACAACGCTGAAGGGAATCTGATCCTTCTGCATCCTCTAGAGCTTCTGTGGCATTCAAATGAGCCCCTGAGTTATAACACTAGCTGACATTTGTGGAGGCATCAGTAGACCATCTGGGTCCGCACTGTGTAAACCCTTTACACGTTTATTTTTATATTTACAACAATCCATTTTGCTGATGAGAAGCAGGTTGAGAGCGGTTACAAGGCTTCTACGCTGTTGCACAGCTAGCATGGGTGTGGCCGGCCCTAAAGTAGTACCCTCCAGCATGAAGCTATATATAAACTGTAAATAATTTTACAAGTGTAAGGGATTATTAGTAATGGTCTGTACGGTTAATAATAGTAATTTTTAAAAACCCTAAAAGGGAAATCCAAATAAATTCAAACAAATGTTTGTTTAGCACCTACTATGAACTGATCACCCACCAGGGGCTCAGAAGGAGACACATAAATAACTGTGAAACAGGCAGACTGTGATCTAATAGACTCATAAACAGACCCCAGGGGAGTGTGGGGAGCAAGAGATTGACTTCACATTGGGAAGGGTGGGGAGAGGGGAACTGCGAAGGTCTCTTAGAAGAGGTGACATTTGAGTTGGGCTTTAAAGATGAAAGGCCTCTGACAAAGGGCACAGTGAGAAAACCAACTTTATAAGGGACCTGGAAGGATCTAAAGACCCTGAGCAGAGTTGAGGAGAAGAGTTAAGCACTTCTATGCAAAATAACTTTCACACCAGCAGGAGCTTCAAAAGTGATTGACTAAGTGGAGCGCAGCAGTTGCCATGGAAACAGAAGCAACCCTCATCTCTGTCATTAGCAAGCATCCCTAGCTCGATCTGTCTAGCCAGGGCCAGGAGGTGGAGGGGGCTGGGTTGCACTGTCCCTTAGAAGGAAAGCTCAGTGAGCCTGCTGCCCTGGGAGACAGATGCCTGCTTCACACAGAGGAAGAGCTGGCAGATGACATTTCATCTGAGAAGGCCAAGGGGAAGCCTCTGCCTTGAAGGACTCAGGGGCATCCCAAGGGGACATCTGAGGTAGAGGGGTTTCAGAGAGAGGAATCTGAGGGCAGGGAACAAGTGCCCAAAGTGGTGCCATCCCCACTCGGAGACCAGGGGTGGCTGGAGGTAGAGCAGTGTGGGAAGCAGCTCAATCGAGGTGCACCGGAACCTCTCCTCTTGTGTACCTATGTCATCTCCAGCCCACTCAGGCCCGCCAGGCCCCTGGGGACTGCCAGTGTATTCCAGATGAGTCGCAAGCTGGCATCTAATCATTCAAGTGTAGAGAGGAAATTGTAAGTGAAAACCCCTGTGAGAGCTGAGTGTCTCTAAGAGGGGAGGGAAATATTTCCATACAGCAGGCGTTAGATTTGAGACCAAGTTTCATGCTCTGCTTCTGATACTGGCTGTGTGACTTTGGGTAAATTGCTTGTCCTTTTTTTGCTTCTTGATTTGTCCATATGTCAGATGGACATGATGCTCATAATTTGACCTTAGGACCATGTGAGAATAAAGTGACAAAAAGGATAGGAGTCAGTACAGTAGATGCTCATAAATGAAAATATCTGCATTACAAAAAAATACAAGCTGTTCTATTATTTCCTAATTTCAATTAGATATTGATTCAGTGTTTCCCCTCCCCCAGGCAAGATCTCTTTACAGTTTGTGCTGAAAGTCTGTTTCTCCAAATACAGTAGATGACGACAATGACAGCCATAATTACAGGGCTGTGGTCCATTTACCTTCTGAGGACCCAGCGACTTCTGTGAAGGAGGAAGTGAGTGCTCTCCCCCTGAGCACCCAGCCAAGGAGCTGGAGCTTTTGACTGCAGGCAGATGGTAGAAATTAGAAATTTGGGGAGAAAGAACTTGATCAGGAGAAAACAGGTTTTTGTCCCTGAGGCTATACACTTGTAAGCTGGCTCCAAGTATAATGACAATAGACTCTAAGTATAGTAACAATAAAAAACAATAGCTACCATTTCACTGCGCTTATTATGCGCCAGGCATTGTTCTAGTACAAGCTTCACATGCTTGTCTGTTGTAATCCTCACAACAATCTCACAAGGTGGGTACTATTCCATTTGTTGGGGAAGAAAACAGAGTTTGGAGAGGTGAACTCAGGTAGCGAAGTCACACAGCTAGGAAGGTCAGAGCTGCTGCATTGAAACACAGGATTTGGCCCCATGGCTCTCAGCTGTACCCAAGATACTCTCTTGCCTTCCTGAACCTGCAGGAACTTGGAGCACTGGGAGGAAGTAAAGGGGCAAACTTGTCCGCCTTACTTTTAGAAGGCTGTCCTGATTCTCTGAGTCCCAATCTGGGGTGTGTGTGTGTGTGTGTGTGTGTGTGTGTGTGTGTGTGTTTGTCTAAGAGAGAAATTTCAGCTGACCAGTGAGGACGGAAGTTTCTGGACATCAAAACCAGAGCCCAGGATGGAGGGCTGGAGGCAGACCGGGGTCCTGTTAGGCTAATTCCTGCCAAGGCTGGCAGAGGCTATAGCGGGAACTTCTGAGAAAGTGGAGAACAGTCCTTTCATATGGCCTCCCTTTGAGCTGGCCTCAAGGTGGGACCTGGGTCGGGTGGGTGGAGGGCGGGGAGTGTGTGGAGAGGCTAGGCTGAAGTTGGGCTGGGCAAACAGATTGGGCAGCAACTGTGAGCACAGAGCATCCATTGTGTATCCCAAGCTCTGCTTTCAATAATCCACTTGGAAGAATGTTTCATTGAGCGCCAGAGAAAGGAGTCATTGAAATGCCCAGTTGGGGTCCCATGAAGGGTTAAAAGCAAGGAGGCCCCAGTGCCCAGCCTTTGCCACTCCTCCCTCACATGTTGGATTCGGGACCCTGGTCACTAAGACAGAGGGCACTTAGTAAGACCACCAAGAGAGACAGGAGCGAAGGTCAGGGTACAGGCGTATTCCTCAGAAATTTGAAAAGGGGGTGCCCCTGTATCTAGAAGGAAAATGCTTTTCTTCCCAGAACTATTTTGCCCAAATAATACCCAGAAAGAACTGGCCTTGGATCCCGGTCTGCCTGCCCACAGGGAGGGCAATTCACATGGGCAGCACTTTTCTACCTAAATCACTCATGTGGGTAATTACACAGGCCCTTGCAATGTCTTCTTTACCACCTCTGACCTTTCCATTAGTCATTAATTAATTTATAATGAATGATGCACTAGTTGGGAGTGTGGGGGTGAAAATGAGAACCAGTGAGAATCAGAGAACCAGAAAATGAGAATTACATTAGTTGACAGGGAGCCTGTGGAATTTTCTCTTGCAGAGGTCTCTGCAAGTAAAGAAGCTATTCATTAGGAGGAAACAACTTAACTGCTGGAAAGGGCACCAGAAGTGGCATTCTCTCGCCCACACCGTGTGCTTCTTTCCTGAGTGCCACTTGTCCTTTTAAGCTGCAGAGGCTTCTGGGGTTTGAGCTGGAGGGAACTTACAGTGGCATAGTGGTCTGCAAGGGGAGGGAGGCAGGTGCTAGGTTGCTGGCCCTGTGGAGCGCACTCTCCAGCAACACAGGCTCTCTCCTCATTACCCAGCTCCTTCCTCCCTCTTGCTTCTCACTGTGGGCCCTCCTCCCCCCAACCTACCCATTCCAGAGCCAGCATCTTCAGGGAGGATTCTCTGCACCAAAGACTGAACTTGAGCTATGACCTCATTCTAGTGTTTGGGATGGCTTAACTAGCGCATTCATAAAAGGAATGCTGAATAGGATTTAATGACAGTAACCCATCATTCTTTTCTCTGCTGGGCTATGATTTGGTGATGCCTTGGTCTGTTCAGATGGATCAGCTTTCTGCTCCTATAGCAAATGACCCTGAACTCCCAGGCTTTTGATATCAGTCTGATTAAAAAAAATTTATTTATTTATGCACACAGAACTGGGGTGCAGGCCAGAGGTGCAGGGGTGGTGAGAAGATTCACCAGAGACAGAGCAGGGAGCAGAACAGGCAGATCATTGAAGTACACTGCTGATGAGAGCGAGGGCGGGTCAGGAGAGGTCTGCTGCGCCATGTGGGTCACCTCTGGGGCGGGGATTGAACTCATGCTGAAGAGGCTTTAGCTTCTCAGTGCTGTACTTTAACCCGCTGCACCACCAGGGAGGGCCCATCAATCCGATTTTATGTCTACTCTTCTGTTTCTCACTAATGTTTTCACTGTGACATATATTACTATAAGACCACTGCATCACATCACCTTCATATATATCCCCTCAGAGCTGTTCCCAATATTCTTGGGTTGGAAAACTACTCATTTGTTTTAAAGAATTGTGTATAAGAGTTTAGAGAATTGTGTATAGAGTAGGTTTAGAGTAAGGAAGTCCTGTGGAACTCTCCTCTGGGATAAGGGCTTGAACCCTGACAATTATGTAGTTCAGAGGCCTTATATATTCTTTTTTAGGTCTTTGAGTTGGTCTAGCTGGTCTGGAGTTGACCTCCAGAGGATGGACTACAGGGTCAATTCAGTCAGAAGGAAATAATAGTTGTACTTTGAGAATTTTAATTCTAAGGTGGTCAAATAAATGCACACACCATTACCATGAGCCCCACCCCAAGCAATGATAAACAAATCCACCATACTAATTCATTTCTTTTACTAAATTTTAAATTTCTGCATCCTAAAAATTCATTGGAAGCAATATTTCTTGTTTTTTTTTTTTTTAAAGATTTATTCATTTATTCATACAGAACTGTGGTACAGGCCAGAGATGCGGAGGGTGAGAGGATTCACCAGAGACAGAGTGGGGAGCAGAACAGGCAGGTCAACGAAGTACACTGCTGAGGGGAACAGCGGGCGTGAGGGTCAGGAGAGGTCTGCCAGGACATGTGGTCACCTCTGGGGCAGGGGTCGAGCTCATGCGAAAGTGGCTTAAGCTTCTTAGTGCTGTGCTTTAATCTGCTGCGCCACCAGGGAGGGCCTGGAAGCAATATTTTTAAGGGTTGTGATAGTCTATTAGTTTTTCTCCTTAGTTTGGGTCAGGAATCCCTGTTACACTTGCTCTGCTTTTTGTTTCATGAGGATCCCAGTCCTTTTTGGAGTCTGATTTCATCAATGGATATCCACAGGAAGTAGCAAAACTACACACTGCCATATCTGATCTGCATTTCATGTGCAGACAGGAGTGTTTTAACGAAGCTGTCACTGGGGTTGAGTGGACGTAGACCTATGTAGATGTGGGGATAGATCTTCCCCACATAGGGTGGATATTCCTGCTGTCAATTATTTTGGGAGCAGGTAGCTTGTGAGACAGAAAGTGCAAAGGGGAGCTTAGCTGGAGAAGGCCGAAACCTGTGGGGTTTGGACTTGAGTTGGGTGGGGCTGATGGCCTCTTGGCCACGCAGAGATCTGCAGCCTGGTAGGTGCATCTCCAGAGTTCTTTCACCCAGGTGGAGTCCCCACCCTGACTCCTTGCCACTTCTCCCAGTGTCTGGAGCATGCAGAAAGAAGGTCTGCCCACCTCCTCTGACCAAGGTCTGTGACAATGCCAGGAGTGAACCACCCAAGCTCCTCTGCTGTCCAGTAACTTGTCCCTCTTTGACCTCAGCACAACCTTGGGCCGAAGCCTCCGGAAGCACCATTTTAGCAGCATTCCCCTCAGGAGCCTGTATTTTTCCTGTCTGTCCTCAACACTTCTTCTGCTGGAACAACAGGCTCAGTTTTCCCTTCTGATAAATCTGGTCACCCTAAATATGGGACACAGAGCAAACAGGAGGGGCTGGCCCCACGCAGCCCTCATTTTGAAATGCAGATTCACTTGCGCTGCTATTTTGGAGGTCTGGTTTCTTTTCTCCACACACAGTGGTTTTAAGGAAGAGGGAAGGGACCTGGGCAGAATCTTGCCAGGGGAAAGATGCCAGGAGGCAACACACCTGGGCAGTCTTTGTTTCTCAAATCTCTCCAAACACCAGCCCTTCCAGAAGTTCTGTGAAAAAGAGGGTCCTTGGTCCCACAGAATTGGGAGATGCAGCTTTACCCTCCTTCCTCCTTGGGTGCCCCATAGAAAATATTTGAAATCCTTGTAGCAAAGAAGCCTAACTGGTTTTGTTTAACTCAGTCCTCCCATTTGAAGGTGTAGTTGGGTGAAAATTTGGAAAACAATGATGCAGAGCCCAAGCCCGGCAGGGCAAGACCTAAAATACTTCTCATTTACATTAGATTTGGCCTGCTTGGTGCTAAATTTTGCTTTAAATTAGTTACTGGTACCTGACCCTTGAAACATTTCTCATAATGATGTGGCTGGCAGATTGGAAACTCTGGTCTGCATGTTTGCATCATGACCACCCTGGGCAGTGGCTGCACCTCCCTACCTGCCTCTCAGTCCATCAGGGCAGTCCTGTAGCTTTCTGGGCCCAGGAGTCCCCCAACCTTGCCTGCTCTCTGCTAGGATTTCTTCGGGTGGGACTCGGCCTGGGGGGACTCGGGACTCATTCATCTATTCATTCACGAAGCAACGTGGGTTCTGTAGACACAAGATGTACCACACAGCCCCTGCCCTCTGGACTCCAGGCGTGGGTGCTCTGTGAGACTAGCTGTGAATTGCGGGATGAGGAAAGGGAGGGTGGAGAGGGAAACCGACAGGACCACCACCTGGTTTCCTGGTCTCCGAGCTCCAGTCTCCGGTACTGGCCAAAGTCGCCCCAATTCTCCATGACTGTCTCTACTGAATCTGCTACTCAGACAGCCCCCGTGAGCCCAGGACAGAAGTCAACAACTTGCTTTGTGAGTTCCTGCCCATCTCGTGGCCTCGGTTTCTCCAACTGTGGCGTGACCCGGTTGGAACAGAAAATTTTGCGCGTCCCTTCCAGGGCTGGCACTCAGAGATGCTAAGACTCCAAGTTCCAGGAATGTCTGACCGGGCCATTTCGGAGCCGTTCTGTCGAATTCCTAGCAGCCTAACCTCCCTCCTTTCCAGGGCGGGGGCTGGAGCCAGAGGGCCGTGAGGGTCTGGGCTTCCCGCCCGGGGGCGGAGCCGCCGTTGGGCGTCCCGCCCCTCCACCTGGGGCTCGGCCGCGGCAGATGTTACAACTTTTTCGCATTCTCTCCAGTGGGTCTCCCCAGACCCGCCCAACCCGTGCCTCCCGCCCCTTCCCCGCCGGGGTCCTGCCCGCCTCCCTGCGGGGAGTCCGACAGTTCTCCGGACTGCGGGAGGGGCGAGAGGCCGGGCGGGGGGCTGGAGGGTCGAGGGGAGGAGAAAGGGAAAGTAGAAGCGAGAGAAATTAGGAGGCGGGGGAAATCGAGGGCTGGAAGGAAGAAGAGAGTCAGAGGATGGTGCAGAGCACTTTTGGGGAGCTGCCACGCCGCGTCTCAGGCTGGCCTGGCTGAGCTGCGGGAGCCGGAGAGAGAGCAGCGCAGGGCGGGCGCGCGGCGGCGGGGAGCAGCTCCCGGCGGGCCTGACCTTTCCAGAGCGCCCCGCTGCGGCCGCACTAGTCCGGCCTCGCCGTCCAGTCAGCGGACTGGGACCCGGCCGCTGGGCCACCATTGGGGCGCTTAGCCCCCTCACTGCCCCCCGGCTCGGCAGGCCGGCGTGCGGCCAGTGCGCCCTGGGCGCGCGAGGCGGTGAGACCCGGGAGCCCTGCGCAGCTGGACGCGCGGGCTGGGATGGCGATGCATGCCCTTACTGGCTTCTCGCTGGTCAGCCTGCTCAGCTTCGGCTACCTGTCCTGGGACTGGGCCAAGCCGAGCCTGGTAGCCGATGGGCCTGGAGAGGCTGGTGAGCAGCCCTCGGCCGCTCCGCCCCAGCCGCCCCACATCATCTTCATCCTCACAGACGACCAGGGTTACCACGATGTGGGCTACCATGGCTCCGATATCGAGACCCCTACGCTGGACCGACTGGCGGCGGAGGGTGTCAAGTTGGAGAATTACTATATCCAACCCATCTGCACCCCTTCACGGAGCCAACTTCTCACTGGCAGGTAGGCATGGCCCAGGCTTCCGAGGCTGCCCTCCAAGCCTCTAAATAAACCCAGTTGGTAGATTTCCTCTACACTTACAAAACTAGGTAGGTTTCAGGGCGATTTTTTTCTGCGGTGGCCTGGGTGATAGTAAGTCCTTTGCCCTCTCTGGGCCTCAGTTTCCCTACTTGCACACTGAATGGGTTGGATCATCTCTGAGGTTTTCTCCCTCTGATGTTTTAGGACACTCACACTTCATAACGTGTGAAGGAGACATCTGGTCATCCCTTTGTGAGAGGAAAGTGGCAGCCTCTAACACAGGTTTGCTCTCTGCTGGTCACTTGGGACCTGAGCAGGTCACTTTCAAAGCCTCAATTTGTTCTTAATATGGGGAGAAGAATAGTTTTGATCTTCCAAAGAAGCAGAGAAGATGGCATGTATTGCATGTAACCTGTGGGTTTCTCAGTAAATAGTAACTTCTGTGTCACTGGAGGAATTAGGGTCCCCGAACTGTTAGATGACTATATTGGAAGAAAAGCAAGGAATTTCTAGGTGAGGAGAAAGACACAGAAGTGCCTAACCTAAATGAAAGAGTACCCCCAGGCTAGTGTCTTCATTTCCCTAAGCATCTGACTTATCTGTGACTTGGGGGTGGAGGGCTAGTTGGTGGGAACCCCCAGGAGCAGTGCTCTTTTCTCCCATCAGGATTTGTCCACAGGCAAGGGGGTAAGATTACAGGATTAGAAGAGCAGAGAAACAGGAGGTGGGGTGTGGTAGGCAAACTCTAGCCACTTTAGAAGAAAATCCTTTGGCAAGGCTGAAGCTAATCCTCTTTGGACAGGGTCCAAGGCAGGCTTTCTCCGGAGTTCCTCCCCAAAGCCCTAGTCTCCCTGTTTCCTCGATTGGCAAAACTGAGGTGGGCAGGTGGGGAGGGTCTAATTTGGCACCTGTGCCCAACACCTTCAGGGTCTGCAGGAGAAGGCCTGAGAGGCCCCTAGCTTTGGTGGGGGGTGGGGGAAGTCACTGTCAAAAGTCACCTCTTCTTCCTTCTTCAGTTTAGCACTTAGTGCCTGGATCCAGGAATAGGGAGAGGGAGAAAGAGGAAGAGGGGCTAGTGGATGTGTGCCTGGTGGGAGCTGCAGTGATGGAGGTGAAGACCAGGTAACCAGTAGCATCGAGGGGAGGAGGAATCTGCCCTCCTGGAAGTTATATGCAACATTTCTCTCTGAGAGGGGACTTTTGATTTAAGCAGGGGAATGAGCAGGGCAGTGCTCCAGCTCAGTGCTCCAGCTCTGATGCTCCTGCTCCTGCTCTGAGTGTGGCTGGGCTCTGCCTGTCTTCCGCCGCCTGCAGTGGCTCCATCAGCATCTGGATGCCGGGTGCTCTCACTAGTGTTTGTTAAAGCATCCAGCCCTGTTTGGTGAGCCTGAAGAGAGCCGTTTCTCATGTTACTCACTTGCAAAGGAATCTCAGTGACTCAGAGGGGCTCATCCACTTTACAAGCCTGTATCCACGGCCCCTGTCCTTGCTAAGACTCAGCATTGAGGTTGCTTTTTGTATCAAGTCCAGTGGTTCATTCGTTGACTGACCTCAGCTAAGGGCCAAGCTCAGTTTCACTGTTTATCTGCTGTCTGGACTTCGGTCAGTTGTTGCACTTTGGGGAGCCTCAGTTTCGTCATCTGTAACTTGGGCTGAAGTTGGCTGAGGATCACTGAGACCATGGAAAGGGAAACCATGGAGAAACAGGGCTACTGTGTTTAAAACATTAACCACTTTAAGATGAGGGGGAAAAACAAAGAAAACCTGCCTCAGTGCCCATTTAGAGGTGTTAGGGGTTGAGATCTTGGCTTACCTTGGTTGTCTGGGAGAGGAGAAAAGGGTGTGGGATTCTAACACACTCCAGGCATCTTTTTTACTATGAGACTTTTTTTTTTTTTAAAGATTATTTATTCATACAGAACTGGGGTACAGGCCAGAGATGCGGAGGGTGAGAGGATTCACCTGGGACAGAGTGGGGAGCAGAACAGGCAGATTGACGAAGTACACTGCTGAGGGGAGCAGCGGGCGGATCAGAAGAGGTCTGCCATGCCATGTGGTCACCTCCGGGGCAGGCGGGAATCGAACTCATGGGAAAGTGGCTTAAGCTTCTTAGTTCAGTGCTTTAACCCGCTGCGCCACCAGGGAGGACCTACTATGAGACTTTTAAGACCTGAGTCAAGACAAGACAACACAGCAGACACATGGGGCCTTGAATGCAGTGTGGGCTGGGGAGGGTGGGATATGAGTGAATAAATGAGGAGGGCACGATTCTGCTAAGCACGAGCTCCTGCCTTGGGCATGACCTGTGTAAGTGACCCAGATCCAGAGGCCACATGAACTTGCAGTCAGGTACCTGAGAACTGACCTCATAATGTTTGGAAACTGGAAGATTTCTAGAGTGCTCCCATCTAATCAATTCATTCCTGCACAGGAGCAGCTGAGGCTTCCAGGGGGGAGAGAAGTGGCAGCGCCCTTTTGCCAGAAAAAGGTCTGGGCATCGATTCTGCTTGAATTTATGTTTAAGTTCCTGGGTCTGCCTCTGATCTCTAAGTGATCTTGGGCAACGTCCTTCCCCTCCTCTTAGTTTCTTTTAGTTTTCTCAGTTAAAAACTAGAAAACGACTTGGGTCTCTGGGGCTTTAAGATCCTGAGCATCATTCATTCATTCACTTGTCCCATCAGTAACTGAGTGTCTTTTAAACATCCCTTCAGTGTTAGGAATACACAGTTGAGTAAGTTGCAGTCTTGTTAGACCTCTTTGGGCCCAGGACTATGTATAACTGAGTATGATCCCATGACCAAGCAGGACAGTGATGTGTGCTCTTCATGCTGAGGGGACCCCCATCTCCTCTTTCATTCTTTGATGGAGCTGTGAAAAACTTTTCAGTGGACGTAACCTGTGGGATGGGCTTTGAAGGTTGAATAGAAGTTTGCCTGGAGAACAGAACTTGCTGACACTCCCTGGCTGGGGTGAGGGGGGTGTCTCAGGGACTCTGAATTCTGGAACCAAAGCCAGACACAGGTCCCACTTACAATTATTGTGTGAATGACGGGGCAAATTATTGAATTTACTGTATCGCAGTTTCCTTATTTGGGGAATGGAATAACAATGATATGCATTTTATAGTTTGTCGTGAAAATGTAGTGAGCTAATTTATATAAGGAGCTTGGCATCGTGCTGAGCACACACTGAGTGCTTGGTGTTAGCTGCTGTTATAATTGTTGTGGGTTCTTTTAGGGTTCAATTCTTAACTCCCCAAATTCCGAGATGTGTGAGCCTCAGTAAGTGGCTCGACCGTTCTGAGTATCAATCTTCTGATCAGTAAAATAGCCATGACATCTGCTTCATTTGATTTTGAGGGTTCAGTGCATTGGAAGTGCTTGGCCCACTAGGTGATAGTACTGGAGTGACTTAGCATGATGGCTGGGAGGGCCGAGTCCAGAGTCCACCTCAGCGTGAGTTTTGGGGGTTGGTTGGTTAGAGCTCAGGTTTCTAGCTCAGCTGTGCCTTCTGTGACCCCATCTTTCCCCAGGTACCAGATCCACACGGGACTGCAGCACTCCATCATCCGCCCACGGCAGCCCAATTGCCTGCCCCTGGACCAGGTGACGCTGCCCCAGAAGTTGCAGGAGGCAGGTTATTCTACACACATGGTGGGCAAGTGGCATCTGGGCTTCTACCGGAAGGAGTGTCTGCCTACCCGCCGGGGCTTTGACACCTTCCTGGGCTCGCTCACGGGTAACGTGGACTACTACACCTATGACAACTGTGACGGGCCGGGAGTGTGCGGCTTCGACTTGCACGAGGGTGAGAAAGTGGCCTGGGGGCTGAGCGGCCAGTACTCCACCATGCTCTATGCCCAGCGTGTCAGCCACATCCTGGCCAACCACAGCCCCCGACGGCCCCTCTTCCTCTACGTGGCCTTCCAGGCGGTGCACACACCTCTGCAGTCCCCTCGCGAGTACCTGTACCGCTATCGCACCATGGGCAACGTGGCCCGGCGGAAGTACGCGGCCATGGTGACCTGCATGGATGAGGCTGTGCGCAACATCACCTGGGCCCTCAAGCGCTATGGCTTCTACAATAACAGTGTCATCATCTTCTCCAGTGACAATGGCGGTCAGACCTTCTCGGGGGGCAGCAACTGGCCCCTGCGAGGACGCAAAGGCACCTACTGGGAAGGCGGTGTGCGCGGCCTGGGCTTCGTCCACAGCCCCCTGCTCAAGCGGAAGCGGCGGATAAGCCGGGCACTGGTGCACATCACTGACTGGTACCCAACCCTGGTGGGGCTGGCAGGTGGCAGTGCCTCGGTGGCTGACGGGCTGGACGGCTACGATGTGTGGCCGGCCATCAGCGAGGGCCGGGCATCACCGCGCACAGAGATCCTGCACAACATCGACCCACTCTACAATCACGCGCGGTACGGCTCGCTGGAGGGTGGCTTTGGCATTTGGAACACAGCCGTGCAGGCCGCCATCCGGGTGGGAGAGTGGAAGCTGCTCACAGGAGACCCTGGCTATGGAGACTGGATCCCGCCGCAGACACTGGCCGCTTTCCCAGGCAGCTGGTGGAACTTGGAGCGGATGGCCAATGTCCGCCAGGCCGTGTGGCTCTTCAACATCAGTGCTGACCCCTATGAACGGGAGGACCTGGCTGACCAGAGGCCCGATGTGGTCCGAGCCCTGCTGGCCCGCCTGGTGGACTATAACCGCACGGCCATCCCCGTGCGCTACCCAGCTGAGAATCCCCGGGCCCATCCTGACTTTAATGGGGGTGCTTGGGGGCCCTGGGTCAGTGATGAGGAGGAAGAAGAGGAAGAGGAGGAAGGCAGGGCTCGAAGCTTATCCCGGGGGCGTCGCAAGAAAAAATGCAAGATTTGCAAGCTGCGATCCTTCTTCCGGAAGCTCAATACGAGGCTGATGTCCCACCGTATCTGAATGGGCTGGGGGGAGGGGGAGGTGAGACCCTCTGGCCCCTAGAGGGCTTCCCCACTCAAGCCTGGCCTGCTGCTATGCAGGCAGGCGCCTAAGTCAAGTTCCCCCTGCAGGTGAATGGAGGGCAGAGAGCACCTCAATTAAATGGTGGGGAACTTGGCTTGGGGGTGAGGAGAGAGCAAAATGCAATGGGATGCCTAAATCCTAATCCTGCCTCATCGTGGTCTTGTTCTGTGAGCTTAGTGACCTACACAAACTCTCTGAGCCCCAGTTTCCTCATCTGCAAAGTGAACTCTAATGACTTTGTGACTGTGTGCTGGCCTCGGGGTATGGGTCTCTGTGGAGAACCAGCTGCCCTCACCACCTCACAGCTTATCCAAGGCCTCATCCTAGAACCTTGGGCCTCTGTGGCACTACTTAGGTGAGGGTCCACATGGAGGCACCTCCAGACCTGGACCTCAGCCCAGGCCAGGCCTTCTTGCTCTCTGAAAGGATCCCCTGAGTGCTTGAGAGTGGGGATGAAGGAACAGGAAGGAAACCTTCCTGGGACCTCATGTGGACCAGGCCTGGGGGCAGATGGCTGTGGGTGGTGGTGGGGGTCTCCTTCCTGGCCTTAATACCTGGTCCATGGTTCGATGCTGCAGGACAAAAGATGGGGGAAATAGCTGTGTTAAAGAGCCCCTGAGCCAACAATCAGGGCTCCTAAATTGTCCTTTAACCTTGGGCCCTGTCCTGCCCCTCTGGGCCTTGATTTCCCCACCTGCCAATGGAGATGCTGTCCCTGACTCTGCCTACCTCCCAGGACTGTGGGAGACTGGCCAGAGTAATGGTTGTGGAGGAGTCATGAACTTGATTAAAATGCAGAAGCACAGAAGCCAGGGCTGCAGCGCTGTCTGTGAGCACATTTGGAAGTGTGCATGTTGGGCCTGGGACAGGTGTTGGCTAAGTGGATGGGGGGGGATTTGGGCAGCCTCACCAGGGGGTTCAACCCACAGGCTTTGGTCCAGCCCTCCCACATAGCTGCTGTGTGGCCTCTGGCAAACCCCAGAGCCTCTCTGGGTCTCAGCCTCATCCATGTGCAATGGATGATCTAAGAGCCCCTTCTGCTTGGCCATTCTGGGTGCCCCAGGGTGTGGAGTGGGGTGGGGTGGGGGAGGCCGCAGGATTTCAGAGCCTGCTTTCTGTACAGTGCGCCTCCATCCGCACACTGCGTTCTGCACGTCTCCCTTCAGGTTCCAGTCGGCGCAGCGTGTGTAGGCGAAAGCCCTGCTGTGAATTTTGAAAATAGTTATTTTTGTCGCTGGCAAAGGAGGCCTGTTAGGACTCGTCAGCTTGTGGATGAGCGGGACGGGTGGGGTGGGGTGGGGTGGGTGCTGTTCAGTGTGTGTGTGGGGACAGAGCTGCATGCCCCCTGTAGAGGCTGAGCTCTTAAGTAGGGGTGTGGCTGGGGTCTGCATGTTCTGGTGCCTCCCTCCCTGCAATCTTTATCCTTTTCCCACTACCACAGTGGCACCTTTTCTCTGTCCTGAGACTGTTGACCCCAGGCTTTTGTGGGACTCCTAGCATTTCTGCCAGCTCAGAAGCAGCTCTGAAGAAGTTGCCCCTTGGATTGGTGTCCTAAGCTCAGCAAACCCCAGCAATGGGTTGTCTATCAATTGCCTGTTAGCCAGGGTTTCCAGTTCTTAACCCATCTGTGTAGGCTGGGCCCTTCCAGCAGGGCTGGAGACAGGCTCCCCTGCGACTCTAGGTGTGCCCCAATTGAATGGAGGCCTCTTCCATGTGTGTTTCGTGAGCCCTTCCCCAGGTGGCCAGCCTGGGCCGCTTGGCTTCTGTTTCTGGGCCTCTGTCTTTTGGAGCGACAAGTGCAGAAATGTAAAGCTCCCTTTCTGTTTTCCCCTAGTCACCGAGGCTTACCTCCTGTGGCCCACCTGACCCCAAATGTAGGTGGCCCAGCCAAGTCTATTCCTGATGCTTGAGAAGGCTCAATCTCATCCTAAGCCTAGACTAGAAGCTAACCCAGAACCCAGTGAACAGCCTTGGCTGTTCCCCGAGGCTGCCAAACCTAGAAGCTGGCAGCTGGCTTGGGCGTGCCCTTGGCGAAGAGTTTCAGGAAGAGGTGAGGCCAGGACTCTAGGCATTGCAGTGAGCTCAGCCCCTGTGGTTTCTGTTCTGCCCAGCCATCATTGTGCTCCCGCCTGGCCCCTCTGCCTTCCTCTGCCTGTGACCCCTAAGCAGGTCACTTTGTAATTGGCACTGCCAGGCTGGGACTTGTGCCAGTGGGGTGTGAGGTGGTGGGAGGCAAGACAAGCCAGACCTGGCGTGGGTGGTGCCGGAGATGCCTGGTGGGCCCCTGCGTCCCCTTGGCAGGACCTGCCAGCCCAGTATGTTGGAGCTGGGACAGCTCTGAGTAAGCTGGGCCCCTCGTGGCACCCTGTGCTCTGAGCCCCACCCTGGTCCTGGACTCTGTTTCCTCTTCTCACTTGGTGCCTATCAGTCAGCTTAGGACTTGGACAAGTAGTTCTACAGTGCCAGAAAGAGGGAGAACAGAGCAGGTTAAGAGAAGGAGATAGTGATCCTGACTCGGCCTTGACTTAATGACTGCAAGAAGTGTAGCTCGGGCTCTTGGCCTCTGTCCCCCATCTGGGGGTGTGGGCTCCCTCAGGGTCCTTCCAGCCCTAGTGGAGGGGAAAGAATATGGGGCAGCAGTGCTGAAGTCACACAAAGCAGCATGGGATGCCTGACCGCACAGCTGGCTTGGGTTTGGGTAAGTCTGTCATTCCTGCACAGTGGCAGTGAAGAAGCCTATCTTGTGGATATTTGTGGGGTTGGGGGGTGGGTGGGTATAAATAGTGTAATGTGCCAAGTCCTTAGCACAGGGCCTGGCTCTAAAGGGAAAACACCTACTTTTCATGTCTTGGAGTTATGAAAAGCACCCTTGCCCTCATCTCTCCCAGGAGGAAGTAGAGGCCCCTATGGGAGAAAGATCTGCCATAATGAGCATTCCCAGCCAATGGTAGGACTTGAACTTGGCTCTTCCAACTGCAGGCGTGTACAGCCATCTGTCCCTTGACTCCCCGCCTCCCTAACCCTTCAAGGACTGTTTCCTGAGTGGACACGTCCTAAGTCAGCCTGACCCTGGCCCTGCTGCTTCCTTTCTGAACACAGGTCTGCTGCTGCTTGCTGCGTGAACCAACCAATTACCCACCACCTAGACCCCCATCGGGTCATATTTCCTGGCCCATTTTCTATCACTTCTGCCCCCCACACTCTGCCCATAGGGGGGTAGGCCTCGTGGGGACCCCTCCAATGGCATGTTTTCTGTGGTGCCTGCCCAGACCCTGTGGGTTGTGAGATGCTGAGACCTGTGAGAGCTCACACATGTGTGAGCTCGTACTTGGGCTGAGGAAGGTGGATTTGAATCAGTTGTTGCAGGGCTATTGGAACTCCGATCTCCATGGTGGCCCAGGAACTCACCCTCTGTCCCTGTTTGTCCCTCCACACACAGGCCCCTAGCCAGGCCTGTCAGAGCTGGACTCAGTGATTGCCAGGGTTCAGACCCTGGTCTCCAGCCCAGGGTGGCATGCCAGCCTGCTCTTGAACCACATGCATGTTGCAGATGGGGGCACACGTGCGGGCCCGCATGCCTGCCTAGCCCTGGGGAGTGGGGAGTCTGGCAGGAACAGTCCCCTGATGCAATCATCGGCTATTCTCTCAGCGCCACAGAGGCAGGGCTGGCTCCTCGCAGCCAGTCACCAGCGGGCACAGCTGCCAGTCTGGAGGGCACAGGAGATGCATTGCATTAGAGGTTGTGCTTCTTCAACAGGGGTCAGTCATGCTTAGGATGGGGGTGCCCATTCCTTGCACTTGGGTCTGGGAGGTTTGGAGGTTTGTGTGTGTGTGTGTGTGTGTGTGTGTGTGTGTGTGTGTGTGTATGAGAGAGAGAGAGTGAGAGAGTTGCCAAGGAGACTTCCACCCCCCTCCTTCCTCTCCTCTCTAGCCATTGCTCCATCAGTACTCTGCAGCTTGGTCCTGCCCAGCCCCCAGTATCATGTATACAAATTCGGGGAAGGAGGGAGAAGAGCAATGGAAAATGAGAAGCAGAAAGGAAAGAAGATAGAGACTAAAAATGAGATGCAAAGGAATAGGAAAGAGAGGAAGCGTGGAGAAGAAAGTGTACAAGCAGGGAAGGAAAAGATCAAGGAAAGGAGAGAAGAAAGGAGACGAAAGTGGTGGAAGTAGGGAAGAATGGACAGCTAGGAGTGGAATGTAGCTGGGTTGACCCTCACCCCCTGAAAGCCACACAGGCTATGTCCGGAGTCCCGCTGAGAGGCAGGGAGAAAGCTGGCCTACGCTGTCTCTATTCCTTACGTCCTTCTCTGAGTCAGCCTGGCTCTTCCAGTGACACATTACCAAGTCCCTTCCTCCTGTGCTCTGCTCTCCTGAACCTGCTCTTTTTCTGTTTTTTTTTTTTTTTCAGATTTATTTATTTATGCATGCAGAAATGGGGTACAGGCAAGAGGTACTGGGGGAGGTTGAGAGATTCACCAGAGACAGAACAAGAAAAGGTGGATTCACTGAAATACACTGCTGGGGGAGCAGCAGTTGGGTCAGGAGAGGTCTGCGGAGCTATGTGGGTCAGCTCCCTAGCTGGGGAGCAAACTCGTGCCACAGTTTCATACTGCGTCCTTCCTTTAACCTATTGTGCAGAACCTGCTCATTTTCTTCAGAGGGAGGAAACAGGGTGGATAGGTCAGCTCCAAGCCAAGTAGCTTTATCGCCTCCATTAATATCCAGAGGCAGAGAAGAGAGGCCCTCGCTGAGGGGGTGGAGAGGCATCCGACATCCATTAACATGTCCTCAGGACTCATTTGCCTTTTCTTTGTTGTTAATTTTTAAAACTGCATCGCTGTTGGCAGTGGATGAACTGGAGACTTTGTGGTCTGCTGCCCCTGTAGCCTCTGTGATTGCTACAAGCCAGCAACTGCCCCGAGGAAGGTGATGTTCAAACCAGGAGCTCCACTCCAGTGGGGACTAAGAGAACGGCACCCCAAAGATGGTGGTGTGTCCTTCCATGAATCAGAGAGCCCTGCGAAGGGGGAGAGACTTTTGAGTCATCCAATAGTAATAATTGAACATTATTTGCAGCCACGGAGCAGTTGCACAGTGTGAGCCACCGTGTCCATCTCATTTAATCCAAGGCTGGTGCTGTAGGCAGGGGATGTGGTCAGTTATTTTACAGATGAAGAAACTGAGGCACAGAAATGAAGCTGCTCATTCCAAGTGACACATTCTCTAAGTCCCTGGGGCTGCTCTTGTCACAAGAGCAGTTGCCAGTGCTCTCCCTGGGAGATGACCGGGAGGCCTCAGTGGCCACCGAGTCCAGCGTCCCCATGTGTGGGAACCACCCCTCCTGGGGCTGGGTAGGGGCCTGAGGCAAGCAGGGGGCGACGTGGCCCTCCCCACGCGTGGCCACATCTCCTGTGGCCTCCCGCCTCCCCACGCGTGGCCACATCTCCTGTGGCCTCCCGCCTTCCTGTGGCTGGCACTCCTGCCCTCCCGCCCTGCCCGCTACCCACCGGCTGTGCAGCCCCCGGGGCCGGCCTCTCTTCTGCCTCTGAATTGCAACGTTGGCGGCAGAAGCGGGAAGCATATTGTGCGCAGAAACAAAACTGAGTGGTTTTTCCTTTTTCTGAAGGTGGTAATGGTGCAATTAGTAGCTCAGCCATTACCCCCTCCTCCCCGCTCGCCTCCCCGCCTTCCTCTCTGCCTCCCTCCTGCTTCTCTCCTGGGAAGAAGTGGCTGCATCCGAAAGCCAACCCATCCTTCTCTCTTACCCTGACTCTCAGGAAGGGGACAGAATTGGGGGGCGCTCAGTGGACAGAGAGTCAGGATCCCATGGAGTTTGGGGTTTACCCACCAGCAGAAAACATGTCCCACCACTGAGATGATCAGCAAGGCAGTTTGGGGTGGGAAGGGGTAGACTTAGAAACACACAGGTTTTGGATTCAGGTCTTTTATCCATTTGGCACTTGTTCTGGGCAAATGCTTGCGGGGACCTCACCCTCGTGGGCTGTGAATGAGCTCAGGTGGAGGGGTGGTGTGAAGGGTCAGAGGGTCTGTGTCTATATGGAGTGATGGGGACAGGTCCGGCCTCGCACCCTCCTGTCCCTCTTCCAGATACTCTCGTGCTTGCGTGTCCCCAAGACCTCCACAGCCCTTCCCCTGCCCATCTTCAGGGGCCTCTGCAGTAGCAGCTTTGTCCCCTCTGTGGTAGAAAAGGACCAGGAGGCTCAGAGGGGGCAGCGACTCTTCCAGGTTCACCCAGATAACACATCAGAGCTGGAGTTCAATGCAGATCCTTAAACTCCAGTCCTTTCCCTTCTTAACCTTGCTGGCTTGGCGGCGGGGGTACACTTGGGGTTAGTGATGTGGCTTTGGCCCAGAAGAGATGAAGTTGGCAGTATGCCCAGAATTTAGGAGTGTGGGCTTTAGGGTCATCCATGAACACCCCCCACAGGCCAGGATGTACCCCCTTCCCACGGCCCCCTCCCTTCTTTCACCTTGACTTGAAGCATAAGCAGAAACTAGGACATGAGCCCCAGGGGACCAGAACCCCCTTGTTCCCGCTGGACATAGGTTTCGGAAGAGGTTATGGAAGAAGCCTCGGGGGGAACAGCTGTCACACTGTGAGGGGTGCCCCTAGAAGGCAGCCAGGGCTCTCCTTAGTACTTCTCTCTCAAGCTGAGTGTCGTGGGTAAGGTGGCAAAGAGCAGAGAGGAATCAGAAAGGAGGAAAAGGCACACACACACACACACATTGCAGAGGGAACTGATACAGAGACTACAGTGATCAACCCAAGAGATCCCAGTGCATTCGCCATGGCTTCCCAATAAACCTTAGAACCGGCTGTTGCTAGGGTAACAGGGCAATACCTGTCTTTCCAGAGGAGATGAAGTTGCCAGGGTAACTGCATCCTGTCTTTCCTGGGGACCATCTCGGAATGTGGCACTCACTGGCCGTTGCCATAGCAACTGCCTTTTTTGCCCCACTTAATCCCATCCTGCAGACTTCAAGGGCCCACAGTTGGAGGTGGGGGAGGTGGGAAGAGAGATCACTTGTAGACTAAGTTTGTTCTCTTCCCCCTCTCCAAGCCTCTCTCTGGGTCCCTCACCTTGGGGGTGCTGGGTCCGCCTGCCCCCAGCCCACACAGGCCGGCAGTGCTCTGTGCGTTAGGAGCAGGGTGTCCGGGAGCAGGTTTTGCAGTGGAAGGCAGGCAGGTGTTGGGGAGGCAGTTACCGGGGCAACGGGAACAGGGCGTTTCGGAGGTGGTTGCCATGGGGACCTGGATGCTGACGAAGGCTCGCGAGGCTGTGAGCAGCCACAGTGCCCTGCTCAGAAGCCCGGGGCTCGTCAGTCAAGCCGGTTCTCGGTTTGCACTCGGCAGCTCGGGCAGGCGAGTGGCCCCAAATTTCTGGAGCAGAGCAGCAGCACCCCAGTCCTGATCCTCCAACCCCAAGCCTCGTCTGCCCGCCCAGCACCAGGATGGCCACCATCACCTGCACTCGCTTCACAGAAGAGTATCAGCTCTTCGAGGAACTGGGAAAGTGAGTTGCACCTCAGAGTCCTGGCGGGTGCAGGGGTGCACGTCACGGGCGCGTGTTTCTGCGGTGCTCTGTGCACATCCAGGGAGGAAGGCTGCATGTGATTGGGGACACTTGCATGTGCACAGTGCCCAGATGGAGCACAGGCTTTGTGCGGTGCTCAGATGTGCCAGGGCCAGAGGGCGAGTGTGCGTAAGGTGAAGGGTTGACAGTGGGTGCAGGCACACAAGCATATACACACTCACGAGTACACACGACACTGGCACACAGATTCTTAGAAACTCAGGCTTGAAAAGGAATCTGCCCAGTCAGTTGAGCCCAAAGCTGGACTCCCCTGTGGAGTTTCTCTTGAGGTGGCCATCTGCTCTCAACTTGCATACCTCTGGTAACAGAGAGTTCGTCACCTGCCCGGTAGTCGTTACTGACTTTTGATACCTGTAGCAGCCGAGCAGAGTAGCCAGCTTCTCCCTGAGTGCATCCCCGCTGTCACCCTCCCAACTCCTCCAGGAGTGAGGACATCAGCATAGCAGGGGTTAATAGCTGAGTGGCTGGGTTCTTCCTGAATGTTGGGAGGCCAGCGGGGAGGGGCAGTCAGGCTGTCAGAGGGGCTGGTGAGGCCAACAGCCTGCCAGGTCTGCTCCCTGGCGAACTTGTCCAGCTCCAGATCTCATTTCTGCCCCTGACCCCTGGTGTGTGGGAGGAAGGGTGGGGGGACCGGGAGAGAGGAGAAGCTCTTGGGACAGCCCAGTGGCTGCGGAGTGTCAAGGAAACATCCCTGTGTGCCCCCAGCCAGGTTTGGGGAGAACCCATGGATTGGTCCAGGGTAGGAGTGCAGTTTGCAGGTGCTTTGTCCCATAGGTAAAGCAGCTCAGTGCTCTTGATGCTTCCTGCTCTGGCAGCAGGGGTGAAGGCGGGGGGTGGGGGGTGGGGGGGTGTCCCTGGAAACAGGAGGATGCTGTGTGAGGTCTGGATCTGTGAACACAGGCAAGTGCGTCTCAAGTGTGTTGTGTAAGGACTGACTCTGGAGTACACTGTACACCGAAAGGGCGTGCAAGTGTCTGTGTGTGAGCGCCAGGAGGAGGTGGTAGGGTGTGCTTCATGGGAAAGACCCAAAAAGCAAACGTGGATGCACGCAGCGGCCCAGGGGTGCTGTTGGCTCGTTGGCATGGGAGTAAAGGTGTGAACATGTGTCACAAACGGCCGGTCAGGCAAAGGTCTGGGTTGTGCACATTGGTCTGAGTGAGAGGCACGCGTGGGGTCGGGCACAGTGCTGTCCTGAGGTCTGGACACAGCTCGGGAGGGCCCGGGGCGCGCACACGAGCGGGTTTCTGCGTGTGCATGGTGAGCTCATGCTGGTGCCTGCATGTGTGTGGGAGGTCGGTCTGCGACTGTGTGCAGCAGGTTTCCTGTGCATCCGCACACCCGCACACACATGCACAGTCACAGCGGGTTATCCTGGTACCTACAGCATACACAGCTTCCTCGGACACCCACACACCCATGTGCAGACCTCTGCAGACTTCTTGTCTTTCCCGAGTATGTATCTGTGCTGGGGAGCAGCAAGCGTGGCTGCCACCAAATGCTCAGGGTTTCTCTGGAGGATCAAGTGTGTCTGCAAGACTTGTGCAGGGCTTCCTTCTCCAGATGGTTTACTGTGCCTGCTGGAACCCCAAGACTCACTGATTAGCTAGAGCTGCCTTCCAGGGCCTGACCAAGGCTCGGTCTGGGGACTGCGTCACAAAGCGCAGTGAAATGGTGTTGGATGTGACTCAGGCGCTCAAACTGAAAATAAAAGTGATGTTTTGCCCCACGAGGAGATGGGTATCAGGAGGACTGGGAGCTGAGGGGGCGACTTGGCAGAGTGCGTCTTCAGGGGCATTCTCATCTCCCTGCCTCCCCGGCTGGGGTGCTTGCAGGAAAGGCGCAGGGGGTAGAACCAGGGGACAAGGAGCCCTGGTGTGACCCCAGCAGGAAAAACCTGGGTGGCAGATGTGGTGAGGTCTGGTGTAGTCCATTTCGGGCTCTCCCTTCCAGAACTATCAGTGCTCTTAACCTTTTTTAGGTCACATATTCCTCCAGGAATCCGAGGGAAGTCTAAGTCTACAATTTCCCAGCAAAAACACTATGTGATGTGGCTGCCATGTCAGGACATTGGGAAGGTGGGGGTGGGCCTGCAGCTAAGGATACCAGCTCTGAGGAGAGGGGTGCACACTTTGGTTGTAGGGTTACAGAGGCCATCAGCACCCGAGGGGAGGTGGGGGCAAGGCCCTGCTTGGTGCATGGGTTGGGGACCCAACTACCACTCTTAGTGGCCCTTGTCGGGAGTTGGCCCAGCTTGGGGCAGGGATGCTGACCAAGAGCTGGGCTAACAGAATGCAACAGCTTTTCAGTTAGGGAAGAAACGAAAATGCCTGTGGGACCCTGTCTTCAGCAGGTGACCCACGCTCCCTGCCACCGGAGACGCTGCAGTACCACCCAGAGGCCAGGCCCCCATTTCAGGAGCCCACTTCAGATCACTGGCAGGTGACTGGCAGAGACAGCTGGACCTGGCCTCAGGGGAACATAGGGCCTGAACCCCTCTGCAGCACCCCCGCTGCCCAGCTGGAGAGGAGGGCGCAGGCCTCTTGAAGACTCCTGCTTGGTGAAGGCTGGCTCGCGGGCAGGCTTTGGATGAGCAAGGGTAGGCTCCTGTATGGGGGAGAAGTGGCCCTTCTCCCTGGTGGGCAGGCAGCTCTGGGCAAGGGTGCCTCGGGCA
Source organism: Condylura cristata (assembly GCF_000260355.1). Taxonomy (NCBI): domain Eukaryota; kingdom Metazoa; phylum Chordata; class Mammalia; order Eulipotyphla; family Talpidae; genus Condylura; species Condylura cristata. Next base: position 38,166,532 of record NW_004567122.1, on the reverse strand, counting down.
TTTTGCAGCAGCTGGACAGATGAAGGTCCCACTCTAGCTTGGGAATTTGCACATGCCAGGAACTTGATTCCAGGTACCTGGGTTGTTGTGGTGGGACTGTGTCTCGGGACCCAGGCACTAGCTCACTCCCTCCTCCCTTGACCCTAATTCGTCCTGCCTGGCCTTGTGAGCAGGCCCAGACCCCGGAGCACAGAGGCCTGTGGGAGGCAGCTACAGCAATGTCCATTCTGTCAGGGTGGGCCTGGTCTGTCACCACAACCCCTGGCAGACACACTTCTTCGGGGGATCTCTGAGGCAGGAATGCTGCGAGTGGGATCCTGCGGAAGGGGGCCGTTTCCAGGAGCTGGAAAAGGAGGACGCCTCCTCCCGCCTTTGGCATTTCGGGCTTTGGATCCCACTCCCAGGAGAGCTGGGGCGGCGAGAATCGCCCTGCAGCGTGTGCAATCACTGGCTGTACAGAAAGAGCCTCCAAAGGAGATTTTACTTGAGAGAGAGGGAGGAACAGAAGGAGGGAGGGAGGCTAGAGACCAAGCAGCCCACTCTTTTATCTCTAGAAACAGGAATCTGAAATTGACTCAGGGCGGTGTTGGGGCTAGGGAGGGGGGCAGAGGAGCAGCTGGCTGGCAAGGTTGGCAGGCAGAGGGGTGAGGGGGTGCTGCCTGCCTCTGTGTCCCTCTTACCGCATGGCTTTGCATCAAGTGCTGAGCTTGGGCTGGGTGGTGGGTGGGGGGCACTGTGGCCCAGAGGCGGCCTCTGAACTGGGGTTCCCGGGTCCCTGCTCCTTGTTTTTCCTCTTGTGGCTAAAGCTCTAAAATCAGCAAAATGTGTGGAGCATTCCAGCCCTTCCAGGCAGAGTTGTTAGGAGACAGAAGGTGTAATGTTAGAGAAAACATCTGGGCATGGATGCACCCCCGGCCCCCCCAGACAGTGAGCTTTGATTTGCTTCTATAACCTCTCCCATTTTCAGCACATTGGGCCTGGAGGAGTGTCTCCGTCTATTAGCTCATCTCTGTCTCCGAGGGAGGAGGGCTTACTCATCCATCTCACAGATGAGGAAACTGAGGCTCGGGAGGCCGAGGGACCTGCACTGGGTGGGGGGATTGGTGGCACCTAGACCCGCAGGAGCGCCTCAGCGTGTGTGGGGGCCTCTCCTGGGACTGCGTCTGCGGAAGATCCTTCTCTTGCCCACCGGCACAGGAAGAGGAGTGCTGGCCCTTAGGTGGGAGACTCTGAATTGTGGAATTGTTGCTGTAGTGCCATGGTAATTCTGCCTCTAACTGAATTCTGGGCATCTGGGTATCCCTTATCCCTGTGGGTCCCGACTTTGCCATCTGTAAAATGGTGACCATAACACGTCTGCAGATGCCTGAAAAGGCCCCGTTGCAGTCCCTTGTCGCCTGTGGTGGCTCATGCGGGACATCGCAAACTCCCAGAACACCCGAGCAGAGGACCATAAACACTGTCAACTCAGCGCAAACGTGCAGCCCACACCCAGAAAGAAATGATCTGCCCCCAGGGAGAGGCGGTGGCACAGCCAGGGGGTGCTAAGAGACCAGCTGCTGTGTGGGGGCCAGAGGCCAGGGGATGGGCAGCTAGGGGGCAGCTCCTGACGAGGGGGTGGCAGGGACAGGGAAGGGACAGCGTCTCCACCCCACCCCCAAGCCAGCAGAGCGGCAGCTCGCACATGTTCTGTGCATGCCGCAGCCCTCCGCCCCCACGCAGGCACCCCCACGCAGGCTGAGCCGCACTGACACTGCCGAGCCTCCTCCTGCCCGCCCGCTCCCTGCACAGCACTCAGTGACACGCTGCCAGCACCCTGCAGGCAGGGCCCCGGCCCTCCCGGTGGGAGAGAGCGCCACAGCGCTGGCCTCCCTGGCCGGGCCTGCATGCTCGCACACACGTGAACACACATGCAAACTGGCTCTGGCTGGGCAGCGAGCACACTCCATACTCCAGCGCAGGGGTTGGCACGGTGCTGCCGGGGCTGACTCTCTCCGCCCTTCGCTCTTGCCCTTACTCTGTGTCTTTCCGGGCCTGTGTCTCTCTGTGCCTCTCTGTCCCCTGTCCTCTCTTCCAAGCACCTGCTGCTGCCATCTTCTCTTCTGACTTTTTCTGGGGGCGCTGTCGGAGGCCTTCCACCCCCCCCCCCCCCCCCCCCCCCCGCTGGCATAGCCCCAGGCCATGACCCAGCACAGGGCTCCACTACCTGTCAAGAGTCTTTGTGGCTATAAAGCCAGGGGGACTTCCTATGCTGGTGAAGATTAGGGCCCTGGTGTCTTCCGGACACATAAAAGGAGGAACACGGGTGTGATTCCTGCCTCTGTTTGACAAGGGTTTCTGGTGCATATACTCTGCTCCCAGCCCCAGGCTGCACCTGAAATGTAACCCGGGAAAGACTTGTATGTCTTCCCTCTTGGGGCCTGTAGCCTAGTGGGAAACTGACATTAAGTAAATGATTTTAGGAATCACTACTTAAAAGCAGCTATTTAAGGGTAGGAGCACAAACTTGGAGTTCTGAGAAAGACGCTTTAGCTCTTTGAGATGAGGGAAGTATCAAGAAGGCTCCCCTGAGGAGGTAGCATGAGGAGTTGGTGGCTAAGCAGGAGCTAACCAGAGGAGAGAGGGAGGAAGACTGCCTGGGAGTGGGAACAGTGCAGGCAAAGACTCTGTGGAGTGTGTCTTTGATGGGGCATCTCAGCCTTGGAGGGTTTGGGCTTCCCACACTTCTTGGGCCTGCTCAGCCTGTCCACAGCTTTTGGGGTCTAGGGCCTGGAAAGAATATTAAAAGCCTATAGATTATCTAGAAGAGGGGGAGCAGGTAAGGTGGTCAAGGTATGGAATCCAAGTCAAGTGAGAGACTTGAGGAGCCAGGCCTTCATAGGAAGAAGACACCCCTCGGGTGTACCCTCTGCCTCAACTCAACTCTGCAAGGGTGCCCTGGGACCCCAGAGCAGAGTAAAGATTGCCCCATGTGGCCCCGGGAGTGGGGCCAGTGAAGGAGAATAATAGGGAAGTACATTTCAGCTCCACATAAGAAAGCACTTTCTAATGTCAGCTCTGCCCTCTCCCATATGCACTTGATTTCGGGAGATGCCAGCACTCAGGTACCAAGACATGTGCATTCACAGGTCTGTCCACCCTGGGCCTCCGGTTCCTTCCTGCCCACATCCCTGCGTCGTCCAGTAAGATGCTTTGGCGCCAGCAACAAGTGGGAGATGATTTAGGAACCAGAATATCCTCCTATCCTCAGTTCACTCAGAATCAGAGTGAGGAGTGGACCTTTGTCTTAAGGCAGCAAATTAAGGACCAGAGAGGGCCAGGCCTTGCCTGAGGACACACAGCCTAGAATCCCATGGTCTCGTCTCTTTCCAGTCTATTAATTGGTTCTCCTAAACATGGAGCCTCTTTGAATAGGGTAGCTGAAGATCTTTGGTGTATGTGTGTGGATGGGAAGCTGGCCAAGAACCCTTGGAGGCTAGGGAGAAGTGCCCCTCAGCACCTCTCCTGCTTTGCCTGTTCTGGTTGTGCCTCCAAACTGTGAATATTTTTCCTTTTTGCTTTTTGTAACCCATTCAAGAAAACCCATGCATAACACAAACAAGGAATATGCTGGAACTTCTGCTGGTTCCATGTTCCCTGCGGCAAACAGAATCTTCCGGTTCCCAAGCCTTCTGTGTCCCCCATGAGGCTTCTGCTGGGTTGGCGTGGGGCAGGCCTGTGCAGTGGGGGTGGCATGGGGGTGGGGTTTGGGACAGCTGGGAGACACTGAGTCCCTGCAGTATCTTCTGGAGCTGGGAAGTGGGCGACTGCCGCGGGGACAGGGATGGGGGAGAGCGAGGCGGGGCTCTGGTAAGAGGTCCTAGGATTTTCTGGCTGCAAGGTGCTGTGTTTTGTGGAGTTTTGAGCAGGGCCTGAGCCCTGGCCTCTAATTCCTGCCTCTGATCTCTTTTCCACTTGGTGAACTGTGAGTTGTTTTGTTATTAAGTAAAGGCTCTACTGCTTTAAAAAGAATTAAGTAAAAAGAGAAAAGGTTTAAAAATGACTGATGAACACTTGATTTCACAGATGGATAAACTGAAGCCCAAAGGGTGAAGGGAGTTGCTCAAAGTATGCAGAGGTGGCATTATGGAAACTTGATATTACTTTTGTTTCCAAATGAAACAAACCCCAGCTTTCAAAGTTTGGGGAGCCCTCGGAGACTCAGAGGAGCTGTAGCACTCTCCCGACAGAATGTGCTGTGTTATTTTCCACAGATCCCCCACCCTAAAGTTCATCTGTGGACCCCAAGCCAGGGCCTCACTCTGGTTTGATAAACCAGAGAACTATGGGAAAGAGCAATGGACAGTGAGTCAGAAGTCCTGGGTTCGAGGTCTTGCCTTGGTTTCTTCATCTCGTGCAGCCACACATGCCCCTTGGGCAGCACCCCAGCTCTCCCTTCTCCAGCTGGACACCCTAACCCCATCTGTCTGGCCCCATGCCCTTGGCTTTGTTTTGTGCTCAGGGGCTGCTCAGCTCCCTGGGCTGAGTTGCTGATCAGCAAGGAGTTTTGCACTAGGTCCTCTCACAAATAGCAGGTTTATATGCCTGTGGCCAGGAACTTTCTGAAATGGCCCGGTCCATCTCAGAGAGGTAGCGCGTTTAAGAACCTTGAGTGGGACTGGGGAGATGGGGAGAAGAGACTGGACTTTGAGTGTGAGGTTCCTGTCATGTAGTGTCTACACAAGATGGCGGGCAGCTCGGAATAGTGGATTAGACGTTGAGAGAGGAGGAGCTATAGATGCAGATGGCCGTCTTGAGCGATGACCAGTGGGGCTCACCTTTGGGGAGGGGGCTCCCAGAACCCTTTGCCAAGGCAGTGAGAAAGATGCAGCTTCTGCCCGAAACAATGCAGAGAGGAATAATTTTATTACAGCCTTAGGTGTGTCCACAAATGCCCAAGCCCTCCCAGGCCCCACAAATGGCCCTGAGTGGGGGGATAGAGGGGAAATACTAAGTGAAGGAAAAGTAGAATGAGGAGGGGGAGCGGGTGTTGGGGCGCTAAGAGGATGTGAAAGTCTGTCAGGAGGGTGGGGTCTGGAGTGTAGCCACCCTGGAACAATAGGGAGGTACACCTTCCAGAGCCAGGTGCTCAGTGGTGACCATCCTACCAGAGGGCACCAGGCAGACTGGGCCCAGTGAGGGCCTGCAGGCTGGGAGGGGCACGGGGTGGGCGGGCCTGGCACCAGCATTCCTTCCCCGGAGCCTGGGGGTGGGAGCCAGATTGTACTGGGTTCATGGAGTGTGGGAGGTGGGAGAGGAGGCAGCGGATGTCGGACACTGTTCTAGAAGTTTGGCAGCCCGGAAGGGAGGAAGGAAGTGGCCCAAGCTGCTAGGTCGAGAGAAAGGTTATTGGTTTTTTGTTTTTTTTTTTTAAAGATTTATTTATTTATTCATACATACAGAGTTGGGGTACAGGCCAGAGATGCAGAGGGTGAGAGGCTTCACCAGAGACAGAGCGGGGAGCAGAACAGGCAGATCGACGAAGTACACTGCTGAGGGGAGCAGTGGGCGGGTCAGGAGAGGTCTGCCTTGCCATGTGGATCTCCTCCGGGGCAGGCGGGGATTGAACTCATGCGGAAGTGGCTTAAGCTTCTTAGTGCTGTGCTTTAACCCGCTGCGCCACCTGGGAGGGCCCAGGTTGTTGGTTTTTAATTTAAAAAATTCTTTAGGTGAGGTGATTGTGTTTATTTTTCCAGGGTGAGGAAGAGCTGGACATATTTGAGGGCATAGGGATGAGGCGAAGTTCCTAAAGATTGTCAGGGTCCCCAGCAAGCAAACCTCCAAGAACACAGAGCAGAAGGAGGATTGGGGGACTGTGCTGCCCCTGGAGAGGAGCCCCCAAACAGTGTTCCTGTCTGCTGAGAACCAAAGGCCCACCTGGGCTCTGGTGTCCGGGCAGCTGCAGGGGGGCGGGGGGAGACTTCCTTTAGGGAACATTGGCTGTAACCAGTCTTGATAGCTTCCTTTCCCTCTCAGACAGCCATAGGAGCTTGTGGGACTGGGCTCTTGTCCATCTTTCAACATGGGGAAATGGAGGCACAAAAGGATGAGCCAGCTGTTACCCGATTTGTACCATTGACATCTCGTCAAACACTCCTGGTGCTCTACCTGCTGCCATGCCAGCCTTCGGGGTCCCCTGGGGGCTGCGGGCCAACAACTCCCAGGACATGGTCCCTGACAGGCAGACGGGGAAACAATTTCCCAGCATGAATCTTGCTTTTCACGGCCCATTAGCACGTTCCCACACTCCCTGCCAGCCACGCCACCATGGACTCACTATGCTGTGCCCTCTCCATCTGTCTGCTGGTGCTGGGGTACAGCCTCTTGGCCCCCTCATACTCAGGCCTGCCTGGGGCAGGCTGATCTGCCCTGGGGAGCAGCTCCCCCTCTCCAGAACCCCTCTTCACCTCCTCTCCAGTTCGTTCCTTCCCGAACTTGGCAAACAAGGTCCATTTTGTGTCTGATGATGCCAGCTGTTCCCATCACTTCCAGATAATGATGCCCATAAAAGGCATTGTTTCTTGAGCATTTACTCCACTCCAGGGACCGTGCTAAACCCATGGCATACCTTATGGTCTCACCCATTCCTTGAAGTGGCTGCACAGTGGCTGGTGCTCTTCTTCCCAACATTTTGCAAGGCAGGAAATGGGTTTACTGTGGTTCACTTTTTAGTGAGCAGCTGGGCCATCGGCTGGAGTTTGGTCGGCTTGGTTCAGGAGTGTCTGTTCTGCCCAAGCAGAACGCACTCTCCAACATGGGGCCACCAGCCACTGAAGACACGTGTCATTTATCAGAACAGACCTCCCCGACGGTGGTCTCCACGTAGCATCCTGCATTCTTGCACTAGACATTTGCAGTGAGATGGCTTAATGATGCATTTCTCAGAATCTCTCTCCTTCACTCAGCAACACATGACTCTACAGCTATTTCAATGAAATAAAATTAAAAATTCTGTTTTTCAGTCCCACTAGCTACATTTCAACTGTTCTATAGCCGTAGGAGGCCCATGGCTGGCATAGAATATTTCCATCATCCCAGAAATTTTTGCTGGACAGCGCTGTGTGGGTATTCAAAGGAAAAGGCATCTGCATTATGTAGCCTCATTCCCACCGCAACCCCCACACGGCCAGAGGAGCATCTTGAGCAAGACCACCCAGCACGGCTGAGGTCTGAGATGCCATCCCTCCAGTGTCCGTCTGTCCCTCTCTCACACATACCACTCCCTGCCCACACCCCGTGTCTGTCTTGCTAACATGGCAACACACTTCATCTTCAGCATGACGCACACATGCTTTGTCCATGCAAAGTTTCAAAGCGTTGCACACTCACAGGCACTGACCAGGCTGCTAACACACCTCATTGGGCAGACGAGTTTTTGTCCCCATGACTTCTGGGGACACTACCCCCTCAGTACTTTTGTTCCTAGGACATTTTCATGGGCACCCCAGGACCCAACCATGGCCTACTCCCATAGGGCCCTCACAAGCAGCCTTCCCCTTGTCCCCTTGACCCCTGTTCCTCCCTCCTCCCACGCCTCCTCCCCTCTTCTGGCCTGTCCTCTTTCCAAGCCCCTGCCCACCCACTCGCTGGCCACCTGCTCTGCCCAGAGTGAGGGAGGAGTGGGCTGGTGATGTGCTTGCCAACGCTGCTGGGCTGTGGCTGCTTGCTCATGTAGGACAAGAGTGCAGAAATAGGCCTTTTCAAACACAAGACAGCAAAGCGAGGAAGTCAGTACTGCGGGATAGCTGTGCTGTCCTCGCTCTCAGTTTTCTTGTAGACTCTCCTCGGTCCCTGATCCAGCCCCATGAGCCTTCCCAGTTACGAGTGGACACCCAGGACTGCACAGGGAGGGAAAGGGATTTCTGCTTCCTGTTTCCTATTATCCGCTCCCCTCCACCCCCCACCCCCCACCCCCCACGTCACAGGAGGAAATAGAGGTGATGTGCCAAGTGGCAGCACAAGTTACCTGGAGTCAGAATGAGTGCAGGCGCCCTGGCTTCTCTGCTCAGACTCACTAGGAACGCGGCTGTGCCCTCGAGGCTCAGTTTCCAGATCTGTTCAATGGGGAGCATAGGTTAACCGTGATAAGCTTGCTGCCAGGACCAAGGAGGAGCTTAGTAGCGAGCAGGATTTTGAAGGGAAGACACTTCAGGGAGGTGGGGGGGAGGGGGAGGGGTTGGCGTCTTCCAGAGCAGCAGCTCTGAAATGGTTTTGATAAATTCCTCTCTCTGAGCATCTGTGGAAAGTTACTCATCCTAGGCACAGAAAAGAATGCACATTCACATGCACAGGGGGTCCTTTGAAGACACGGGGCCCTGCAGGCATCCCCCCAAGCCCCTGGTGAGGAATCTGAACACTGGTGTGTTCCCGGAAGCAGTTCAGCCAGGTGACTTCTGCCTCATAGTCCTGGCTCTGTGAGGCAGAGCCAGCTTCAGGGGCCCACAGAGCCCCAAATGTGCAGGCCCGTGTAACAGTCTCAGTGTGAGTTCTGGGGAGACACCGGAGGGGACACTCTAGCCCAGATGCCTGGAAAATAATGCCCTGGAGAGCAGATTAATGAAAATTGACTCCCACCCTGAGGTTCTGATTTGGTCATTCTGGCCGAGATCTTGGAATGCGTGTTTTCAAAAGATCTCCAGGGGATTCTGAAGCAGCCGGTATGTAACCATCCATCTAAGTCCTTATCTAGAATGGAGTTTTGTTCTCTAGTGGAGAAATTACATCCCTCGCTCAGTCCTTCACTCCCTCCCTTGATTCTTCCCTCCACCTACCCTCCACGCCCTCCATCCTCACCATATGAACTGAACTCAACTCAGGACCAAGAGCTGGCTAGCTGCTGGCAAGCAAGACAGAACCTGCCCTCCTCTCCCTGGACTTTCCAGATCCTTCCCCAGAAGTGGCCACTTAAAATGTCCTTTGCCGTGGGCTTCTGAGAGTCATGGCCTCCAGTTGCATGAGCCCCCGGCTTGGGCAGGGGATGGGCACCTTTGACAGACACCTTCCTCAGGTACTACTCCTGTCCTAAGAGCCCTACCTGCAAATCCTCTCCCCTGTCTCATTTCAGTCCTCCCACTGTCATTTAACCACTTCCTTCCCCTTCAGGAACATGTACGGAGGCTTCACTGGGAGCCCTGGGGCACAGAGAATGAAGTAAGTCTGGGGCCTCAGGAATTTGCTCCAGTGCAAGAGGCAAGCCCTGCGTGAGCCAGCCTAGACCTGGGCTTGACGGGGAGGAGTGGGGTGCTCTGGAGCCCTCCCACAAGGACTCCAAAACATGCAGCTGCTCAGGAAGGTGACCAGCCTTGCTGCTTTCCTGGAGGGCACGCACAGGTGCCTATTCCCAACCCTTTGTCTGTAGCTGAGTGACACTGTCCTAGTGCCCATGAATTCTGGCCCCTCCCCCTGCATGCTTGGGATGGGGATCAAAGTTTGGAGGAGAGTGGTTGTGGTCTCATCAGGAACATGGACACGCTTTGGCAGGGCAGGAAGCGGCAGGCTCCCATGGTGGGGAGAACTGACAGCCTACCTGCTGTGCAGCCGGAGCAGTCTAAGCTGAGCCATTCGGAGCTCAAAGTCTCGGGCCCAGCTCTAGACCTAACAATCAGAATCTGCATTTTCACAGGCCCCGGGGGAAGAATGTGCACACTGAGCTGGGGGAAGCTTGCCCGGAGGGGACCTCCTCTGTGATTTTAAGTCCTTGGACCACACAGCCTTTACATCAGAGGCACAACATGGTGCTGTCAAACCAGACCTAGCCCTCCAACTAGTGTTGTTTGATTTGACACTGTATTTAAACTTTTTTAATAAGTTGCCAGTATTTAAAAATTTGAAAAATTCATGTAAATATCCAGATTTTGGGCTTCTCTTGAAAAATGGCACAATCTGGAAACGGACCACATTCCATGTGGCACCTGTCAGTATCTCCTACAAGCAGTGAAGCTCACCACCCTTGCTCCAAGTTCTTTCCCAGCCACTATGGTGAGTATAAAATCCCAGGAGACCTGGGGCCCTCCCTGGTGGCACAGCGGGTTTAAAGCACAGCACTGAGAATCTAAAGCCGCTTCC
>NW_004567122.1:38150732-38156328 GCF_000260355.1 Condylura cristata | reverse complement strand
CTGCTCCCCTCAGCAGTGTACTTCATCGATCTGCCTGTTCTGTTCCCCACTCTGTCTCTGGTGAAGCCTCTCACCGCCCCCTGAGCCTCTGGCCTGTACCCCAGTTCTGTATGCACAAATAAATAAATCTTTAAAAAAAAAAAATCCCAGGAGACCTTTAAAACATATGAAAAGATGCTCGGCCCCTCCTAAAACGAGAATTGGATATCCAGCCTGCACCTAGCCTTTCCATGTTCCACCTGTTCCCTAGCAAAGATAAGAAAGTCTAATAACCCATTGCGTTGTCAAGAGCGAAGGAAATATTGTTCACTCACACACTAGTGGGAGTTGGAAGTTGGCACCACCTCTAAAATGAATAATCTCCTGTTGTCTGTCAAAATTGCCAAGCCATACTTACCATTTGATCAAAAAACACCAGTTCTAGAAGTTTATCCACAAATACTTGCACAAATGGGAGACATAATTAATCATCGCAGTCCTGCTTATAATAGTGACAAATAGAAACAAACCTAACCTAACTTTTAGGTAGATTATGCAACTATTTTTGCATACCTAATATGCAAATATTATCTAATGAGGAGATCCTTATATTGTAGCTTGGAAGGAGATCTCCAGAATATTGACTGGAAAGGAGGGTCGGGGTGGGGCCCACCTGGTGGGAGGATTCTTTGGGCCCAGTGATTCCAGAGTGGGGCTCTGTGGGAGCATGTCTGAGAGGAAATGCTCTAGGACCTGGAAGCACTTTGAAGAGGGGGCACTTGGAAGAGACGGGGCACAGGGGTGAGGGAGCCGTCTCACTACATTTTTGTACCTTTTGAACTTTGAAGTGTTGTCATGTGTCATCTAATCAAATAAGAAAGAACTCAAAACTTTCATGGACCCACTGGATTCTGCGATTTTAACACAACATGATTTTACTGTTTTGTAATTTATGATCTAACTTATTATGACTGATTACAACACTGGAAGTCCATCTCTCTCTCTCATGAAGCCGGATGCGTGAAGTTCACTCCCATGCAATGCCCCCATGAACTCCAGCGGCCCCAGTGGAGGGCTCCCTCCCTCACACAGCAGCTGCATGGGCTCTGGCTTCCCCTGGCCACACAGCGCTTGGGGGTCTCTCTCATTCTCATGCCTTCTCTATCCTTTCAGGGGAGCCTTCTCAGTGGTACGCAGGTGTGTGAAGGTGCTGGCCGGCCAGGAGTATGCTGCCAAGATCATCAACACCAAGAAGCTTTCAGCCAGAGGTAGGCGGGGAATCCATACCTGGTACACTCTGGGGGCTTCTTCCCTTTGCTTCCCACCACGCTTCAGGTTAGAACCCAGACCTGTCTCTCTCCCTGGGTGATGCTCCTGGAAAGGTGGGGTTCTCCTTCTGTGGGTTGTATGGAAACAGACCCATTGTTTCCTTCCTTTGGGAAGAATCTAGCCACTCCCATAGGCCAGCACGCTGCTCCCCAGTCGACTGGAAGCTACAAAGCACTAGTGACTCTTCCTGTCCCTGCTTTTCTGCCATGACCCTTTACACCTGAATGCCCTCACCTGGATCCTTACAAGAGTGGCTCTTTCTCCACCTCCAAGTCCCAGATCAATGCCACATGCCTTGATGGCCACCCCTCTCCCAAGTTTAAGGAGGTCATCCTCACTCTGGATCTCTCTTAGCTGTTTACTTCCTTAGTGACTTTCCCCCAGTTGGGCTTAGCCCATTTTCTGGTTTGGCTCCTTATTTGAGACCTGGAAGTGTCTGCTCCCAGAGGGTGGGGAACGTTCTCATTTGTGACCCAGCACCTAAAGTCAGCTCAGTTCTGGGGGCACTAGCTGTAATCCCAGTGGCTCCAACTTGTGTCCTGTGGACACCTGACACATGGCTTTGCCACACAGGGGACTTTTGGCTCCTAATGTCTCCTTGACACAGTGGTTCCCAAACCTGTCCCCATACCAAGTTTCCCTGGAGAGCTTCAAAACCCCTTGGTGTCTGGGTTTCTGGCCCAGGGGTGTGGTTAGTTGGGACTGTGATATGGGTTCTGGTAAGTCTTGGAAGTCTTGGAAGTATTCCTAGCCCCACAGAGCGCTCAGGAGTGCTCACCAGGAAGTTATTAGAAATGCAACTTCTTGAGCCTTACTCCAGGCTCAAGGAAGGCTTAAGGAAATCTGCATTTTCACAAGATACACAGGTGACTGGTAGGAACATTAAAACTTAGGAAGCCTTTGCAGGAGACTTGCTCCTTGCCCTTCACATATCCTGGGGGTGACCCGAGGCATGTGAGGATGGGCCATCATGAAACATCCAGTCTCACTCTGAATACTGCCTTGGGGACCACCTTGTCGGTGGGCCTGCTGGGTGCAGTGATGCAGGTATGGGCTGTACAGCCCTTGGCATGCATTTGGGGGGGAAGACACAATTTGGGGGCTGTTTTGTCCAGGTGTTTGCCTGGCACAGGCCTCAGCTGGGTCTGGGCTGCAGCCCAGCAGGTGTGGGGTTCACACAAGTGCTACACGGTATTCATAGGTCTCCCAGCAAGACTCATGTTGGATGCATGTTGCTGCCTTTCATCCCTGGCTCTGTTGCCAGGAGCCTAGCATTTTCTCCTAGTTACCCAAGCCCCCTTAGGCAGCCCAGTGTCATGCAGGGACAAGAGGGTCAGCAGAGGGGAGCGAGAAGCCGAGGTGGGCTCTGAAGACCCAGGGCTTCTGGGTGGCATACGGTCTGAACAAAGGCTGAAGTGAAAGGCCCAGAGCCAGGGCCAGGGCTGGGCAGCCAGAGGGGCAGGGGCGGGTGTGGAGGGTGGGGGGCGTTTGCCTCCAGATGCCACTGTGGTGGGATGAGTGGCCATGTGGCACCCCCTTTGAGCTTGGTGTTGGCAGGGGTAAGGGCAGAGGTCCCAATCTCTGAGATGCCATGGTGACAGGACTAGAGCCACGACTTGGGGTGACATGCTGAGGTTGTCCAGGTGGAAGGTGGACCCAAGGTCTTCCTGGATGCTGGGTTCCTGAAGCAGTTCACCACAGAAGGACATTGCCTCTTTTCTGGGAGGTGACTGGGCTCTCTTGGGACAGCATAGAGCCACACAGAGTGACAGCCCTAGCTCTATGGGCAGCCCTGAGGCAGGTGGCTCAAGCTCAGGTGGGCTTAGAGGTTGGGGGTGGGGAGCCTCTCAGGGGAAGCTTCCAGAAGCTTTTCTCCCCAGCAGGGAGGGAGGAACAGCGCTTCTTGAGCAGATTTCTTTGTTTGTCACCCTTGGTCGGGAGAGGTTTGATGATGGATCTTTGGCAACACACACTAAGCTTCTCGCTGGCACTCTGGGGGTGACTTGGTAGTTGGAAACAGGAGCCTTGGGGGCGTCTGTCTGCCCCTCCCAGGAGCCACATTTCCCCTGCCCCACCCGCTTGGCCTCTTGCAGTGACTGGTTCCCAAATGCAGGAGAGATTTTTTAATCTATAGTTTTAAACTTGTCTTTTAAATAAAGACATCGTAACATAAACAAGTCAAAGAAACCATAAAGATGTGAGATGAAAAGTAAACACTGCCCGTCCTAATCCCAGCCAAATCTCCTTGGTTGTCTTTAAAAATATGCAGCCCAAGTTCCTAGGCAGGACTCCGGCACAGACGGAGAAGGCTAAGGAACACCGTGGGGCATCTGGGGGGTGCAGCCCAAGGTGACTGGCTTGGGGAAGTGACCTCCGGCCCTACTGTCCATCCCAAGGGCTGAAGGTCACTTCCAAGACTCCCTGCAGAGACCCCGGGAGGTGTGACCTCGGTCAGGTTGCCCTCCAGCATCAAACCTGTGAGGAGGTCCCACAGATCAAGTCCTTCTTTCCCTCTTCCTCATCTTTCTCTCAGTCTCTGCCAGTCACTCTGGGGCCTTGGGGTTTTCTCCAGCAGCCCAGCACTGGGAGCTCCTGTTGAGCCCTACAGAAGGCCGGGCCATAACCTGTTCTCCCCTGGCTCCTGTGCCTCCAAGGAGACCCCACTGTCTGTTGCAGCCACTCCCCGCACTGGCAGAGCCCCCAGGCCACCCCACTGCTTCCATGCTGCCCCCACTCCCGCTTTACCTTACTGTGCATCTCTCCTCTGCCCCCCGGCACTGGCTGGTTGCAGAAGCTGTACCCCCGAGTTTCCACCCACCCCCGCACACATCTGAACTGGGTACATTCAGAAAGCAAGAGGGTAGTGTGAATGGGTAGCGCAGGACTGACGCTCAGTGAAGTCAGGTGGGGAAGCTTTCTGAGGAGCTGACTTTAGGCTTGAACCGGTCTGAGAAGGCAGCAGCTACAGGAAAGCCCAGGAGGAGAAATTTCCAGGTCGAGGGCTCGGCAGGAGCAAAGCCCTGAGGTGGGAAGGGGCTTATGTGCTTGAGGCCAGAAAGGAGGCTCATGTGTCTGGGCTTCAGGCTGAAGCAGGGCCCTGTTGTTCTGACTGAATTACACAGACCGTGGCCTCTCGTAGCCATGGCTCTGCCTCTGTGCATGCAACTGACTGCACATTGAAAATCCAGGGTGCTGCAGAGCTGCCCTGCCAGCGGTTGGGCCTGTACCGATACAAGTACACACGCATCTGGACAAGGACATCCTTAAAATTGCCATTATTCCCTAAACCATATAGCGTAACAGCTATTTATTTAGGTGTCGCAAGTTATATAGAGGTGATTTAGCACATAGGTGAGGTTGTAGGTCAGTTATAGGAAAACAGTGCCCCACTTTACAGAAGGGACTGGAGCATCCGTGGCTTTTGGTATCTGGGGAAAAGCGGGGGGTCCGGGAACAATCCCCCATGGAGGCAGAGCACTGAGTGTACACTGTGGAGCTGTGGGAGCACCTGAAGCCAGGGGTAACAGAATCTAATTTGTGTTTTAGAAAGAGTCTGTGTCTGCCAGGGCATACGGGGGTGGGGTACAGGCAAGGGAAAGTCCAGGAATGGGGCCTCAGGGCTCTGAGTTCTTGTACACTCTGATGAGTGATCTTGATAAAGGAACTGCTCCTCATTTACTGGGCCCTAGATTCCCTCCTTTCACAGCAGAGAAGCACCTCAGATGTCACAAGAAGAACTGTTCCTCCATTTCTTGAGTTTTCCTGCATATTATAAAATGAAGACATTTCAGTCTTACAAAAGTCATTGCATAATGTATATGCTTACATTCAACAAATTAATGCTTTTAGCTGCAGCGCGATCATCGTGTACTATGCACAAGATGACTGCACCATGTATAAAAATAATTAGTCCTGGCATTTCCAGCAGTGAGGCCTGATAGCCAGGTTCAAGTTTGAAGTTGCAAGACCCGCATTTCCTTCTCTTGGTGTGACTGTCCTGGGTGACTGTAAATGGAAAAGATGTCAGAATTCTGGATTTGGGCCTCTGCCCCTGGCATCTGGGCCAAACGGGGCCAGTCTTGTCTGATAGGCCCAGCTTTCATCTGCTCGCTCTCTGGTTCAGCTGGGAGGAGACAGGGCACAGAGCCAGGGGAGGGTCCAGCTTCCCTCAGCTACAAGAGGATCCTTCTCCTCCACCCAGGAATTGGCCTCCACAACCTGGAAAATGTAGAAGATCGGGAAAGAAGGAAACCCCTCAGCTCCCCCAACCCCCCCCCCCCCCCCCCCC
>NW_004567122.1:38144147-38150632 GCF_000260355.1 Condylura cristata | reverse complement strand
GGGCTCATACTCTGTAGGAACAGAATTAGACTTAACTGCTTTGCTAATAGAAAAGTCACCTTTCAGCACTGAGCGTGGCTTCTGCAGCCCTCAGAGTTGCTCTAAAGGAGGGGAGTGGGGGAGGGGGGCTGGCTGCCCTGGGATGGGGGTCTTAGTCTGGAGACCAGGGGCCTAGTCCCGGTTGGGTCCTTGAGTGTCCATGTCTCTGCCCGACTGGACCTGGTCTTCTGGTTTGGGAGTTGTGGCAGGTGGAGGTAATGTCAAGCCATGAAGAACAGGCTTCAAAATCCATCCCTGGAGTCTGACTGCCTGGCACAAAGCATGGCTGCACCCATGGGGTGTGACTTGGGGCAAGGTTCTCAACCTCTCTGGACCCCAGTTCTGCTCCCATAAAGCCAGAATGGTGATAGCACCTCCTTCAAAGAGTTGCTGTAAGGATTTGAAATTCTTAGAAAGTGTCTTCTTGCTCAGTGCCTGGCATGTGGTTGATTTTTGACATTTGTTAATGGTTCCTATCGAACTGTTAGTTTTTTTTTTTAAATTAAAGCATTAATGACTCAAGTGTGAGAAAGCACCAAAAATGGGAATTGGAACATACAACGTCATCTCCAGCCATCCCTCCTTTGAGGCCTCGACTTGCCTGTCTGTAGCAACCTGCAGCCTAGAGTTGCTGGGAGGACTGAGTGGGGTCATGGGGTGACTGTTCCTGGCAGCTCGAGAACAGGTAGTAGATTCCGAACAGGAACCCCCTCTCCCAGGTGGGAGACACAGCGACTTTGCAAAAGTCTTGGAAAAGAGGTGTGAGAACTCCTGGTAAGTCCTGAGGCTGCTAAGTGCTAGTTCTACCCTTCTGTGGCAATCTGTGTCCCTCCCCAACGAGGCGGCTTCTGTGAATTAATGCCATTCTCTTCTGCAGAGAATACCTCCCAAAGGAAGGTCTGTGCCTCCATTTGTCACTCCTTCACGCTGTTATTTCTTGAGCACTTACTCTGCCAGGCATTTGGAGAGTACCAGGAGTATAGCAGAGACCAAGGCCTTATCCTGGAGGACAAAGATCTCCAGGAGACGGAGTGGGCCGGAGGCCTCTCCAGGCAGCCTGCAAGGGCAGCCACTCAAGATGGGTGGGGCCAGCTAACCAGGATAGTAGTTGGGAGTGTTTCAGCTGAGATACTGGCATGTGCCCTAAGGGAAGGGTTGAGTCGGGTTGCCAGGAGAAGTACAATAGGTGTTCAGTCTGCCAGCAGTGTAGTGTAGGTCAGGGCTGGAAAGGGGTGGCCGGCATGCAACCCAGGGGCATTCCAGGCTGCTTGGAGCATGGTCTTTATAGCTAGAGGGGCTCAGAGATGCCCCTCACTTGAGAATCCTGAAAATCAATGCTTAGAGGAAGCAAGCAGCTTGAGTCATTGCAACCCCCTCTTCCCTGCTCCCTATGATTTCCCAAGGAACCCAGTGGCTCCTGATGGAAGTTGAGTTTTTCTAGGGCCCAGGAGCTGCCTGAGAGGTAGTTCTGAGAGGCTGCTTAAGGGAGAGATTGGGGAGGGCAGCATGAGGGGGGTAGCAGTGGGGGGAAGTTCCTCTGTCACCTGGGCTCACCTGGGTCTCTGTATTTCAGATCATCAGAAGCTGGAACGTGAAGCCCGCATCTGCCGTTTGCTGAAGCACCCCAATATTGGTGAGCCAGGGAGGATGATTGGGGGTGCAGGGTGGAGCTAGACTGCGCCCCCCCAACTTGGTGGGTGTTTGCGGGGTGGGGGGGAGCTGCTCTCTTCTCTGGTGATGGCAGCAATAGAAGTGGGAAAGGGGGTGTCTTTAATGGTTTCCACATTCTTCAGAGACCAGCTTGGTTGGGGGGAAGGTGAAGAAGGGGCCCTTCCTCCCTGCCTACGCTGCCAACAGCCTCCTTCAGAAAAGCTGTTTCAGGAAAAGTCCTGAAGCTCTGAGAGAGATGAAAATAGGACAAGCTTGGCCTTGACCGGCACAGCCCACTCCCCAAGCCCACCCACATGCTGAGTCAGCCTGGCACTGTGGCCCCACCCACCTGCCTAGACCTGTGGCCCACCTGCTGTCCAAGTTCTGAGGTGGCCCTGCCCCAGGGGCAAAGGGCACACAGGCAGCCTTTAAAGACTGGGCTCATGGCAAGCTGGGACAGGCCCTGAAATAGCATTCCTGGCCTAACCCCTGTCCTGTGCCCCTACACAACTGGCTCCCCACCATCAGTCTGAGTGTGTGGAGGGGGGGAGGGGGGATGTGGGGGAGGGGGTGTGGGGGTGCCAAGTGAGGCTCCAGATAGTGTTCTGTCAGGGAATGGCTGTGTGGCATTGGGTAGCTGGATCTGAGCTGCTGTCTCCATCTTCACAAGGAGAGGGCTGTTTGGACCCCTGCGCATCTTGTCACCGAGGCTGACTCTGGTACTGGGTGGGGCTGAGATTTTGCTTGCCTTTCTAACATGTTCTGAGGCCACACCCAGGCTGCTGGCTCACAGATCACACTTTGAGGAGCAAAGTCTAGATGCTCCCTAAGGGATATCCCAAGCCTGACATCACCTGGTCCTCCCTCGGGAGGGCTGCGTTTCTTTGTGCCCAGAGTCCCGAGGGTTAACTCTCCTGCTGGAGAGAAGCTTCTTCTCTGCTATTTATACCCAGAAGGCACCGCCCCTTCCCTGTGCCTGGGAAGAGGAACAGAGCAGTACAAACAGCAGTGGAGGTTCCAGGGAGACAAGCAGAGAAGGGTAGTCAGGCACATGGGCAGAGGGACCCTGGTTGGACTCCGGCTGAGGGGCTTTGGGCACTTCCTGCCTCTTCTGGGCCTCCAACTTCACAACGGTGTGTAGAGGAGGTTGTGAGTGATTTGTGATTTATAAAATCCCATGGGTTTTATAAAGGATGTTGACTAGGAGAAGGGAGACAGTTTGTGGGTGCGCACGGTCCCCAGTCGAAGATGTCTCAGGTCAATTCTGACTCCTCGCCTTTCTTCTCCCTCTCATTCCAAGCTCAATTGGGAGCAATAAGGTATGGGCTCTGGGGCTGATAAGCCACAGCTCAAATTCTGGGTTTGTTGCTTAATTGCTGTGTGAGTGTGGACAGGTTGCTTAACCACTCTGAACAGCAATGTTCCATTGGGAAATTGGCAATGGTACTTGCCTCATATTATTGTGATGATTAAATAAAGTGGCAGTCTTAAAGGCAATACTTTCCTGCCATAAAACTTTTCCCTTACTCCCAATCTGTACCTTCCCATAGAACATCTTACCTGAAGGTTTATCTTCTTGCCCAAAACTATGATTAACGTAGTTAATCATAACCATCTAGATTTTGGATCTTTCATTTTTAGCACCAGATATAATATGGTGGTAAGAAAATAGCCTTTATAGCCACTCTTCTGGGTTCAGATCCCTGCTCTGAAGTTTACTTTGTTTGAGCTTGGGGACAGGCTGCAACCTCTCTGAAGTACAATGACTTCCTCTCTGGAATGGGAGTCATCACGCTCCCATGAACTATAGGGAGGGTTAAAAGAGATTTAGTAAGTCAAACACATAACACAAACCTGACACATGAAAAATCTCCAACACGAGAGCTGCGATCTTCATCATCATCTCCACTGTCTTTGTCATCATCTCCATCATTGCTGAGTCATTTTCTCCTTCATCCATTCACTGCATGTCAGGGCAACCAAGGTCCCACCACTTGCAGGTGCTGAACACGTAGGTACAAAATGAAGATGGGGATGGGGCGGAGTTCACAGCCAGATCAGGGAAAGCCTCAGAAGAAGCTGGAGCTGTGGCCGGATCTGGAAGGGCCCCTGGGGGAGGGGGGTGACATATCATGACCCTCTGATCCTCTGAGCATCTCACTTCAGTGTAGGCTGTAATTTGCCCAAAGAAAGGCAGAGGCACAGAGTGGAGCACAGCACGTGAGGGCTGAGGTGAGCCTGTGTCTGGAGAATCTAAGCTGAGACCTCTTCAGCACCCACATTGGCCAGGGCAGCCAAGATGGCTGGTGTGACTGCCTGACTCGCCCCAGGGGACCAGGTGTGTGGGAGGCCCCCAGGCTCAGCATAGTGGGGAGCCAATGGTGCTTCCTAAGTGCTTACTTCCTAGATCCTGGGGTGGGGGAGGTGAGGACAGCACTCACCTGCTAAACCTTTACCACCTGCTGATGGGGCAGGCCCCCAAGTCCACATGGGAGCCCAGATAAGCTGAGCCTCTGGGAGGTGATCTCGGATGGGCATGAAAAGGGAGATGGATGGATGATACAGTTGATAATGTCTTCATTTGTTAAATTCTTTCTGGTGCCAGACACTGCATCAAGTGCCTAATGAGCAGAAACAACACAAACCCCACTGCCATCTGGGGGGACTAGCCAAGAAGGCCCAGAGAGGTGACCTAACTCGCTTGGCGTTACACAGCAGCCAGGGTGGACGCAGGGGCCTCGAGCTGTACGGCCTCCAGGCCCGTGGGCTCAGTCACTCTCTTTTGCTCCCACATGGACGTCAAGCGTGTGCTGTCTGGGGGTACATGAAGAGGGAAGTGAGTACCATCTTTCAACTTACAAGAAAAAGCCGGTAACTGCTGGAAATATGACCGGATTGTCAGAACTTAATGAATGCAGTTACATAAATGAAAACCAGGTTACAGATTAGTTTATTATATGACAATCTATTAAAAAGTCAGAGTGGCCTGTCACCCGCCGGCAGAGATGCCCCAGTCTTCCCACCAGCAGGCAGGACCAGCACACAGCCGTCACCTCCTGGGAAGCCCCCTTTCCTCCCGGACTAGGCTGACTTTTCCTCAGGGCGGATCCACTTAGAGTTTGGCTTCTTAGAGTCTCTCACGCCTGGGGAAGGGAAGTGAAAAGCTCTCATGCCTGCCTGAAGAGGGCAGATGGAAAGGAGTCCTCTCCCCAGGAGTCTACCTGAGGAAGATCGGGGGAGAAAGGGCCTGGTGCACCAATAATCAAGATTATTATAAATAAAGGAGAAGACAATTTTTTTTAAAGTTTTATTTATTTATGGATACAGAACTGGGATACAGGCCAGAGGTGCAGGGGCGGTGAGAGGCTTCACCAGAGACAGAGTGGGCAGCAGAACAGGCAGATCGACGAAGTACACTGCTGAGGGGGGCAGCGGGTGGTTCAGGAGAGGTCTGCTGTGTCACGTGGTCACCTCAGGGGCCAGGGATTGAACTCCTACTGAAGTAGCTGCGGCTTGCTTGCAGTGCCGCACTTTAATCTGCTGCGCCACCAGGGAGGACCAGACAAATAATTTTACAGTTATATCCTGGCACAGTGCCTGGAGCTAACATTGTATGATATTAGCTTCTGCACAGATGACGTCTTAGCTAAGGATTTCTAGAAGCAGAGCCTGAGGTAGGGATTCAGGGCTGCTGTGGTCACTGAGGTATGCTCACAATGGAAATCCATAAGGGACAGGGTGAGGCAAGGTGGGGAGGGAGTAAGAGCCAGGTAGTGTGTGTGCATGCGCACACGTACGCTCCTCAGTCAAGTCTAACTTTGACCTAACCCCAGAATGGTGCAATGAGGAGGACTTCCACTCCGTAAAACCCGCTTCAGGGCTGTCGTTCCTTATGGCAAAGAGACGACCCCTCACAACAACCCTGACCTCCCATGTTACTCAGGTGAGGCTGATGGCTTCGGGTCACTTCTGGTGGGCAAGGCAGATCCACCAGAGACAGATCTCTGGTGAAGGGTCCTCTAAGAGCCGTAAGCAGCTGCAGCTGCGGGGAGCTGCAGGAACTTGCTAAGGGGGTCTGGGCAAGGCAGCAATATAGGTGGCCAGCTCTGCACCCAAGAATACAGGACACTCCTGAGTTAAATATATGTAAAGATTTTAAACATTAAACTGGCATTTGCTTTGAAATACATTAAAAATTAAAATAGATTAATGGACAGAGGGATCAGAAATGCTGCAAAGGAAGTGCTAAAAAACCAGAATGTTAGAAGCTCGGGATGGGTCCATGGGTGTTTATCTGACTTTGTATTTGGAATTTGTTTTTTTTTTTTTTAAAGATTTATTTATTTGTTTCTTAGTGCTGTCCTTTAACCCACTGTGCCACCAGGGAGGGCCCTGGAATTTGTTTTTTAAGATTTATTTTATAGATGCATACAAGAACTGGGGTGTTGGCCTGAGACAATTCACCAGAGACAGAGTGGGGAGCAGAACAGGTGGATCTACTGAAATCCACTGCTGAGGGGAGTAGCGGGCAAGACAGGAGAGGTCTGCTGCGCCATGTGGGTCAGCTCCCTGATGGGTATTGAACTCTTGCTGCAGTGGCTGGCTGTAACCTTGACAGGGCTGAGGCTCAACCCCTTGAATCACGAGGAGTCCTGAAATTTATTTTTTTAAGATTTATTTATTTATTCGTATAGAACTGGGGTACAGGCCAGAGATGTGGAGGCTGAGAGGATTCACCAGAGACAGAGTGGGGAGCAGAACAGGCAGATCGACAGAGTATACTGCTGAGGGGAGCA
>NW_004567122.1:38140731-38143428 GCF_000260355.1 Condylura cristata | reverse complement strand
CTGTAGCTGCCGCATTATCTGAACAGCTGTGTCATTTCCCATTGTGCGATGCAGCATGATTCTCCCAGCCCACACCAGCTCTGGGGATGTTTTTAGGTTGTGGCTGGAAGGATGTGACCCTGTCCTTGGAGAACTTGCCTGTGGCTGCCAGCGTTTGGGCTTCAGAGTCGGCCCCAGGCCTCAGGCCCTTATTTTAATTTTGGGAGCTCTGGGCTCTCGGGGGGTTTGCCTGTGTTCTTGGTGAGGGATGAAAAAAAATGACAGTGTCTCAACATGCCAGGACTCAAGTGTCCACTCTGCCTCTCATCTCCTCAGAGCCAGAGGCTGAAAGGGGTCTTGGCTCAGGGCCAATGCTGAGTGAACACCGACTGGGGGCCTCCAGGACCTCTCCCCTCAGCCTGCAAGTCCGGGAGTCTCACATTCTTATATTCACAGTCCAGCAAGGGGGAGCTCCTGCCCGAAAGAAGGAGCAAAGATTTCAGCAAGGCTCTGTCTACAATGCCAGCTTGCCCAACAAAGAGACCAAAGGTTGGGCCCTGTCTGGTGGCACAGCGAGTTAAAGCACAGCACTAAGAAGCTAAAGCCACTTCTGCATGAGTTTGATTCCCACCTGCCCCGGAGGTGACCCCATGGCCAGCAGACCTCTCCTGACCCGCCCGCTGCTCCCCTCAGCAGTGTACTTCGTCGGTCGGCCTTTTCTGCTCCCCACTCTGTCTCTGGTGAATCCTTTCACTGCCTCTATACCTCTGGCCTGTATCTTGGTTCTGTATGCATAAATAAATAAATCCTAAAAAAAAAGAGAGAGACTGAAGGTTGGAGAAGGAAGGGTCCAACTGTCGGGACAGGGCCTGTTGGTGTGATATTGATGTCTTTGAGCTCTTGTGCTGTCAAGCACTCGTGCCTGGCTTGTGCCCAGCGACTCTGTGGGAATCGGGCTATGGGCTGCTGGAGGGGTAAGGAGGGTGGAGGTGGGGGCAGTGTGTGTCATGTAACTGTTGCCTCACCCCCTCACAGTCCGGCTCCATGACAGCATCTCTGAGGAGGGGCACCACTACCTGATCTTCGACCTGTGAGTTTGGCCCCCTCTGGGTATGCAGGGGTGACCTTGCTTGACCTCTGGGCCTGAGGGGCCCAAATGCCCCTGGGAGGGCCTGCGCCTGTCATGAAACAGTTTCCTAAGTGCATTAGCTCCACCAGCTGAGGGTTTTTTTCCCCGAAACACCCGCAAGTGCATCTTCGTCTATTTAGCTTTGTTCCTATTTGTGGTCAGTGATGCTGGTTTTCCATTCCTAGTGACAATATAAAATTTCCTTTTGGAATAAATTTAAATTTTGTCAAACCAGCTGACTGGCTGAAAAGCACTAACAAAAAGATTGGCCTCAGTGATCCCTGGATTGGCAGGCAGACTCAGCCACAACACTGGTCTCATCTGTGGAAAACAGCCCTGAGATGTCAATGATGGGGGAGGCGTGGCGGGGGTGGGGGATGCAGGACAGGAGTAGGTGGGAAATCTCTGTACCTTCTGCTCAATTTACTTTGAAGTTAAAAAATAACTATTACAAATGACACTGGGTCCCACCCTCGGCCTTCCAGAGCATCATGAACCATGGTCATGTCCGCTGTGTCCTGCCTGGGGCTCAGACTCCAGACTGGGACCCTTTGGAAAAGAAGGGCCCAGAGGGAGGTGGAAGGTAGGGTGGAACCCAGGTAGGGGGGTTGCTGCTGCAGGAGGGTGTGGCTTCTTTGGGGTTCAGTTTCCCAGGTCCCTGGTCCCCACCCTTAGCTTCCTGGGGACTCTTCCAGCAGAGAGGGTACCTGGGCCTCTGGGGGTGGTGGTGACTCTGCCTGTCTCCTCAGGGTCACCGGCGGGGAGCTGTTTGAGGACATCGTGGCCCGGGAGTATTACAGTGAAGCAGATGCCAGGTGAGAGCAGGTGCCGCCCAGCTGTGGACCCCAGGCTAGGGGACTGGCACCTGCTGGCTCCCCAGGGGAGGCCAACCTCACCCTGCAACTTCTTTTTTCTCTCCCCAGTCATTGCATCCAGCAGATCCTGGAGGCCGTGCTGCACTGCCACCAGATGGGGGTGGTTCACCGGGACCTGAAGGTGAGAGACGGCCGAGGGGGACTCACCTGTCCCGTTGACCCCCTGCCTGGGTTGTGGACAGGATCAGGGTCCCTTTTGCTTCCTTGAGTTGGACTGGGCAAGAAATGTCTCTGGTTGTTGGATTGGCCGAGGTGTCCTGATGTTTATAAAAAGATGTTGACAAAAATGAAAGCAGGATTCTATTATATGAACTCTTCATAAGCTAGTTTTGCTTTAAAATGGATTTAATATATCTTTTAGGCATTGTTTATAAAAATAGGCCATTAAATAAAATTAAATAAAATGAGTGTAAATTTGTGGCTCCTTTCTTCCTCCACCTCTGATTCCCATCTCACCTCCCCCAGAGGCACCCACTGTGGAGTATTTGATGCCTGCTTCTCCAAACTTTATGGGGAGAAGCAAGGGCCACAATTTAGTAGGCTCAATATTGAGTCAAAAATCCCTCTACATGACCAACATTCAGATGACCCTGGGGCTGACAGTGAAAAGGAAAGTCTCCTCTGTAGCCTCTACTACCTCTTCCTAAGGGCACCCCAAACCATGCCTCTGTATCCTTCCAGACAGACTTTGCCATGTACAAGTTTAAACATGGC
>NW_004567122.1:38119745-38140631 GCF_000260355.1 Condylura cristata | reverse complement strand
GTGAAGGTGTCCAGATTCGCTGTCCTTCCGCACGCAGCCTTGGGGGCCTCACAGTGGGGCTGGGGCTGTTGAAGCAAACAGCACCCTGTGCTCAGTCTGTCGGTACTCAGCCCCGGTCTCTGGCAAGTCAGGGAGAAGAAAATGCCTCTGGCCCTCAGCGTCCTCTTCTTTCCACCTGAAGATGGAAAGGCACAGGACTAGGCAGGTGTGGGTTCAAGAGCTTGAAGTTAAAAAAATAAAGTCTATTACAAATGACAGTGGGCCCTGCCCCAGGCTTCCAGAGCACCATGAGCTGTGATCATGTCGGTTGTGTCCTGCCTGCTGCTCAAACTCCAGACTGGGGCTGTTTGGGGGAGAAGGGCCCAGAGGGAGGTGGAGGGTGGGGTGGAACCCAGGAAGGGGGGTTGCTGCAGGGGCATGGAGTGAGGGCTGGGGCCTTGAAAGTTCTGATGAGGCTGTCTGTCAGCACACGCCTGTTGGCTCTCCTCTGTCTGGCCCTCAGGAGCTGGTAGCTCCAAACATCCCTTCGTCTTGCAGAGCAGGAGATGAAGTCCAAGGGGCTTGCCTGAGAATACATCCTGTCTGTGTGTCTGTGCTGGGGCTGCAGCCATGGCCTCTGGCCCCTCATCCTGTGCCTTCGGCGGTCTCAGGCCAAACAAGCACTCAAGCCAGCCCACCTCAAGCCAACTGTTCCTGCGATTGCCCCTTCTGGTGGCCTCCAGTTGCCCATGGAAACTGTTTTTTCACCTTCAGTGACTACAAACTCACTCCCTATGGGCTAGTCCCTTGGCCTTTGGAAAAGCCTCCTTCTTGTCTTCTTGTGTTGGGGTTTCCTTTGTGAGTCTTTCAAGACCATACAGGACAGACTTCCACTGAGAACAGCCCTAGAATCACACAGGCCGCTTTGCTGGGCCCCTGAAGTCTTCTGCAGGCTGATCCCAGCCCCTACCCAAGGCATAATTTCCACAGCCAGGCCTGCTCCCAGTGGCCCAGGTCCCTGTTTGGGGTGCAGTGTCTGAACAGAGCCTTCCCACCACTGATGTCTGTCATGATGATTCTGAATTCTTTATCTGATAGGTTGAACAGTTCTTCTGTTTCTTTGGTGGTTTCTGTTGCCTGATCTTTTGGTGTTGAATTTTCCCCCTGTGGACTTGCTTGAATATTTGTTTGTCTTCTTTTCCCTGTTGTGTATTTTAACCCACCACTGATGTCACCTGCCATCTCTGGCTTCTCACCTGAGCCCAGGGAGGCAAGGGCATTGCGGGACAGGGTCTCTGTCCAGACAGCAGGCGGCCTTCCCGAGGGGCCTGTTCCCGTTATAGCTACAGCCCCGCACAGGAGGAGGGCGGTGCAGAGGCACCACAAATTTAGGACACTCGGGGTAGATTAATTAGTGGCACATTCATCAAACCAGGACAGGACAGCTACCGAGACCTGGGACACTCTGGGAACGCAGCCCCCAGAGGACTAAAGCGGCCTAAACGATGGGCAGATGGGGCTGTATTGGTTTGGTCCCATCTAGGTTTGGACAGCGAAAGGCCAGATACGGTCCCCTCAGAATTGCCGGTGGGGAAAGGGTCAGAGGAGGACAGGAAGCCAGCTGTCTCCAGAGACTCGGAGCCCCTCCCCAACCAGAAGTCAGTGTCACCCAGCACTTGCTGTAGGCCACTGCCAAGTGCGGATTGTCACAATTAACCTATGCATGCACTTCCCACTTTTCCAGAGGAAGCTCAGAGAGTAAGTTACTTGCCCGAGTTCCAGATAGACGTGGCAGCTCTGGGTCAGACAGAGTCAGGGGTATCTAACTGCAGAGTCCACATTTATCTCTCCTCAGGAGAGGCTCTCCTGTCCCCCAGGCCAGCGGAAGGCATCCGCCTCAATGCCCCAGTGGCCTCTTGGTCCGAAGAGCGGAATTCTAGAGTCACGCTGTCTCCAGCCTGATGGATCATTTACTAGCTGTGTGATTTTGGTCAAGTCACTGAACCTTTCTGAGCCTCAGTGTCTTCATCTCTATACATTTGACAAATACTTCTGAAGCACCTACTTCATGCTGCCCACTGTCCTAGGTGCTGGCATTTGTCAGGACAAGGGGTGACAGATGAGAAGCAAGCACTTGGACAAATGGGGAAAAACCAGTCATGAGGTCTGTGAAGGTAACGACAAGGGGCTAGAGCCAGACAGACGGTCTGTGGATTCCCCCTTCAGCTAGAGTATCCTGGAGGGCTTCTCTGAGGAGGTGATGTGAAGGTGCGCTCACAGGGGAGCCAATGCGGCAGTGGGGACAGGCAGTGCAAAGGCCCTGAGGTGGGAAGAGTGTGGCTGTTTCAGGGGATATAGGAAGGCCCCTGTGGAGAATGGGGGTGAGGACCTCATCTGTTGAGATGGTAAATGAGATGCCAAAACACTTAGTCCAGCGTCTGGCACACAGTTGGGGCACAATAAATGTTGCTTCTTCCTTACTGTGGTAGCTGTCCCCCGGCCCCCTGTGCTTTCTGAACCCCAACTTCTGTCCCTGAAGAGAGGGCCAGGAGTGCCTGGTTGGTGGAGCAAGAGCGTTCCAGCTGCAGATCCCAAGGTTGTGCCCTAGTCCCCTCTGTATCCCCTCTGGGATCCTGCGGTTGGGACGGGAGGTGGGGGCAGGGCACCTCTAGATTGTCTGGCTACTCTTCTTGTCAAGCCCAGGCTCCCCAAGGTGAGGTTCTAAAGCCATTCACTGTCCTCTTGGTCCTCCCCCCACCCTCTCCCCTTCCCCCCTACTTCTCACTCTCTGCTCTGCTCCTGGGAAGCCGGAGAATCTGTTGCTGGCCTCCAAGCTCAAGGGTGCTGCAGTGAAGTTGGCGGACTTTGGCCTGGCCATAGAGGTGGAGGGGGAGCAGCAGGCGTGGTTCGGTGAGTGGTGCTGGGGGAAGGGGTGACAGGACCAAACTTGCACTGATAACTGGGCCTCTGGGGGCCTCTGACTAAGCCCGGCTGAATGGGATGGGACTGTGCCCTGGCGCCTGGAGCAGGTCCCGGCCTCCCACTCTCTGGATTAGTGGTGATGCCCATCTTCCTGGGGCCATGATTATCATTACAACAGAACGTGTCTGGAGGTTCTATGGGGCTCCCCTACCTGCTTGGGTGCCAGAGATTTTTATCCCAATTCTACCTATGAGCAGAGGCAATGAAACTTGGAGAAGATTAAGGGAACTTCAGAGGGGAAGAGCTGGGATGTGAGATCAGGCAGCCCTCCCCCTGGGTTGGGATGTAATCGCGTTTTTTCAGCTGTCTGGGGATTCTTTCCTGTGGGCAATATTGACTAGTGATGAAGAGCCAGAACTCTGGGTTCAAAACTCAGCCCTGCTACTTATGAGCCGGGTGATTTGGGGCAAGCCACTTCATCTCTCTGAGACTGTTTTCCTCACCTGTAAAATGGGGTAAATAAATCCATTCCTCAGGGCTGTGTGAACGAACATTGTGAACGAACATTGTGACCAGGTGTGTTAAGTGCTCAGCTCAAGGCTCAATACACTCTAGTAAGAGCAACTACTGTTACGATTACTTGGGAAATCTGCTCTTTCCTTTCATCCTCCCCACAGTACCGGGAGGTATTTCAGTTAGGAATCCTAATCACTCATTCGTCAGACAAGGAAACTGAAGACCCAAGGGTAAGAGATCTACCCAAGAGATAGAGTTGGGGTCAGGCCTTCCTGGGATCCACTGTCAGTATAGTGGGGTAGTGGGGAGTAGATCGGGGTTCAACTCAGGCTGGAACTGACAGGCAGGGATAGTGCCACCAGCAACTGAACTGTGGTGGCCATGAGGAGGTTGTGAAGTATCTTACGCTTTCAAGGCCTCATCAGTCACTTTCTTTTTTTAAAAAAAGATTTATTTATTTATGCATATAAGAACTGGGGTACAGGCCAGAGGTGCGGTTGTGGGGATGGTGATAGTATTCACCAGAGGTAGAGGGGAGAGAATGGGGAACAGAACAGGCAGATAACTGAAATACACTGCTGAGGGGAGCAGCAGGGGGTCAGGAGAGGTCTGCTGTGCCATGTGGGTCAGCTCCCTGGCCTGGAATTGACGTGCTGCAGTGGCTGTGGTGAGCTTCATAGTGCTGCGCTTTAACCTGTTGCGCCATCAGTCACTTCTGCCACAGGCTCTGCAGTGTGGGTGGCGACCAGGTGTCATGTGCTTGTCTGCCCTGGTCTGCAGGCTTTGCTGGTTTACCTGGCAGGGCTGTCTCCTGTCCTGGGTGCCCCAGGAGGAGGGGGCAGCGAGTGATCCCCCCTCTCCAGAGCCACCCCAACCCCTCCTCTGGCAGGATCTTGCTGGAAGTTACTTACATACCAACCTTTGTGTGTTTGCCTGTGTGTGTGTCTGGGGGGCAGGGTTCGCAGGGACACCTGGATACCTCTCCCCAGAAGTGCTGAGGAAGGACCCCTACGGCAAGCCCGTGGACCTGTGGGCCTGCGGTGAGTCCCCCAGAGGCACCTTGCTACCCAGCTGCCTGCACCTCAGCACTGCCTCCTCTCCCATCGCTCCCACCATGTTCTTCTCAGGGGGCTGAGGCTGTCCTGCTCCTGTCCCCAGGTGTCATCCTGTACATCCTGCTGGTTGGATACCCCCCTTTCTGGGATGAGGACCAGCATCGCCTGTACCAGCAGATCAAAGCCGGCGCCTATGATGTGAGTGTTGCTCCCTTCTCCACCCCTGGGCCCTTCCATGAAAGCCCCCCAAGCAGGGACCTCTTCCTGCCCTCCCATCCCCGCCCCCCCCCCAAGTCCCTCCCCAGTCTCTATTGTGGGCGGGCAGGTGGAGCTGGAAGACAGACTGGGGCCAGGCACTGCAGTACTGCTGGGGATCTAGGAGATGGGTTTACCTCATGAGACCCTACAGGTCCTAAAGGGGTAAGAGGATAGACCCCAGGAACCAGATGAGCTCTCTCTCTCTCTTTACACACACACAAATAATATATATATATATTTTTAAAGATTTATTTATTTGTGCATACAGAACTGGGGTACAGGCCAGAGGCTCAGGGACGGTGAGAGGCTTCACCAGAGACAGAGTGGGGAACAGAACAGGCAGATCGACAAAGTACACTGCTGAGGGGAGCAGCGGGCGGGTCAGGAGAGGTCTGCCACGCCATGTGGTCACCTCCGGGGCAGGCGGGAATCGAACTCATGCGGAAGCGGCTTTAGATTCTCAGTGCTGTGCTTTAACCCGCTGCGCCACCAGGGAGGGCCCACAAATAATATATTTAATAAACTATTTATGTTATATATACTATATAAAATATAGTAGGTATGTATGATATATTATACATTTATAGCTACATAATAATACAAGGTAAAACACTTACATCATTCTTTTAAATGCCTTGTATGTGTTATTACACAAACACCCTGACCTATGACATAGCTACTGCTGTTACCCCATTCTACAGTTAGGGAAGCTGAGGCACAGTGTAGTTACAGCACTGCCTAGATCAAATAACTAAGAAATGGGTGGCTGGGATTAGAACCCAGGCAGCCTGTACTGGAGCCCTTGCTTCTGACAAGCTTTTCTGCATGGCTCACACCCACCTAGTCACATGCCATGTGTTTAGTCCTTGAAGCAATTCTAGAGGCAGGGGTCACGTGACATGCTCAAGGTCACACAGCCCAGGAGGCAGAGTCGGGACTTGAACCCAGGCCTTCTGGTTTGGAAGTCTGGGCCATACTACTGGCTTGCTGCTCTCCAGAGAAGCTCATTCTCAGAATAACAGAGAGGGGCCTCCTTTCCCTCTGATTGCTATTCTGATTTGTCCTGGAGCCAGGGGTACCCCTGATCCCAGAGGCGCTCTGGTGGTGAGGAGCCCCAGCCGCTCTTGCTTGTGGATGCCAGAGTGGACAGGCAAGAGGACCCCTGCCTGCTCCCCTGCCAGTCAGGGGCTGGGGGATCGCAGGGGTGGCCTGGGTTAGGCTGGGCAAACCTGGCCCCTCTGTCCCTTCCAGTTCCCATCGCCGGAATGGGATACTGTCACCCCGGAAGCCAAGGATCTGATCAATAAGATGCTGACCATCAACCCGTCCAAGCGCATCACAGCTGCCGAGGCCCTCAAGCACCCATGGATCTCGGTGAGCTTCCTCTAGGGTCCCTTCCGGAGGGCCTCCCCAGACCTCAAGGTCCAGGCCCCCAAGGAGTCCTGGCCCTCCTCCTGGACCTGTATGTCTAACTTGGGGTTGTGAGCCTCTGTGGTCTGAGGGGGAAGTGAAGATGAGGGATTGTTCTAGGTTGGCATCGTGCCTGGGGGGTGCTGCTGGCTTTGAGTGTCTGGTGCCAAGGATGCTAAGTTCTGATCGTTTCGTAGTATCCTTAAGAACTAGGAATTGTCCCATTGGATGCCAGCCATGCCCCCATAAGAAGTCCTTTAGAGGGTCCTTGGGTAGACCTTCCTTCCACTCATAGACACCCCCTCTTCCCATAGCACCGATCCACCGTGGCCTCTTGCATGCACAGACAGGAGACCGTGGACTGCCTGAAGAAGTTCAACGCCAGGAGGAAACTAAAGGTAACACAATCTTCACCTTCTACAGTCCCAGACTCAGGAGTAGCTTGACCTGGGTCTCCACAGAGACCAAGAGATTCACTTGCTAGTTCTTTCCCTGGTTGATCCAACGCACGTTGATTGAGCACCTACTGTCCGGGCTGGGGATGAGCGGTGGAGAGGACAGACAGACGACCAGGACATTGCAGGGCAGTGGTGAGTGCTGTCCAGGGGCAGACCCTGAGGCTGGGGGATGTACAGCAGGGTCAGGAACCAGACCTTCCCGGATCAAGGAAGGATTTAAACCGAGGCCCTGAGGAATAAGCAGGTATCACAGGGCAACATCAGAGTGGGCAGACATTCTGGAAGCTTGAACTTGACTCCTAGTAGGAACTCCAAGTGTGTCAGCATTGCTCAGGAGAGGTTTCAGGGACAAGTGGCTGGGCAGGAGGCCATGTGGGGTTTGAGCCCCAGTAGTGGACCCTTCCAGAGGAGTGACCCAGTGACTTGGACAAGGGTCATCGTGGCTCTGGAAGCCAGAGTGGGACTGCAGTGGTCCTGTGTCTTCTCAGGCCCTGACAGAGTCTGCCTCAGCCCTTGCCAAGGACTCCAGGAGTAGGTAAGATGAAGGCTGGGGGATCCCCAGTCAGTCAGAGCAGAACAGTCACCAGTACCCTGACTGACAGGTGTTGAAACTTCGGCTGATTTGCTCCCAGGCCAACAGCTTCTTGGCCTGGCATCATGGCTCAGGGCAGGGACATAGGTCGGGGGTAGTGGGCAGCACGAGGCCAGGAGACCTGAGTCCCACCCCTGCCCCTGGAAGGCGTTGTCACAAGGATGTTCTTCAAGTGTTGGAATCTAAAGATCCTGAACTGCTGGACTCAGAAAGTGTCCCAGTCAGACAGCACCAGCGACTGCCTCCCAGCACTCTCATTGACAGAAGACAGTTTCACCACACACACCTCCGGGTTCTGGGTCCAGGGACCTTGGAGGGCTGAGCCTGCACTAGAGTGAGCTGGGGCTGAGGGGCTGAGGCGGGTGGAGGGACCCAGAGCCCACCATTCTTGCCTAGCCAGGAAGTTTCCTTGGTCTTCGGTGGCCCCTCTAGCAGGTGTCCTCTAGCCCATTCATCAGCTCTGGCCAGGCTGGTGGGGCCTATGAATATCTGCTCCTGGCTGGCTCTATCCCCTGAGCTGCGCCAGCAAGGCCTAGTTCGTCCATCCCAGTTTCTCCAGGGAGCTGGCGGTGGGCTCCAGCTGTGGGTGGGGGCAGATGGAGGGTCAGGGACGCAGGCTTTGGCTCTGTTTCTCTGACTAGAGTCCCCGCTCTTCCTCCTCCCGCTCCTCCCATTTTGTCTCTCCTCTCCCCCTCGCCCCTCTTATCTGTTGCAGGGGGCTATCCTCACCACCATGCTGGCCACCAGGAACTTTTCCGGTAGGTGGTGGGATCTCAAAGTCCCTGATGTATCTCGCAGGAGGTGGGGACATTGCCATGTTGGATATCTGGGGGCTCTCAGGCATGGGAGCTGGAGAGAGTGGGGACCACAAGGATCAGCTCTGGGGTATAGCGCACTTGGTACACAGTTGTACTCAGAAGTCGAGAGAGGTCAGGTCAGCAAGCCCAGGGCCTACCAGGAAGGCGGAGGTTCAGTTTGCCTCCCCCACCACCCGCAGTGCTGGGCTTCTTAGTCTGGGCTAGCCTGGGAGTGGGGGGACACCGTGATGTGGGGCTGCAGCTCCCCATCCTTCCTGGAGTCACCATGTGCCAAGCAGTCACCGTGCTGCTCAGGTGGCCTTTGGGACCAAGCGGTGGGGCCTATTCCATATCTGTTTTAGTGAGTGAGCTCAACTTGTACCAGGTTGCACTACCCGAGGGAGGCAGAGAGAGCAGGTGGGACCAACCCTTAACCAGGCTGGTCACCAGGGAGTCCGGGGTATGAGCCCTTGGCCTTGGCTAAAGCGGGCCTGGTTGAGGTGGGGACTGCCCAATGCCTTGTGGCATGTGGCTCTAAGAGAGAAAGGGAAGGATTAGCATCAGGATTTAGCAAGAAGCTCCCCCTGGCACGTTGGTGTGCTGGGGCCAGCGCCCGCCAGAGGCTTCTCTCTGGAGAGCCCGGGGCAGCTGACCAGGCAGCTGAGCAGATATAGCAGCGCTCACCCGAGAGGCCCTCTGACCGGGGCTGGCCCTGAAGCCAGCGTTGCTCCAGGAAGCCCCAGGCGGAGAGGGTCCACCTGCCCACGCAGCCAGCTGGGAGAACGAGACCGGAGGGGACCCTGGAACTGGAGCTTTAGGTTCCTCATGCTGCTCTGAGCTGCCTCCCCCTCTCCCCAGGGCAAAGACCCTGAAGTTCCTACAGCTGAAAGATGAGCCACCCTGTCAGAGTCTTTTTTTAACAACCAACGCCCCTACAGACCGCTAGTGCTGACATGGCAAAGAGGTGCCAGGGGGGCATTTCCCATCTCTACATGTTGGGGGTGGGGAACAGTAGTGCTTTTTTAAAAAAAAAAATTCTTGGGAGGACTTTCTAGCACTTCAAAATCAGAAGCTTTCCTAGAAAGACCCAGATGTCTGCCTTCTCTTGTCAAATCAGATTAAGTAGGCCCGCCGGACCCCCAAGGCAGGAGCTGTGAAGGGCTGCCCATTGAGGCTGAGGGGCGAGGTCTCCCCCACTTACCATGCACCCCAGTCCAGCCCACAGAGCCTGTGGTGGATGGACAGGCATTCTTCTCGGCTTTGGGATTCAGAGGTACCCACCCCCCAATCTTGCTTTGCAAGAGGGAGACTGGACAAGAGCCTGCAAAGGGTCATGGGTGCAAATGTGAGGCTGACTGGGAGCTGAACCAACCAGGAACTTCTGGGGAGTCACTGCTGGTATGGTCCCCGCCCCTCGCTGCCCCCCTCAGGCCTCAGGGACTTGGAGCGGCTTCTAGCTCCCGAACACCTACTGCACGTGGGGCCAGGACTACGCTAAACACTTTTAGGATCCTTGTCTCACTTAGCTTCCGGCATCTGCTTGAAGTCTGAGGGACTCGGGCAGGGCTGGCCTTCATGCCATGTACTGGCCACTGCCCTCTCCTAGGGCTCCGGCCAGGAGGTGATGAGGAATGGGGCAAGCTGCAGAGGTGAACCTGCTTGAGAGCTGCTGTTTTGTTTTTCTTGGACAGCCTAGGTACAGGCAGCACGCGTGGGGCCCCCAAGTTTGAGGGTAGGAGGCTTCTGCAGGGGATGGGTGTTCTGGCAGGGGAGGGCCCCGGCGGGGAGTGGGGAGGGGACATCTGCTTTTTGTCACCGGCAAAATGCGGCTCGCAGCTGTCCAGAGTGAGTAGGCAGGGCTGACACATGACCTCTGCAGCAGCATGGGGCTAAAATTAGAGCCAGCCGGGGTGGGCAGGGAGTGTCCAGCCCTGACCGGGCAGCCAGGCCTCTGGGTTGGCCACTATCAACACGGGTGGTGACTGGGATCCAGAGGGAATCCCCAGGCTGAAAAAGCAACCCCGCTGTCCCGGGCACCTCCTTCAACCCACGGGGCCAGCGGGTCATACTTGGGATTGCTGAGAACTGGGGAGCCCAGGCTCACCTAGGGGGCCGGCAGCAATCCCAGGGCCACCGCGGAGGGAGGAGGAGCGGGACCAGGAGGTCCCCCCCGGCTGGCCAAACCGGCTCCAGGCCCTTCAGCTGCCCGTGGATGCTGCTCTTCCTCGCTCTGTGGGCCCTGGTGCCCTGCCTGGTACTGCTAACCCTCTACTTTCTGTCCTCCGCAGGAGGGAAGAGTGGGGGAAACAAGAAGAATGATGGTGTGAAGGTAAGGCCCGGAAGCCTGGCAAGGCCGGCCTCTGGCAGCCTTTTAGCCAACAGGCTGGGTTTCAGGGCTGGGGCAAGACCCAGGCCCGGCTGATCTTCTGGGAAGATGGGTGCCTTCTGCTGTCGGACATCCCCAGAGCCAGAGGCCTGGGATTCGGTGTCCACCCTCCCACTACGATTGGAGGGGGGTGGTGGGGACCAGGCTTGAAAGAGGGTGGGAGAGGCAGGTGGCCTCGCTTGGGGTGGGTGCCAGGAAATGGGCAGGTCCTAGGAAGTTACTGTGGTTCTCTGAGGCTGGAGGACTGGGGAGCAGAGGGGCCCAGATGATCACAAGGGGTGACCTCCTTCTTCCCAAGTGTGGGTCCCAGTCCCACTGTATTCCCCAGTCCAACCCTCAAAGCCCAGGGCAGCTGTCCCTCTTGGCTTTGGTCTAGAGGCACTCTTCTCCACCAAAGCCTGGGGGTCCTGCACCAAGAACCCCACCCTCCCCGCACCCAGGCCTGCCTCTGTCCCTCCCCCAGCGCCCGAGCTACTTCCCTCCACATCTGCTGACCCTGCTTCCCTCTTCTCTCTTCTCCCTCTGCTCTCTGGGCCTGGTCCCAAACTCTGCAGTCCTCTCCTCCCCTGCCACTGGCTCGCCTTCTGGGTTCTCCTCTCTTGAGACCCTGCCTTTCTCTGGGCTCAGAGCCCTGCCTGGCCAGGGTCCCAGGGCTGGGCTGTGACTGGGCACTGGAAAGTGTGCGGTGCTATCCAAACACAGCCGCCCAGGTGGGCTTCAAGGCTTTGTTTGTGTGACATACACAGTGTCATGAGCTGACTTTGGTCTGTTGGGGGTGGGGGGGTGCATGGAGGGGACCCAGACCTCCCTATGCCTTTAGCTCTTTGAGGGCTGGGGTTGCCCCACTGGTGCAGTGAGTCAGGGTGGAAGGGACCCACACTATGACTTCCAAGATAGCAGTTGAAAAACTAACAAGGAAAAAAAAAAGAAGAAGAAAGCAATAAAGGCTTATCTTTGTGGGTAATGAGGACTATATAATTATTTTGTTATCTACTGAAGCCATTGGGTTCAAACTGAATTCCTTGTAGCCCAGAGGTTCTGGGGAGATGCCTTCAGCAGCACATAGGTGGGGTAGAATTTGAAAGGGGAGGCCATGCAGAGAAGTTTCTGAGCTTCTCATGGCCCACTTTGAGCAAAGCAGCCCCTCAGTGGCGAGAGAACCATGGCAGTGGGAGCAGAGACCTCTGCTGGTCATCTGAGTCTTCTGGGTCTGTGTCGCTTCATTCAAGCAAAGGGGCCCTTAGGTGTCCCACCTCCCAGGGCTGTTTGTGAGGACTAAGAGAACGTACCTTGACAATGGAGGCGGCTCTGGGGTGCCGTTCAAGCTGGGGTGATGCTGGTACTGTTAGCATCTTGTCTGCTTTATATATTAGACCTTTGGGTAAGATTGTTCCTGAAAACAAAGCTTGCTTAAGAAAATATTTGGCAACCACAGATCGAAAGTCAATGCTGTTTACAAAGTTAACGAGCACCCATCCCAGATTCTGACTGGAATTTTGTGCTGAGTCCTGGTTTACCTGCTGTTTGGGGTGACCCAGGAGTCAAATTCCTTCCGCCCAATTTGAAAGGGTGATGGAGGGAGAAGAAATGTGGGCACAGCTGGTTTGGAGTCGGGGTGCTCTGTGGTCTTGGTTTGTAGATGCTGACTTGGGGGTGCTGGGATTTCTGGGGACAATTGGACTTTGGGGATCTGGAAACAGAGACCACAGGCACCGTTGGGCTGTGATCCGGGTCAGTGGCGGAAGGGACAGTGGGCAGTTCCCCCATGGCTGCTGGGCTCTTGATCTGGCCCCGGGCAGAGCCCCTGGGTGTGAGGTAGGGCTTCCTTCTGTGAGTCCTTGGGAAAAGCTCCTGTCTGCAAGACCAGAGGTGGAAGCACACAGGGCTCTACCTGGTCACCCGAGGGGCTTTCCAGTGGGCGCCTGTGCTCCCTGCAGTGGACAGGCTCTGAGTGACTTCTCAGGGTGGCCTGGGTGTGGATGGACAGAAGCTTGAAGGCTCATCCTGGCCCAACTGTGTCTTTGAAGCACAGTCTCCCTCCTGTCCTTAGTGCACAAGAGAGGGCAAGTCCAGCTGGAAGATAAGAGTATCTCAGGGGCCCTTGCCTGGGACTTGGGGAGCCCAGCTTGCAGTGTGTCACCCGCGGGGTGGAGGTGACACTTATGTTCTCAACACAACTGAAACAGAATCTAAGGTCAAGAAGCTGTGGGTTGAGTCCCAGCCCCACTGCTCCCTCCTCAGGGACCTGGGTCATCAGGTCTGGCCGCCGTGTGGGGAGCTGGAGGGAGGCTCGTACCCATGGCCAGGTGGGGTCCTTAAGCCAACACGGGCTCCGTCAAACGGGGAGACATGTTCTTCCCACAACTCAGTCCCTAGTGGCAAACCATTGTTTCATCTGGGGCTTAGTGGAAGAACAGAGGTCGGTTCCAACGCTGGACGAAAAGTGGCTGCAGGCGTGTGGAGCCATGACATGAGACCGTGCCTTTGGGGTCTGCGGGGCTCTGTGAGGCTAACTTCAACCATTCTCCATTTCCACCATCCTTGTAGCCTTAGAACCAAGCTTCTCCTTGTGGTTCTAAGAGATGTGACTCTTGTTTTGGTGAAAGCTAAGTGCTGGTCCGCCAGGCTGTGGTTGGTACCGTCATCATCTGTGACTCTGGGAACTCGTCTTTCTATAGCCAAGAAGCAAGGCCAGCCCTCAGCTCCCCAGGCCTCTGCATCTGTGAGGCGGGGCCAGCTCCTCCCAGCCCTTAACCCCACTCACTGCCCAGTCGGTGTCCCATCCGTGCCGTCGTGACCCTCCCCCATGTCCCATCCTGTCACTGTGCGTCCGGATCTGATGCAGTCTCTGCTCTGTGTTCCCCCTCGTGTCCTGCCTGGAACTTCCTGGCCCCGTGCGGTTCCTCAGGTTTCTGCTCTGCCGAGCTGTGTGGCCTGTCCCCTCCCAAACACAGTGGGCCTGGCCCTGCTCCACCTGGGAGCAAAGCCGGCACCAGGAGAGGAGGGACGGCTGGCCGTGGCTGTGATTGGACGGCCCACTGCCCGGCCCACTGGGACAGATGTGAGGCTGGGAGCGTTGACACTGGCAGTGCCCAGGGAGCCCCCCTGCCACGTCTGTGGGGGCCCTGGATGTCCGGACAGACAGGCTTCTATGTTCCTAACACTCAGGGCACCTGGATCTCAAAGTCAGAAAGCCCAAAATTAGACTCTAGGACCCTCAGGGAAATTCAGTGCCTCCCTCCTGGCACATGCCTCCCCTGAGGGCATCTCCCGCCTCCCTACTGCTCTCCTCACGTGTGGCGAGAGGCTTCCTGGCCTCTCTAATAGAAGTATATCTCGGAAAGCCAGGCCTGTGTAGAGGTGTCAGGCAGTGGGTGCCCAGACACTGGGACAGAAGAGAGACCCTGCACTCAGGGTTCCAGCTTCTGCCCTGCAGCCCCCAGCTGAGCAAGTCTCCACCCCTCTCTGGGCCCTAGTTTCTTATCTGTCCAAAGCAAGTGTTGGGCTGGAGCTGCTACCTCAACGAATGCACGTCTTTAAGACTCCTGGCTCAGAGCTAAGAGAGGGAGAAAATCATTTACATCGGTTCTTCCTTTCTCTCCTTCCCTGCCTTCACAGCCAAGTCTCTCCAAAGCTAGAAGAGGCCAAAGGGCCGCGCCCAAAGACTCAAGTTCTGGGCTCAGCTTTATTTCTGGCTCTGCCTCAGTTTCTTTCTCTAAGGCAGTCACTGACAGGTGAGAATGTGAGCAGGATTTCAAAGGCCACTCAGGGGACCGGTGCCCACACCTGACCCTGCTTCGGAAAGGGAGAGGCCTACACCCTATTCTTGACATAGTTACTGAACTCCTGCTTTTGCGTATTTTTGACAAGTTTCTCTAGTAACTAGAGCTCTCAGCCAAATCAGGAGTGGGATTCCCTCTACAGGATATCCAGGGAGTCTAGGAAACTGGGGCCACAGCTCCGGATTGGGGTGGCCTTTTGTCCAAAAGTTTTGGATCTTAGGTCCTAGGCAGCTTCCCCTACTGAATCTAGTGCAGAAGGCTGCCCTGTCCAGGAGGCTTGACCTGGAGCTTGAACTGCTGTGTGTGTGACCCCAGGACTTCAGGCGGAGAGAGAACTGGCCCGACCAAGTCAGTGGCAGCTGGTGCCCTTGACTCTTTGCACTACCATTCTGGCAAAGGGCCATAGAGGATGACCCTGAGGCCCATCCTCCTCCTGAATCTTCCCTGTCATTCGTTCCTCCGCTCCCTGCCGTTTTCACGCTGTGTCTTTTCCTGTCCCATCTCTTCTCCTTGTTTTTCCAGAAAAGAAAGTCCAGTTCCAGCGTTCAGTTAATGGTGAGTGTCTGCCGTCTCCCAAACGCCGGTAAATGCTGGGCCTCGAACCCTCGCTCCTGCCTCCCTTCTGCAGGCTGCACCGGGAACCCGGGGCGGGGAGCGGGTGCGCAGGGCGTGCTTGGTATGTGTGCCTTGTGTGACAACATGTGTGTTGCGTGTGTGTGTTGTTTGCGTGTTTCTGTTGACACCTCCAACTCCATGGCCAAGACCAGCAGCCTGATGGTAGACTTGAGTACACCCTCCAGTCCGAAGGGTGATATGACCCCATCCCATGTCCAGCTCTCGGCTTCTCGCTTCTCCTGCCCCTCTGCTCTGGCCCTCATCGCAGGGCTCGGTTGGCGCCAGTTGCAGCTAGGGTGGCGCTTGGTTTGGCCTAAGTAGTGGGCGCAGCGGAGGCTACTCTTGAGCTTCTGCAAGGCTACCCAGGGCCCGCCGGTGGCAGAGGGACCACCAGCCCCGGCCTCTGTCTAGGGGTTCCAGTGGTGGCATGGTGGCCCATGTCCCTCTTCTTCTGATTCCATTGCTGTCTCACTCAGTTGCGTGGTTTTTCTCCCACTGAAAAGCTCTCACACTGGGCCTTCCTCTCTCTCTCTCTTCCTCTCCTGCCAGTGTGTGTATTCCTCCCCCATTCTGTGGCCGCCACGTGCCTCTCTGCTCCCCCTCCCCTGCTGTCTGCTTTTGAGCAGACAGAATACAAGAGCCCCCTCCCAGCCCTTCCAGAAAGGCCAGGGTTCTCCTCGAAGCCCTCCCTCCGTACACAGCCCCCACTGCCAGCCACCTGCCTAGCTGGGCCCATCCCCCTCAGGCTTGGAGGTCTGGCAGGTTTTCAGTGCAGCATCTGGATGGCAGAGCCTGCGAGGCTGACAGAAACCGGGCCACCGCATTAGGGCTGCAGGGCAGCCCCCAACTGGCCATACCTCACCTTGCTGCCCATCAGGCCTCACCGAGTCCCATGTTCTCTTTGGCAGGAATCCTCTGAGAGCACCAATACCACCATTGAGGATGAAGACACCAAAGGTAGGGGGGGCCTTGCCTTTGGCGACTGGGCCCCCGGGCCTCCCGGCAGGCCCCTTCACTGAGGACACCAGCCCTGAGAGGGCCGCAGTGCTGACCTGTGTCCAGCTACCTCTCACCAGCCCGCTCTGACTCCTTAGGTCAGAGGTGTCAGGCCTAAGGCCTTCTTAGGTGCTGGGATACATCTGTGACGGTGAACTTGGCCTTGGGCAGAGGGGAGCAATTCAGCCCTCTCCCTCCTCAATTAGCCTCTTGGGCCCTCTGTGGGGTGTTGTTCCCTTGGGGGGGCACTCAGTGCCCAAGGGGTACATATATAAACTTTTCCTATCCTAACGGTTGTTTCAGTACGTAATTAGAAAAAATTAATTTAACCCATCCAAATCACAAATGTATAGTAGTGGTAGAAATGTTCCTTTTGAACGGTCTTTGAATTTTTGAAAGTGAGTTGATTTTTAAAACATGCAAAGTAAAGGGCAGGACAGCGAAAGTTCAGTTGACTAGAATATGAGGAAGCTGGTCTCAGGCCAACCCCAAAAGCTGGGCCACAAAAGTCCTCAGATGGATGGATGAAGGAACAAAACCCCAGAGAACTGTGACCCTGTTGCTGATCCCACCTCAGCCTAGGTATGCTGTGTGCCTTTGAGATTGTATCTTAACTTCTCTGGAGCCTCGACTTTGCCTCAGCTTTGTAAAAAAAAAAAAAAAACATTCCTTGGCTGTCCGAGTGAATAACTGGCCGATCAGAAATGTCAGATTGCTACTAAATACCCTAAATACTAATACTAAATACTAAATACTAAATACTAATAAGCCCCTCGCACAGTAGCGGGGCTGCTGAGGGCCTGGGAGGCTACTTGAACCAAAGGGAATGTCTTCAAATCTAAGAATCACCAGACCCCCCCAGATCTTGCAATGTTAGCGCAGCCAAGTTAGGCACTATCCCAGGTTGCATTCATTAATAGAACTATAGAGTCCAGAATTGGGGAGTGCTAGCTTAGACCTGCAACATCAAATCATACCTGGTGTTGTGTGCTGACACTTAGACATCCAGACTGGTCAAGAACCCTTAAAGAATAGATGTCAGGCTTGAGTCAGATCTTGTAAACGAAATCAACTGTGACCTGATCCTAAGAGACAGAATAGTCAGCAACAGTAATCTGAGCAATGGCTGCCTTTACGGACCCTGGCTATGTGCTTGTTCCAAGTGCTTTCTGTTTACTGAATTTCACAGTAACACTCTGAGGTTGGAACTGTGGTGAACCCCACTTTACAACCCAGAAAAGTGACAAGTTGAGTCGTTAGCTCAAGGTCCCAGGGTTCACTGGGGGGAGTTAGGACTTGAACCCGGCAGCGTGATCTGTGAGCACTGCACCTCCAGAGCAGTGTGAAGGTGCACTTGGTACTAAAGTGAGCATGGACTTCTTCTTCGGAAACCCTGCTGCTTGGACGAGTTAGTGATGTCATGACACCTCTGTGCTGCCTGCATGTGGCCTATGTTCTCCAGGACAGGTAGCCTCCGAGCACAGAGAACTTCATACCCCGGAGTGTGTGTCAGAGCCACCTGAGGAGTTTCTGACATTGAGAAAACACACTGATCTGGAGAGCATGCAGTGGTACCAGCTTAAACTTTTCAGGAGTTTAGATATTTTGCTCTTAATAAATACAATGATGGGTGAAAGAGCATTTTTCTAAATAGTACATATTCCTGCAGTCACAAGTCAGGCTTTAGGGCGGTTTCGATGCCTCAGATGCCGTGACTTACCCTGGCTCTGCCAAGGGGCCCTGGAAGACAGGCCCCAGTATGCCCACCTCACTCACAGCTGGGTGGGGTGTTGCTCTAAGCCCATTACCTGGCCCTGGAGCAAATCTGTCTTCTATGATGCACTCAGGACAGTCTTTCAAAATACATCATCTTGAAGAATTCCCTGTTAAAGTGTGCAGTCTAAGTTCTCAAGTATGATTTTATATCCACGTGCCCCACCCTGCTGCTGCAGATTCTGATTCCATAGGTCTGCGATGTGGCATTTCTAAGACATTCTTCCGAGTTAAGGCTCACTGGCCCGCTGGTACAGTTAGCTGGGAATTTGTTGAGAGACTCAAAGTGACCGTGTGCCTCTGGTCTCAGAGCTGACAGGGACCGTGGAGGTGAGCTGGCTATGTTTTCCTCACTGAAGCCCATTTGCTGGATACCCTTGGACAACTCACTCAACCTCTCTGAGCCTCACTTTTCTTAACAGTAAAGGGGTGATCATGATAGTACTAACCTCAGAGGATTGCTGTGCGGGCCAGAGGCTGTGTTCCCACGTATTTGGCACTTGGTAATTATTTAACAATTCACAATTTCTTTTTCCAAAATGGAGTTTGTGGTTAAATGGCAAAGAAGCTGCATGACATTTTCTTGGAGCATCAATTTTATGCAAAGATTGTTTTAAGACAAATATTTATACGTTAAACAGACAGAGAAATATTTGGACAGGCAATGAAAAATGTGCATGCACTAGTAATGTAAACTGTGGGCTGTCAAAGACATTTTCCACCTGGGGAGATGGGTCTGGTATATCCCGGAAGCCTGGCGTCTGCAATCTTTTCCCAGTGCTTTAGAAAGATCAGGAAAGGAACATCTGTGAAGTCTTGAATTTTAGTTTACCTGTGCCCCTCTTATAGAGGGCACCTGAGGCCCACACTGGAGAGTGGGTACCTTTCATTGATTAATGAAAGACCGGGGGACCCTGTTCTCTGGCTCAGTTTCTCCATATAGAAAAGGTCATGTTCTGAGGCAGAGACTGGCTCACCCATAGTCTTCTCCTGTGGTTGGCAGAAGAAGAACCCTGTGTCTCCCCCTGCTTGTCTAAGTCTCAGAGAAAGTTTCCAGAGAACCATTTCCGGTGTTAATTTGTTAAGTCTTCTTACTAAGTGAGAATAGCTGCTGGTGGGGTGGATCCTGACCTGTCATTAAAGTTAATTAGAAATGTCATCCTCCAGGGAACATGTGCCCCTGTGCAAGAAAGGGACATTAATATTTCAGAGCCCCTCTGGCGTAGTGCTCAGGCCTCTTGCTCTCTGAGCTGCACGTGACTCTGCCAGCATCCTCTCTGCCTCCGCCTGGTCAGTTCCGTGAATAATTCATTTCCTCTTCAGCCCAATGAGCTGCCTTAGACCTGGACAGAGACATTCTGGGAAATCTCCATCAAGAGTTGCTGATCCCACTTCAACCTTTGCATGTTGTGTGACATTGAGAGAAACCCTTAACCTATCTGGGGCCCCAGCTGTGTCTCAGTTTTGTACAGGAGAACTTCTGTGTTGTCTGGAATAACACTCATCAGGTCTAGGCTGGCACTCTATCCCCTCCCTAATTCTGGACGCTGTATCTCTATTAATGCAGCCTGGGATGGGGCCTACTTTGGTTCTTCCTCCACCTACTCAGGACACTGAGTTTGCCAGAGGTGGCTTCTAAATACCTGTGGGAGGGGTAAGCCCCTCACATAGCGATGGGATTTCAGAGGGCAAGGTGGGGGATCTAGAACCAGAGGGATTTCTCTAGATCTAAAGTGAAACAGACCCCCAGGTCTCCAGGTCTTCCATCCTAGAGAAGAGTTAGGGAGACTCCTGTCCACTGGTCTTCCACTGTTGGCAAACTCAGTGTCCTGAGTAGGTGGAAGAAGAGCCATAGTGGCACCATCCCAGGCTGCATTAATAGAGATACAGCGTCCAGAATTAGGGAGGGGATAGAATGCCAGCCTAGACCTGATATTTTGCAATATCAAGCCACACCAGGGATTGTGTGCTCACGTTCAGAGACATCCAGACAGATGAAGGGCCCTTGAAAAGTAGATGGTGGACTTGCATCAGGTCTTGCAAACCAACTTCAGCCCTGTGAAAAGAAGGCTGCGGAAGGGTGTACCGTCAGTCTGGGGAACAGGCGCTCACTGCCGAGAGAGAGAAGAGAAGAAAGGGAGCCAGAAGTATGACTGTGGACTTTCAGGAGCACAGGTAGCTGCAAATAGTGAGAAATGTCTAACTAA
This sequence comes from Condylura cristata, assembly GCF_000260355.1. Lineage (NCBI taxonomy): Eukaryota > Metazoa > Chordata > Mammalia > Eulipotyphla > Talpidae > Condylura > Condylura cristata. The sequence goes on along the minus strand of NW_004567122.1, from coordinate 38,120,885 downwards.
CAAGGCCCGAAGTTCCCACTAAGAGCCAAATGTAGCCTGTCAGGCTGTTGGAAGCTGTGCCCACACTAGTCCCAGCTAGAGGCTGTTCTTAGGAGGATCTTCCAATTCGGAGACCTCCAGATGTCAAGAATCACAGCTCTCATTTGTCGAGTGCCAAGCACTGCTCTAAATACTTTACATAATGCATCATTGTTTATATAAATGAGTTGATAGAACAGCCTTGGAATAGCAGCTGGCTCATAGTGAGGAACACATATGTGTTAGTTACTCCTATTGATAGATTCCTAACTCAAACCTCAAAACCACCAAATGAGGTAAGTACTATTTGTAACTCCATCATATATGGGAAACTGAGGCACAAGGCAGCGCCTTGCTCAAGGTCACAGTTATTAGTAGCAGGACCAGGATACAAGCTCAGGGAACCTGGCTCCAGAATCCACATCCCTGACTACTTTGCTAGCCTCTCTGAGATGGCAGGGAAAAGCAGGCCATGGGGGCTGAGGTTTGAAGCAGGGGCTTGTGGCATGACAAGTTGGAAAGATCCTGAAAACCCATGCAGAGAAGGCAAGGAGGTGGTGTGAGTCTTGCAGCCCACCAGGAACATGTGGGCTGATTCTGGGTCGCCACCCGATTCCATGGATGAGTTGTCTCCTGCCCGGCTGATTTTCTGCCCACCCAGGTCCAGGTTCTAGGATGGAGGGCGAGACTGACCAGGGTAGGGGCTTTTGGGCTCCTGGCGACAGGCCTCGAGGAGACTTGAGCCATGCCAGGAAGCAGCCTCAGTCCCTGGTTTGGCCAAGGTTCATCTTTGTTTTATTAATTTTTCATCTGCTTTTCCTTTTTCCATTTTGTTTTCTTTCCTTTCCCTTCTTTTTCTTTTTTGTTTCCTTTTAAAAATTGATCTTTTTTTCTTTTTCCTTTTCTTTTTTTAAAGATTTTTTTTTTATTTATGCATACAGAACTGGGGTATAGGCCAGAGATGCAGAGGGTGAGAGGATTCACCAGAGACAGGGAGCAGGGAGCAGGGAGCAGAACAGGCAGATCAACGAAGTACACGGCTGAGGGGAGCAGCGGGCGGGTCAGGAGATGTCTGCCAGCCATGTGTCAACTCCGGGGCAGGCGGGAATCGAACTCATGCGG
>NW_004567122.1:38096271-38119645 GCF_000260355.1 Condylura cristata | reverse complement strand
GAGAGGATTCACCAGAGACAGAGCAGGGAGCAGAACAGGCAGATCAACGAAGTACACGGCTGAGGGGAGCAGCGGGCGGGTCAGGAGAGGTCTGCCATGCCACGTGGTCACCTCCGGGGCAGGCGGGGATCAAACTCATGAGGAAGTGGCTTAAGTTTCTTAGTGCTGTGCTTTAACCCGCTGCGCCACCAGGGAGGGCCCTTCCTTTTTTTTTTTATCCATCCCTTCATTCATCATGCTGTTTCTGCCCCCAGCCCAGACAGGTCCCCCAAGAGAAAAGGGTAACACTGAGTAACCAGAAAAACTCAGGTGTGAGAATTCTTAGTAGAATTGGGGAGAAAGAACTTGTCACTTGAGGTGGTGACTAACACTGGAGAGGCTAACGGCTACCTCTGTGGGGTGGGGACCCTGACTGGAGGGCCTAGTTGTGTGGGGTCACTAGGGTCTTGTCAGGTTGCGAGCCAGGATATGGACCTGATACATTCTGTGTCATTGGGTAAGTCACCACCTGTCACCGGGCTTCAGTTTTCCCAATAATTTGATCAGGAAGATGAGTCGCTGGGCTCCAAGCTTCTTCCAGCTTGAATGCTCTGAAGGTGTGATGGGTAGTGGTGAGGAAGGGGCAGGCCTGGGACCCTCTTCTGTGCCCCACACTGGGAAGTGGGCAGCATGTTCATTTGAATTTCCTGAGATGTCTCCAGTAGGCCAATGAGCTGCCAGGTGGAAGTTAAGCTGGAGCTGGCAGGCCTGTCCCCAAGAAACCCAGTAAGGTTTTTGTTAGGATTGTGCTGCTGGGATAGGACACCAGCTTCAAGGCTGTGAGCCTCCTCACATGAGCAGCGCAGGAAGGTCTTGTCCACTCAGCTCCCAGAGCCTCTGTGAGGAGCAGGCACAGCAGAGTGTGGGGCACATGGCAGCGCTCACCACGTGCACCTACTGTGTGTCAGGGGTTGGGCTAGTGCCTGGTGCCGTCATCTCACCCATGTTCAGAACACACCTGGGAGGAGGGTGTGTCATCTCTACCTGTGAGCCGAAGACCAAACCAGGGTTCACAGTGGCCCAGCTGTGAGGGGCAGGGGCTGGATGAAGTCGAGATGAAGTCTCTGGATCTGAAGTCGGGTTCTTTTCATGATATGTTCGGCTCTGGATGCCTAAGCGCTGGTGCCAGGCCCACTCCACAGATGGCAATGTTGGAACAGCTCACGTCTAACCCTCTACCCGAGACACCAGATGCTGTGGTGTTTCCCTGGCGGACGGAGGCCAGGCTCAGTAGTTGGCTTTCATTATGCCTAGAAATTCTGGATAGCTCAGTGCCTCATTCCCACATGCCCCTGAATACAGGAGAAATCTCCCCCAGGTCTAAGGGGTGAGTAAACCCTCACCTTCCTCAGTGGTCCCAGTTTTGGTCACCAGGGAGTCCCGGTTCATGGCCCTGGGTGACAATCACTGTGGTTGACCTTGTTTTGGTTCAGGTGGCAAAGCAAGTGAAGGAGAAGCATGTTGTGGAGTGGGAACCAGCGCTCCAAGCAGGCCTTGAGTAAAAATGTCCATCAGGGCTGCTCTTGGAGGCAAAGGCAGCCGATGAAGGCACTGGCTCTGGCCCTTGCAGTTGAGGAGATTTTCACCTTTCTGTGAAGCGGGGTTAATGACACTCACCTCTCGGGGGCCATGTGAGGGCTCATGAGACACTCCAGGGGAGGCGTCAAGCCCAGTGCAGGCTGGCACCGTCGGGCCTCAAGAAAGTCGCTATCTTCCTGGCCCTCACTTCTACCGTGACCTCTCTGTGTCCCCTCCTGCCTTGCAGTGCGGAAACAGGAAATTATAAAAGTGACAGAGCAGCTGATTGAAGCCATAAGCAATGGAGATTTTGAGTCTTACACGTGAGTCGGCTGGGCCCGTTCTGCATGTCCCGCCTGCGGGGCCGCTCAGGGGTGCTGAGTGACCAGCTTGGGGGTCGTTGGCTCTGCCCGCGCTTCCCTCCTGCATGTGCTGTGAACCAGCCCGCAGTCACGTTTCTGATTTGTGTTTGGACTTAATGCTTCAATGAAGCTTTCTGTTCACGATGCTTCTCTATACCTCAGTCCTCCACCTCTCCTGCCTCCTCCTCACATCTTTCTGGAAGAACTCCTTTGCTCCTCCAAGGAGAGAGGAGTGGGCTCCACACGGCCTTGGCCTACTTGGGAGAGAAGCTGGGGAAGGAGTGGAGGGAGGCAGGCCTTTCCTGTCCTCTATGTGGTCCTGGTCCTCACCACAGGACTCCTTATGCCTCTCAGAACCCACGGGGTGCAGCATGTATCCCTGGTGAGCAGAGGGCTCCTTATGCCCCAGGATGGAGACTTCAGGCCTCTGGGGAATAAGGCCGCCAGCACAAAATTAACATGAAAGGAAGCGGGTGTTAGGAGACCTCCCACCCTCTTGAACCAGCCCTGGGAGGGGCAGCTTTGGGCAAAGGCTGGCCTGGAGCGCCCCCTGGTGTTTTCCCACGGTCTTCCGGGCCTGACCCTCAACGGCCCTGGGCGCACAAGGATTCAGGGATGAGGACCTGCTGGATTCAACCAGGGCTGACCAGGCCTGGGCCTGGGGACACCACCTCCATCTTTTGGTGGACAGAGCTTGCCAACTAAGGCAACTGACCCTTGCCTGTTGGGTAATCAAGGTGGGAATAACCTGACTGGGGTGTGTTCCTTGGGTAGCCTATTCCTAGATTTTGGCACCCAAAAGCTGAAGTTCGTCTCCCAAAGGCAGACAAGTACATTCAAAATTATGGGCCGGTTTTAGCAATGGATGCCAAAGCCCCAGAAGTTTACTGACTATCTCTGGAGGCGATAATTGACTGATGATCTCCAAGGACCTGGGAAGGGGCGGCTGTGGGCCTGACGCTGCATGGGTGCGTGTGCATGTACTGGCCCAGGCGTGTCCACATGTGCGACTGTGCACAGTTGTGTGTGCCCATGTGCACTGAGTGTTGTACCAAAGCACAGGGGCCTACTGTTAAACAGCCCCAGAAAGAATTAAGTCAGCTCAGGGAAAGGCCAAGGATGGCTCTGGAGGAACACAGCCAGGGGGAGAGGGAAAAAGAGGTAGTCTCTGCAGACCCTAAGGGGCCCAGTGCCATTCTGGAGGCCCTGGGGACTCCCTCCCACCTGTGATGTCACTTCCTCTAGCATTTGCAGCCCACTTTAAAGTTTCACCCTTTGCTATGAACTCTGGGGCCCGTGGTGCTGAGTCCAGCCGTGTGAGGCCTGGGCTAGCCCTTCATCTACTGAGCTTCATTCCCCCAGGTGCAGCGGAGTTGGTCTCCAAGCCCTTTCACTTTAGGGGGCAGAGATCCCCAGATGTCTCTAGAAAAGGGTCTCCCCAATGGGGGTGCTCAGTCTCCCAGGTGCTCAGAGTGAGCCGCTGCCCCTGCCTTCGAGGATTCTGGAGCCGGCAGAGACCTGAACATCCCCTATGATCTGAGCACAGCCCTCAGCCCCTCGCTGACCCACCTGGAGGAACTGAGGTCCCGAGTGGAGACGTGAGTTGTCTGCAGTCACATGAACAGGAGTGTGCCGCACGGGCCATGGAGTCCAGCTTAGACATACCAGCTTGACATCCACCCCATGTCTCCAGTTCTTACTTGGGTCAGGGACTCTTCCTGTCCCTGGCTTCATGGTCATGATCACAGGGATCCAGGTTGTACCACAGAAGCTCTCAGAGAACTGGGCATGGAACCAACAGTGTTCTTCCCTCCCAACCTGGCTGTGAGGCTCTTTCAGGAGGCAGACCTGGAAGGGGGTCCTGAAGCAAAAATACAGAACTGAGGCCTCCTTGGCATGCACTACAGTCCTTCCCTCTGGGAATTACTTCAGAGAATGCCGATCTCAAAGAGGGGGAAACTGAGGCTCACAGTGGGGGTCACTGCTCACAATAGAGCACCCTGCTTTAATGAGGCCCTTCTCCTCTTGGTGACTTGGTGGTGGGCAGAAGTCTCTTCGATGTGAAGGAAAAGGAAAGGCCACCTCTGAACCCACCGTCCTGGGTGCACTGTAGAGAGCAGGCACGGGATGATCCCGGCTCACCACACTCAGTGCCCATTCACAGGATCTTGCTTACAGGGGTTAGGCCACCCGATGAGGGCAGGGTTCTCGTAGCCAGTAAGAAGCAGAGCCAGGCACCAAACCCCCACCTCTGGGTTCTGAATGGCACCAACCAGTCAGCAACCTTCCCCCCCCCCCCCCCCCCCCCCATTTAGCAGCTTGCCAGCCCTTTCCCACCCACTGAACTCACACCTGGGCACAGTCACTGCCACTGGCAGGCTCAACCCCCTGGACCCGGCCCCTGCAATGAGAGAGTGGCCTCCCTCAGCCCCTCTCTCCTCTGACTTTGTCCCCTCAGGAAGATGTGTGACCCTGGAATGACAGCCTTCGAGCCCGAGGCCCTGGGGAACTTGGTGGAGGGCCTGGACTTCCATCGATTCTATTTTGAAAACCGTGAGCAATCCCTTCTCTCTGGGTGCCTGTTGTCTGCTCTCGTTCTGTGACCTGCCAGATGGCACAGCAGGGTGACAGGCAGGGCCCCGGGGGCGGCTCAGGAGCCAGCGAAGAGGAAGAACAAGTGGACAGGGGTTGGTATCATCTTGATCCTTCTCCTAACCCTGGTCCGCGTGTGGCTGGGGATGGGGCCGGGGTGGGGGTGGTCTGGAAATGGGGTAAGCCTGACAAGGGCCTGGGGTTCCCCCTGCTTACTACTCTGGGTGGGGTCTGGGAAGCCTGAGTTCCTGTTTGAAGGATAAGGGGACTTGCCCGCTGGCTCAAACACCCAAGCTAGTCTCATGTTGGCCCTGGAGGCCCTGCTGGTCACTAGTTGGCACGTGTGTGGCCATGCAGTGTCCTCTGTGGGTGGGTATAATGGAGAGGGGGCGTCCGGGTCACACTGCTGTGCCCTGCCCGTGTGTCTAGGTCTCTGTCTCTGTTTGTCCTTCTGGGCCTCTCTGCAGGAATCACCGTGGCTTTGTCACCAGGAGCTGTTGGGGCTGGGGCTGGGGCTGGGCCTGACTGGGTGCTTTCTGCCTGTGTCTGTGACTCACCTGGGTCGAGGTTCAGGCAGACATGAGCCAAAGCACGTGGAGACTAGAGGTGTGTGTGCATTTCGGTGGAGACCCCGAGAGGAGGCACAACCAGGGTCCCCCAAAGGGAAGAGCGTATGCCGCTGAGGGACTGTTGGTTCATTGGTTCCTCCATGAGAGAAATGCTCTCATGGTGTTAGCTGAGGGGCAAGACTTAATGACTTGCCTCCTTATCAAAGAGACAGCCAGTCTCGTGGCCAGGAGCACGGAACTAGGGCTACAGAACTTTATTCCATTTTCCCTGGACTTACTACGAAACTTGTATTCTGTGATACTGGTTGTTCATTAATGATTATAACCAGAAAGTTTATTTTAAGATAATTATGTAAATTATAAAGTGCATCAATTTAAGGAAATATTTTCATGAAGTAAGTTCAGGTGGCATTTGAGGGAGGTCAAAGATGGTACCTATGTTACTAAGTGTGATTGAGTCGAACTCTCATGGTTCAGAAGGGGAAACTGAGACCCAGAGGGGGAAAGTGATTTGTCCAAAGGACCCAGACAGTCAGGACCCAGTCCTGATTCATGCCAGTGTTCCTTCATGCCCCGCGAGCCCCTGGTCCGCATGCAGCAGCTCCAGCAGGACACGCTTCTTGTCTTGCACCCCACCAGACTGAGTCTTACGAGCATAGAAGCTCAAGAGCACCCCCCAAAAGCTGTGAAGAAGGATGTTGCACGCACCCTTGATAACGCACACTCTAGCTCTCCAGGGTTATTAACATAGATTGGATTCTCTTGTGGAGAGAAGTGGGGGACTTTCCCAATCCCCAGAGTCACCTTGATGATGGCCAAGGTCAACTGCACACTGTCCTGTCCCCTGGGGATGCTGGTTCCCCAGAGTGAACTCCCCAAGCCTCACAGAGCAGAGCAGAGGCCAGGCTAAGAGCTGGCTGAAGGGGCACAGGGATGGCCAGAGGCCTCAACAGGGAGAGACGGCAGCTGACCTGGGCTCGTGTCAGCCCCTCGTGACCCTAGATCCCCTGGGCTGGAACATCTGGTCATATCAAAGGACCCACAAGAGCAAGACCCAAGTAACTGCTATTCTGGGCCAAGTCCCGTCCTCCTACCCCTCGTCCCTGAGGAAGACCTGCCTTTGTCCACCCTCGTTCTCAACTTAATCCCGAGGATGGCGGTTAGACTCCTGCCATCTATTCAAGAGATCCCACATGAAAGTGGTTGTTTCTCACAAATTTTCCTCAGGACCCCAATCTGTTCTTCCCCATGCACACACACACACACACCAGCAAGGCCCAGTGCTCTCAACAATGCTAGGTACTGTTTGTCCTTCTGGGATTGTTGTAGATTGCCCTCCCAGAGTCCTGTCTGGAGACTGACCCCTGCTAGGTTCCACTGCATTTATTTTAGGAATAGGCCCAGGTTGGGACAAGTCAGACTGCTTCTCTGGACCTCAGTTTCCAGATCTGTTAAATGGGTACATTAAACTAAAAGATCTTCCAGAAGTTTCCTGGCACTCTGTAGGACCTCTGAGGTCAGTCCCAAGCCTAGGATGCAAACAGCTGACATGCTCCCTGTTTATGAGCTTCAAGTTGTAAAAGCCCGTTTGTCTACATAGAAGACACTCGGAAATTGTGTGTCCTTTATACAAAGCCTGAGTGTAGTGCAATTATAATATTGGGGCTGTACTATTATTTGCTTGCTCTCTTGAACAAAAAGAAAAAGTATTTTACAGTTTTTCAAGGAGTCAGTGACTCACAAACCTGGCTGGGCATCAGAATCAGGGGGTGGGGGGAAAAAGTGTTTTGGGGTTTCCCCCTAATATTACAGGATCTCGAAGAGACATCTCTAAGGGTGGGGCTCTCCGTGGGATTTGAACCTATTTGGGCTACCCTACGGGAAGATAGGAGCTCCCCTTGACACCCAAGGTCTGGGTGATCCCTGACCAGCCCCTCCCTGGGTCATTGTCTCTCTGTGCTTTTGTTTTCTATCTTGCTGAAAAAAAGGGAGAGTTCCCAGAACCAAGTAATAATAATTAATAAGAAGAAGAGTGACACGTTTCACACAGCGGGCGCTGGTTTCAGGTACTTTTGTCAGCTTTGTCATGACTACAAGAGCTATGTGATTCCCTCTAGCTGTGGAAAGCACTATGGCTTCTCCCCAAGGCCACCAACACCATCATATGCTGTCAAGATTCTAAGGTCCTATGGTTTTAATATTCCCTGATCTTGTAAGCCTGTGGTGAAAGGGCTAATGAGAGGCCAATGGACCATATCTGGACTCTAGATATGTTTTGTGTGGCATGCGTAAAGTTTCACATTTCAACTAGCTACCAATCATTTGATTTCCTGGAAAAATAAGAAAGTGCAGCCACAGGAGTCTGACTCACAGCAACCACCGGAAGCTTTGTTACAGTGTGCTCTCAGTAGATGGGTCATGGTGGACTTTTAACCACAGTCCCCGCCACTCCCTATTGCATCCCTGTTCCAGAGACAAAGGGCCAGTTGTCACTTAGCACTTTATCCCAGCTTAGCTCTCGTGTTCAGGGAGTGATCTGGTCTATACGTAATTAATTCTCCAAATGGCTTCTATCTGTACCTCTGTGTGCCTGAGATAATGTGATTCTAAAATCCCACTCCCTTGCCTTCGAAGTATTCGGTGAGTCTGAAGTCCATCGTACGTAAACTGGGATATGACCTAGTCACCTAGCCCTTCTGCCCTAACTCCTAGGTAGCCAAGTCCTGTCACAGAGACCCCACCCCCGGCCATGAGACAGGCAGCAGTGTCTCCACTGAGAATCGCTGGGAGTTGGGGAAGGGAAGGAATTGCAGCCCAAAGTCCCTCTGTTCCATCTCCTCTGCCCCTCCCGTCCCCACCTCCAGTGTGGTCTCGAAACAGCAAGCCTGTGCACACCACCATCCTGAACCCCCACATCCACCTGATGGGCGACGAGTCTGCCTGCATCGCCTACATCCGCATCACGCAGTATCTGGACGCAGGCGGCATCCCCCGCACAGCCCAATCGGAGGAGACCCGTGTCTGGCACCGCCGGGATGGCAAATGGCAGATTGTCCACTTTCACAGATCGGGGGCGCCCTCTGTCCTGCCCCAGTAAGAACTCTTCCTTTTTCCCTCCTATATTTTAGGGTCACCTAAAGGAATGGGTGGTGTGGGACTTCAGGGGGGATGTGTTGGGGAGCCTGGCTGCTCAAATGCCTTGGGGCACAGGCAGCAGACCAGGCCTGTGGGTGCAGGGAAGAACGACTCAGACTCCCATCCAAGTACTGACCAGGCCCGACCCTGCTTAGCTTCCGAGATCAGACGCGATCGAATGCGTTCAGGATGGTGTGGCTGTAACCGACCTGGGCAGGCTCAACAGAGGTAGCTGACGCCACTGAAGGAGGTGAAGGGCGGGAAAGACCCCCTCGAAGTCCTACTTCTATTGTGTCTTGCAGTTGAAGGACCAGGCCGTGGGCGCTGGACCACAGAGATCCACTTTTTGTCTGAAGAATGTGGCTGCTGGTTCTCCCCTTTGGATTGTGCTGGAATCCCCCCACCCATCACCTCATCACCACCACTATCATCTCCATACCGGCATCAAGAAAAGCTGCCTGTTGGCAAAAGCCATCGTGACTTCACAGCAAAGGGCCAGCTCTCCCTGCCCCTCACTCCTCTCTCAATCTCTGGGTGGGAGTCCCTCAGGTCTGAGCGTCCCAGGCGCTGGCCCCTGGGGTGCCCACCCAAGTGTCGTTCTGGTTCTGCCTTGGCTGGAGGCTAGCATGCCCCGCTATGTGGTCCCCCGGGCCAGGGAGGAGGAGCAGGATTGTGGGCAGGGATATGGCATCTGTCACCCCTTCCCCTAGCTGCTCCTCTTCCCAGGTCCCCCAGGCAGGCAGTTAAAGCCCCAAACCCCGAGGCTTTCCCCTCCAGGGGAAGGTGTGGGGGCAACGGGCCCAGCAGTCTCCTGCCTCAAATTACCTCCCTAATTCTTCTCCATCAGGTCCTGCCCTCCCTCGGGTCTCCCCTTGACCCTTCTCCCTCAGTGTGGGGGGGGCGCGATCCTCTCAGGGTGCCCCCACTTCTCTCCTTCCTCCTGCTGATGTTCACCTCCACACTAACTGCTCATTCCACCGGCCGTCGGGCCTGGAGATTTCCAGCTTCATCACGTCTGAGGGAGAGAATTGGATTGTTTTGGGGGCAAAAGAAAGCAACATTTAGGTATCACTTCTACTTGGACCGCATGCCTTTTTATAGCCAAACTTCTGTGTATTTCGTAAATGGACTTTGCGTTAATGGATATTTCTGTAATAACTAGACCTCTCGAATTATTGTGAGCAGGGTGGGGTTGGGTTGGAAGGGGAGGTGGGGAGAGGGATGAGGGGTAGTTCTTTTTCCGTTCTAGGTCCTTTTTTTAATGTCATCTTTGAGATGGACTTTGTCACCTGTGGCGGCTCTCTGGGGCCGGGGCAAACTCAGCTCCCAGGAAAGGGCCGCACTGACCTCTTGGTCCTGAGCTTCCATTTGGAACTGTAGAAGCATCAGGTGTCAGGGCTGAGAGCAAACTGGGGCAAAGAGAGTGGAGGGGAGTGGTCGGGAGGCGACGTCTGGACTTCGCTCGCCTCCCAAATGGGGGTCCTTCCCACCATGCTTCCCAGGATTTCACCCCATCACCTCTGTGTGCCGCCCTCATGCCCCATGGCCCCCACCTGTCTTTGGGGTTCACGAGCATGTGTCTTCATCACTGCTCCCCTGGGTGTCTGCTGGTCCAGGCAGAGCCCCGGGGAGTTCTCTTCACGCTCATCCTGCAGCCGGGTCACATCTCTTTCTCCTCTCCTGCCTGGGACTGCCTCTGATGTGAAATGTCTGGGCACGTCCGCTGGGATCTACTATCTGCACTGTTTTCTTTGCATGACTTTATATGCAGTAAGTATGTTGAAAAAAAAAAGAAAAGAAGAAAAAACACTCAACAAAACCAATCTACATGTTTTGGACAAAAAATAGAGGTTGTATTCTCAGTGTCCGACTCAGAATTATGTTGCTGCCTCTCTGTGCTTTTGGCCTCTGTGTGGCCGTGTTTTGCCAGCATGAGATACTGTCCCCTCTGGAGGATTTTAGGGGAGCAAGAGCCACATCCCCAGGGATTTGGAGCAGGCTCTAGAGCCCCCGACCGCTAGGGGGTCCTGGGTGTTGGTTGGAGCAGGACTGGCAGGCCTATCTGAGCTTCCGAGTCCTCCGTGGCACCTGCCAGCAGGGCCTCTCAGTTGCTCCTGCCCGGGGCTCGGAACAGGCAGGGCGGGGGCTGCCGGCCGGGAAAGAGGCACCCAGTCTCCTTGTGTCCAGACTGGTCATCACTGGCCTTCAGCCTTGGCAGAGCCTCTGCAAACAAGCTCACAGGCAGGTACTTGGCCTGCAGGCCCCCCCAAAAGGCCTGGGTATGTCCCAGCAACAAAACTACCTGCCTCCCCATGAGACGCCAGCTCCCTACAGCCATCCTCTGGCCAAAGGTGAAGGTCTGGCCCTCACCAGGGATGAGGTAATTACCGAGGCTAAGTCTGGTCCCTTCTCCAGCCTCAGTTTCTCCCCTGAGGACTGCCTCCTGCCGCATGTTCCTGTCCAGCCTATGCTGCCAGATGGCTGGGACATCCAACCGGATGCTGTGGGGGAAGCCCAATGCACCTGTGAGGGCCAACAGGTTGGTCCCCGGCTGGACTCCTGTCCTCCTCCCCACCTGCCCGTCATTGCCCTCTTTGGTGCCTGTCAACCACTTAGCAGCAGTGACCGTGGGGAAAGGGCCAGGGCTTGGGGGTCCACAGAGGCCCATTCTCAGCTCTGACCAGACTAGCTGTGTGACCCCAGGCAAGTCCCTTACCCCTCTCTGGCCCTCAGTTTCCCCCAGAGGAAACTGAGCTGAGGACCCCAATGTCCAGCCTTTCACTTGCTGGCATGATTCCCGCCCACTGGGTCCTTCTGCAAGTGCCAGAGCAGTGGCAGCTGGTACCACCCCAGGCTGAGCTGGCCTCCTCGTGACGGCCGCGCCTGTGGGTGGGCAGTAAGCCGGTGTGGGCCACAGGGCTCCGGTGCCATCCCCAGGCAGCAGGCAGGGGAGACGGAGGAGAGGCGGTCCAAAGCCTACCCCCATGCCAGACTGCCCTCCTCCAAAACATCCTGTAGATGCAAAAACAATCCAGGCCTAAGATAAAGGCGAGGCTCGTTTACAGGAAAGTATCTTCCCGGTCTGCCCAGGTCTGTGCCCGCCCCAGGCTGATCTCCTGTCTCCGTCGGGGGGGGGGGGGGGGGGAGGGGAAGAGACCCTCTGGGGGGGGTGTTTGCCTGACTCCCCGTGCTGGTGTCTTTGTTACTATTTGTTTGGGGTTTTGTTTCAGTTTTTTCTTTTCTTTTCTTTTTTTAACATGTGGCTGTGAACTTGAATGACCACTGCTCAAACTTTCTGCTATGGGGGGAGGGAGGGAAGGGACATCTGTTTTATTCTTGGTGTTTTCAGTGCAATAAATAGCTACAAACTTCTGTGCACTGGCTGTCTCCTTGTTTTGGTTAAGTAGAAGTGTTGGGAGTTTTTGTTTCCCTTCTAAAACCCCTCCTTACAAAATCGGAGCTCCAAGCATCTGAATGGGTTGGTGCTGTGTTCAGGGCTAAGCCAATCTCTGTAGGATTATGTCTCACCCTCAGAGCCAGGGAGGAAGCTGGCTTCCTTTCTGTCCATGGAGTGCCCTTAACAGGACCACAGAGGTGGTGCTCACAGTGAGTGTCCTCAGAGGCTTGGGGCAAGTCTTGTTTCCAGGCCTCAGTTTCCCCTTGCGTAAGAAGGAGGATGCTCCAGAAGTCCCTCCCACCCCCTTCTCTTCTCTGAGCCCAACCTCACCTAACCACCAGCCTCAGAGCCCAGGAGGATGGCTTTAAAATAGGGGAAAAGGAAGGGTCTCTACCCACAAAACAGCTTGGACCAAGTGCCTGGGGTAGGACCTTTGGGGCCGGAGAGAGGGACAGCAGGAGAAGGGCCATTGAGCAGACAGAAGCCACTACGGTTTAGACCAGCTGGGTTCCCTGAGCAGCTCTGACACAGCCCAGTGGTGAAGTAGAAACTCTGGCCTTACTGGGGCCCTGACTGTCCCAGTTTGCTGACTTTCAGTGCTAAACTGGACAGTCCCAGCCAAACCCAAAGTGGCGGCCCAGGAGACTGGGATGAATGCAGTCCAGGAGATGTGCATCCTGTGGTTCACAGGCCCCCCAGGCCATGGTCTGGCCTTCAGACTCCAGAACAACAGCACAAGCCACTCCCGGCAATGACTGTCCTTGCTGCCAGGGGGTGGAGGAACAAGCCCTTAGGGCCTGTGCCCTTTCACATTGAGGACTTTCACAGTGAGAACAGAGGTCAGGGCTGCAAAGAGCAAGGGGCAGTTCGCAGAGGGACTTGGGTGCTGCCACTTCATTCTAACCTTGGAGCCTGCCAAAGCACCAGCCGGAGGTCCTTTCCCTGCCCTACCTGGGAGCCTGAGGGCTTGGGTGCCATTTCACAGGAAGACCAGCAGGTGGCAGCACGAGCTTAGGTTACAGGAGGTCAGGGTCTGGTGTGCCTGGGGCTTCCAGGAGACAGCCAGGGGCCTTCTTCAGTCGTCAGAAAGTGCCAGCTACACTCAACACATTATTATCACCTTCACCCTGGAGTGTGGTTCTTTGTAGCTTACAAAGTGCCTTCACACCTCTTGTCCCCAGGTCAACAACTCATTCTGAAGATGTGGACAATGAGACCCAGAGGCAGGGGCTCTGTGCCTACCGCAGGACTCTCCCCCTCCTGACCAGAGCACGGAGCTTCCTGTCCGGGCCTTCCAGATGCTGGCCTGAGTTCCCCTATCCCTGGATGGTCTGAAAAGAGCGACTGGCTTTCTGAGGGAAGCTTCTTTTTGGCCCTCTTTGCCTTCCAGCTGCCGACAGTGGTCTCCACCACTTCACTGTCCATTTACTCCAGAACCTGCCACAGGGAGCAGGTCCCCTCAAGCTTTGGCTCAGCGCATGGCTACACCTCCTCACTTCAGAAAGTCTCCCAGACTCCCTCTACTGGCATTCACCCCTTCTACGTGCCTGGTGTGAAGTCACCCAGCAGAGTGTCTATGAAGCTGTGTTCCTTGGAGGCTGGTAGCACCCTGTGGGGTGTATATTTTACCACTCTACATGGAACAGACCCTACATGTGTGTGCTGCTAGAATGAGGGGGGCTGCAGGGCTAAAGCAGCTCCTTCACTGCACTGGTGACACCCCCTTAACCCAGGGACCAGGCACAGCGACCTATTCATGTATGTTCTCACAGTCCTCATTCACCCCAGCATGGGGCACCACTGTCTTTTTCATCCAAAGAACAAGGAGACTGGTGCGAGATCAAGGGGCCACCCCAGGTGGCCCAGGCAGGAGGAGGAGGGTGGGGTTCAGATTTCCCAGATGGCTGCTGGGGTGCCTGCAGCCAGGCTGTGCTCCCAGGAGGCCCAGAGATGAGTGAGACCTGTCTTCTGTCCCCAAGAAACTCCGATGGCAACTTAGAGAGTGGCAGACCTATGGACACCCCAACTCAGGGCAGGCTGGCCTGGAGGTGCAGTGTGGAGGGCCAAAGAGAGGCGGAGAACATGAGGGAAGTCTTGAGGTTTCTAGGGGGCCTTGGTGAGGCAGCCTGGCAGCCTGAGATGAGGCGGGGAAATGCTGGGGAGCAGGGGCTGGGAGGTGGTCAGGTAGGACTGGGAGACGAAGCTGGGGAGACAGCAAGGAACGGCAGAGGGCCGGTGTGCTCTGAATCAGCTAACTATGGGTGCGCTTTTCTGGGGGCAGGGTGCCCCAAACACGGAAGTGGCCTCCCCCAGGGGCCCTAATTAGAGTTTTAGGAAACATCCCGGCAAACTCATGTTTGCCAAGGGCAGGACAGGGCCAGTTTTGTCCTCTGTGAACTCACCCTTCTCCCAGTCCCAGTCTTGGAGGAGCCCCGTCTTCCCTCACCACCTGGCCTGCCAGGGTCTCTGAGGTCACTTCCCCTCAGCAGCCTGGGCCCAGGCCCTGCCAGGAGTGGAAGGACTAGCATCATTCTTCTCCCAAGAAAGAGGGGACTAGCATCATTATCCCTCAGGACAACCTTGGGTGAGCCACTTCTCCTCTCCAAGCCTCAGTTTCCTCATTATTAGAATAACACTATGGTCCCCAAGTATGGGAACAGGCTGAGCGCAGCAGAGTCCTCAGGGAGTTTGCTGAAAGTCCAGATGTTTCAGGCCCCACCCTCAGAGAACAGGATACATTAGGGCTGGGCAGGGCTCCAAGCAGCTGTAGTTTTAGGAAGTACCAGCACCCCTTCCCTAGTTCCCACAGTCACACGGGGAGCTGGAAGGTGCCATTATCTGCCAGCCCCACCTGGCTCCCGCTGCTGCTCCATCAGCTCCCCTGACTCAGCTCAATCAATATTGACCTTCAGCCCCTCCCAGGTCCCCAGTACCCCCCACCCCTACCTTGAAGTTCTCTGGGGCCCTGACCCCAGGTCAGCAGAATCAAGGTCAAAGCAAGCTCGGGGGGGCCCCAAAGGGTTTTCCTGCGGCCCCACCCTCACCCTGCATTCTGGTTTGGCAGGGCACCCGGGCTTTCTGGAGAAGCCATCAAAGTTGTGGGTCATTCATTCTGTCTTGCAAGAGGAGAGAAACTTCCTCCCACCAAGCGCAGCCAACCCCTGAATCTGGTTCCAGAGATGCCCAGATGGCTCCCTCTGCAGCAATCCATGGCAGGGCCCTGTCACTGGCTGAACTGAGTGAGTAGGGCAGAACTCTGTCCCCTGAGGTACCTCTATGGGGAAGTGGTCCTGTCCAGCCCACACGATTTACAGACAGACACCCAGATTTACAGACTGAGACCCAGCCTCACAGAACCCTGGCATGGAACGGGGCCTCTTAGCCTGTCCCCGGCTCCCAGCAGCCCTGTCCCCGGCTCCCAGCAGCCCTCTGCCCACCACTCTTCTTCTCTCCGGACTGGCTGGAGGCAGAATCTGGGTGTCCACTCTCAGCCTGTACAAGGGATAGCAGCCAGTGAGAACCACCCCTCCTAGGGCGGGGGGCCCGTCTCATTTAATCCCCTGAAGGAGGAAACTGATTCTCCCCATTTCACAACTGAGGGTCTTCGGGTTCAGAGACGTGCAGGAGAGTTGGCTGGACTGCATGGTCCCCAGCAGTGGGGCTGAGACTGGGGTCTGACCAGCAGATGGCCAAGCCCCGGTTCCCTCCCACCACCATTCCCAAAGGGATACAGCTTGCAGACGCTGTGGGCTTTAGCAGGAAGAAGTTTTCTTCCACACACACACACCCCCCCCCCCCCGCCACCGCCAGTGACCTTGGATGGGGGTGCTGGGAGGAAGACTATGGGGTGGGGACCTGTTCCATCTGTGGTGGTGGAGAAGGTCGAAGCAGCAGGAGGTCAGCTGGATGGAGCAGGCCATGCCAGCCAAGGATCTGCTGGGGATAGTTGCCCTTCCAGGGCAGGACGCCCTGGGCTGGGAACAGCCTAAGAGAACAAGCCCAGGGGAACAGCCCAGACTCCATGGAGACAAGCTTGCCATGAGCCACCAGAAAAAAATGAGTCTGGAGAAAAGTCTACCGCAGACAGAGGCCCAGCAACCAAAGGTCACATGGCCTTCAGGGAGGCTGGGGCCAGGTTAACTCTTCGCTGACTGGCCCCAGAGCCAGCTGCACTAGTTCAATGCCCTGAGGTGCACGGCTGTGAGCTGGCACTGGGGACCCTGAGGCTGCAGCGAGAGAGGGGAGAGGCGGGAAGGGCCCTGGGTCTGGGTGGCTGAGCAGCCCTAGGCCTCCTGCCACACACACGCTCACCGCTCACCACGGCACCCTGCCGCCTTCCTGGGCTCACCCCATAGGAGCCCTAACTGCTCGGAAATGAACCCTGTTGTCTCAGGAGTCCAGAATTGCCCGTGCTGTCAGGGTTCGGGGGTGCAAGGCCTAGCCAGCCCCTAGTCCACACATCATAGGGGACACAGAAGACATGGAGAGGAGACCAGAAAGATGGACAGGACTCCAGTGGGCGGAGGACGAATGCTCTGGACGGGGGAGACTGCACTGACCCCGTTTATAAGATAAACTTGTCTGGGCTGGAGGAGGGGGTCAAGGCGGCAGGGCCTGCTGAAGACAACACCAAGGCGGTCAGTATGATGGCTGGTGTTGCTGACCCTCCCCTGACCTGGGGAAAGGCTGACCCCCATGGTGTGGTGAGAAGCCCCATCCTCGTCTGCTCTCCCTGACCCCAGGCTGGAAGTGCTGCGCACCCCACCTCAGCTGTTCTCTGCCAAGTTCCAGAATAGGCACCATCATGACACGCACCCCCCCCCCCTCCCACCCCCCCAACCCCGCCAACCCTCCAGGCACCTCTGTCACCTCCTAGGATGTTCACTAACCTCCAGGTTCAGGAGTCTAAGGGTATGGCCATGCCAGGAAGCGGAAGCAAAGCCTGAGGGTGGGGATGGGCTGCAGGGGCTCCTCTCAGCTCCAGCGAGGCTAATCTCCTAAACCCAGGTTGCTAATCTCCTAAATGAGCAAAGCAATGGACAGGAGGAAGGCCTTAACTGACCCTTGCTATTTTACATCTTTTGAGTCAGCTGCTCGCATTCAAAAATGGAAACTTTCCCATAAAAATCCAGACTTGCAACTTCTCTTAAAAAGTGGGGGCATCCACCTCACCCCAGTGAGAATGACACATCTTCAAACAACTAGCAACAACAAATGTTGGAGAGGATGTGGAGAAAAAGGAACTCTCCTGCACTGCGGGGGGGAATGCAAACTAGTACAACCACTATGGAAAACTGTTTGGAGGTTCGTCAAACTGCTAAACACGGAGCTTCCCTACGACCCAGCAATCCCACTCCTAGGTATCTACCCAAAAGACAGAAAAACACTGATTGAAAAAGATACCTGTACCCCCATGTTTATTGCTGCTTTATTTACAATTGGAAAAACATGGAAGCAGCCCAAATGCCCAAAAGTAGATGACTGGATAAAAAAGATGTGGTACATATATACAATGGAATATTACTCAGCAACCAAAAAAGAGAAACACATGTCTTTTGCAGCAACTTGGATGGAGCTGGAAAAGATCATGCTTAGTGAGATAAGCCAGAAAGAGAAAGAAAAATACCGGATGGTTTCACTCATAGCAGGAGTATAATGGACCAGGCGAGAAAATAACAAAAATAATGAACAACCATATACCAGAGACATTTTGTGGGGGTGGAGTGGGGAATGGGATCAAAAACGGGGAGGGGGGAGAGAAATGCACAGGATTATGGTGATGGCACACAGGTGACTTGGTGATGGGAAACCCGCGGGGATTACAATTGAGATGGAAAAAAAAATGTACAAAATGATGTAAAAATAAACTTTTGTAATAAAAAAAAAGTGGGGGTATCAGTCAACCTGGCTCACGCTTCAGAGGGGTCAACTCCCCTTTAAGCGAGGGAGTTCTTGGAGCCTCCTTTTAGCCAAGAGGTTAAAGCGCAGCACTATGAAGGTATGTATGGCCACTGCAGTGAGTTCGATCCCTGGTCAGGGAGTTGACCTGCAGGGTGCAGCAGTCCTCTCCTGACCCACCCTCTGCTCCCCTCAGCAGTGGATTTTGGTCAATCCGCCTGTTCTGTTCCCCTCTGTCTCTGGTGAATCCTCTCAGCCCCACCCCAACCCCACACTTCTGGCCTACACCTCAGCTCTTGTATGCATAAGTAAATAAATCTTTTTTAAAAAACAGAGGTGTGGGGGGAGGAGTTCTCTTCAATGGCTCAGCACAGTCCCTAAAACTCCCTCTTATCTCTTCAACTGTCTTCAGGATCAGAGGCCACTTACTCTTGGGCTCCACTCAAAGCTTTGTTCTCTCTGGTAGGCACTGGGTTTGCCCTCCCAGGGCAGCCCAGAAGGCAGGTTGGGCTTCTCCAGACAGGGCTGATGTTTTGAGGTGCCTACTATGTAGTTCTGGTTCCTCCAGCTAGGGCTCCCTGGTGCCCAATCAGCAACATGGCAGTGGGGTCCTGGCTGGCATTTGTTCTGAGGAGGTAGCAGGATCGCTTGGGGATGGTACCGGCAGCAGAGGGAGAACTGTGGCGTGGCAGGAAAGGCTGTCTGGGAGCAGGGGAAATGGGCGAAGTAGGACAGACTGGAAGGCTGGGTCAGGCGGCCTGTCTGTCTGGGAACTACAGACCCAATGGCAGGGAGTGAGCAGGGGGCGGGGAGGCTGACAAGGAGCCAATCCTAGGATCCTTCAATCCTGGCTCCCAGGAGGCCGGCAGCAGCCCAGCTGAGGCTGGGTGAGGAGTGCACACTAGCCAGGCAGGCGGAGCACAGAGAGCACCTCTCTCCAGAGTAGAGGCTCATGGGGACTCTCCTGACCAGCACAGGGCTTGCAGGGGTCTGTTACTGACGCTGGCGCATGCCGCCCCCACCACCTCCCCACCAGTGTGGGCAAGTACCCTGAATTGCCAAGATCACCCTTGCATCCACCACAAATTAGCAAGCCCATCTCTCTTCTCCAACCTCAAAGCCAAACAGAGGACAAGAGAGGGCCTGGCCCTTGTGAGGGGGAATTTATTAATATCTGAAATATGCAGAGGTCCTGCCTCCCGTCTTGAATCAAAGCCTTTGTAAATACCCCAGACTGGAATCTGAAAGGCCCTGCCCTCTTTGATAAGGCGAGATCCTGCCAGGAGAGGGTGGGGGAACCAGAAATCTCTCCAGCCTGAGAACTGCCGGCCCTCATCTTCCAGCTCCAGCTTCATGCAGGGCCGCTGGGGAAGGAAAGGGCATCCTGGTGTGTCACCTGGCTCCTCCTGCCTCCGCCGGGTGACCCGGAGCAAGTGTTTTCTGGTGGTGGACCTCAGTTCTTCCGGATGAATAAGAGGGGACGAAGGGGCCTTGCCGGCCTTCCTTGTCTCTTATCTCGTCATCCTTCCCCACCTCCTCTTCCCCCACTGCCATGGAGAAATGGCAGAGACCAGAAAGGAGGCTCGGGTCCCAGTGTGCCCAGTGGGACCAGCATGCCCTGTGCTGCCCGCCTCAGGGCGCTCGGCGGCAGGAGACAGGCCAAGGAGGGTGATCTCACCGGTGTTTATTAACAATAAGCCAACAGGACACAGATGGGCTGGGGAGACACCAGGAGCCGGAGACCTGGCCACGCACGTGCAGATGGCGCAGCTGTTCGCTCGCCTGCTCCCAGGGAAGCAGGGATCCAGGACCAGCCCGCCGGTGGCCTGCCCGGGGCGGAAGGTGCCAGGGCTCTGCCACAGGCCGGGGCTGTCAGCGGCCCCTGTGCTCTGCGTCTGTCCTCATGCCCACCTCCAAGGGCCCACGTCCAGGAGCAGTGGCAGCCTCAGGACCAGACGGCCACACGGTGGACCATCTCCCAGCAATCAGTGTCCTGGTCACCCACCGCCAATTTCCCAGCAGTGGCTGGAGCCAGAGGGCACAGTGAGGGCCACCAGGATGAAGGAGAAGGGAAGAGAGGGGAGCCCTGTTCCTGACTGTGTCCCCCAGTTCCAGCCTCTGCAGATGGCATGGGTCTGGCTCCCTCTCATGCCTGAATTGTACGCTGGGCTCCCTGCACTCGGGAGCATGGGGGTCCAGTGAGGGAAGCTGTGAACCTTTCTCAGAAGGGAGAGTGGGGGTCCTCCTTTCTTCCCCCCTCCCAAACCTAGCTCTGGCCACCAGCCCCTCTTGCCTGCCTTCTGCAGGTCTCCCGCCTCCACCCTGTGCCTGGCCCTGACCCAAATATATTTTACCTACAGCCTAACCAGATCATGCAAACCCCTGCCCACCCCACTGTCCCTGGACCCCTGTCCCGACCAGGCTTCATCCCCATGGGACCCTGCTGTCACTGTCACACCCACGTCTCCCGCCTCTCCCTGCCTCCATGCCTCGGTAGATGCTCAGGGGAAGCAGGGACCAGCAGCCTAACCTCCACCTGTGGGCTGGGTCCACTCCTCACCAAGGCCATCTCCCCTCTTCCTCTCTCTGAACTTTCTGGGCCCTCAGTCCCCCTTCCTTCAGGAAGCCTGGAGGTCACCCTGGCATGTGGCCCACAGGACTCCTCCCACTCGACTTGCTGAAGCCCAATGCCAGGGGCCTCTGGAGCCCAGTGTCCCTGCCATCTCTGGCTTTTTGAAGTATCAGGCAGGCTCCCCAGAGAAGGGGGGCTCTGAGCCCCTTCTAAACAAAAATGCAGGGTGATACCCGTGGCCACATGAGAAAGGAAGCTAGCTGGTCAGGAGGCCTGGCCATGTGACCTTGGCCAAGTCCCTCCTCCCTGGCCTCAGTTCGTCCATCTGCAAAGTGGGGGCTGAGCTGAACCATCCTCAGCTTTGAATGGGAGTGTGTGTGTGTGTGCGCGTGCGTGCGTGCGGGTGTGTGTGTGTGTGTGTGTGTAGACAGACAAGTTTCAGGAGAGGCAGAGGCCACGAGGAGGGATTTGCACTGGGGGACCAGCATCAGCATGGCAACCTCCCACAGCCTCGGACCCCTCAGAACCCAGGGGCACAGCTGCCCCCTGTGGCCAGGGCCTCCTGCCCACCTGCCTCCTGCCTCACATCATAGATTCTTCCTCCTCGGCCATCTCTCGGTCCACCTCGATGGCAGTGTTCTCGAAGCTGGTGATGCCCCCATATTTGCGCATGTGCACCATCAGCGGCTTGGGTGACTGGCTCCCGGCCAGGGTGGCCACATACATGCCTGTCCGGTTCTCCTCCAGTGATGGGCCCCAGTCCATGGCCGGCCGACTGGCCTGCTGGAGTCGCTGTGGTGGAGCAAGGACAGCAGTGAAAAGAGCCAGGTCTCAGGGAGTGTTCTCCAGGGTCAGGCACCCAGCAGACACCCCAACACACCACCTGATTAGTCTTGGAACAGCTCGGGGAGAGTGAATATAGTACTCGCACTTTCCCAGGGAGTTACGCCATACCCAGGGGAAAACCCTGCAAGGCCCCTTACAAGTTGGGTGACCTCTGAGCACAGAACATAGCTCTACTTCCTTCTCTGTCAGACGGGAATCATGACCCTCTCAAAGGGTTGCTTGAAGTCTGGTGTGCAAGGCCCGGGCCTGGCCAGCCTCCATATTCAAACACGGAGACCCTTGTGGAAATGTACAGGAACATGCCGTCCACCTGTCACTGGCAGGGTCCTCTCACTGAGGGGGTCCCCACCACTTCCCCACAGCCTCTGTGTCCCAGCCCTGCTTCTCTCAGTGACGACAGCTCTGCCACTCTCCCTCCAGCCCCTCTGATCTTCTGCTGTCGATTCCCTAACAGGCAACCTCCCTGCCTCAGGCCTTTGCACGGATGCCCTCCTGCCTGGATGCTACTCAGGTACCCTCGTCAACTTGGTCAGGTCTCTGTCACCTTCCCGGAGAGGTCTCCCCCTCGCCACCCTGGCCGGAACACTTACCCTCCAACTCTGTCTATTCCTCTGTTTCAAGTATCATAGTAACCACCACCTTGACTGTTTCTGTGTTCATTCTTGGCCTCGTTAAAACACAAGCTCCCAAGAGCAAAGACTTAGGTTTGCATCCAGCTGAATGCCACTGCCCAGGCCGAGGTTTCTAGCCTGAGCGTTGCTGACAGCTTGATCTGGAGGATTCCTCATGTGGGGCTCACCCCTGGGCATGAGGGGAGGTTTGCCCACAGCTGTACTCCCAGCACCTGTATCCTGTCATGACCATCAGAACTGTCTCCAGACACTGCGGAATGTCCCCTGGGCGATATCACTGGGGAGAACCCCCAGCTGGGAACCCAGAGCTCACGTGTCTCAGGCTGTGCCAGCGCAGGTTTATCTAGTGTGTCTCCCTACGGGACAGTTTCTGAGAGCAGTGTTCAGAGAGGCTCACTGAGCGGGGCAGCAAAACACTAGCACAAGCGGCAGCTCAGGGGTCCAAACCTGGGCAGCCCGAGCCCATCGGAACCTGTTCAACCTCTGACTTTCTGGCTCTCCCAGGGCTGACAACATTGAGAAGCTGCTTTCTTCTCCCCCTGGGGTGGGGGGCCCTGACCTCATGTTAATGCCAGAACCCCAGGCTCAGAGAGGCACCTTAGCTGGCTTGGGTCATGTCAGATGGCGGACCTGGGGTTCCGGGGCGGGGTCAGTGGTGGACCTGGTCTGTGAGGGAGCGCCCCTGAGCTGGAGACCCCAGTAACACACCCCTCTCCCCGCTGTGGGTGCGGTGTAGGGCAGGAGGAAGGCGAGCAAGCTGGGGAGCCCGGAGCTTCTGGGAAGCTGGACCCCTACCCGAGCAGCGCCCCTCCTTGTGGCCTCGGCACACTCTGCTCCCCAACACAGACAGACAGGGCTCTGGAGGGGCAAAGGAGGGCGGGCCTGGCCCGCTGCGCTTAGAGGGCTGAGCTCCGGGACTCTGGGGGTCTGGGTTGTGTGGCCACAACCCAGTGCTGCCAGGGAAAGATTCTAGCTATCTCCAGGTAGAAGCGGGATGAAGGGCAGCCGAGCCAGGGGGACAGGGGCCCGCAGGTGCAAGGTCTGGTTTGTAGCCAGCTTCGGGGATGGGAAGATCCCCCAGTGGTGTCCATTTCAAGTGGGCCACAAGCTTGCTGAACATTTAACAATAAGCACGTGTGAAACAGCCTCGCTGTCTCTGCACACTTCCTATGGGCATGGGGGGTGGAACTGAGCCCCAGGCTCTCCTAAGCCTAGCAGGCTCATTCAGCAACATGTCAGCAGGGGAGGACCCACCCCAGCTCAGCCACACAGCATCACTGCTTGTCCACACCCCCACCCTGCAGTCAGACTCCCCTCTTCTGAGGCAGGTGATCCCCACACCTCACAGCGTGTACTCTCTGTGCTCCTGGCAGGGTTCACACCTTTACCCCATTCCTAGGTCCCCTGTGGGCTACAGCAAGGCTTCTGGGCTCAGAAGAAGGGTGACAGCCCACCCTAGGGAAGGTGGGGACCCGTGTTCAAGCCCCATCACTTACCTGACTCACCGTGAGCCTTGAGCAAGACACTGGTCCTCTCAAGTTTCCCCAACATATGTGGGCACCGGCCCCCATCAGTGGTCTTTGGGCTGTGCCACCTGCCCTCTGAGGGCCATAGGGGTTTAGGGGTACAAGGCAGAACTCTAGCTCCAGACCTTTTCAGGCGGGTCTGAGTTGGTTCATAGCTCAAACTTCCAGTTAAATAAACTGCAGATCGGGCCCTCCCTGGTGGAGCAGCAGGTTAAAGCACAGCACTGAGAATCTAAAGCCGCTTCCGCATGAGTTCGATTCCCGCCCGCCCCGGAGGTGACCACATGG